>NC_041388.1:445532904-445564412 GCF_002162155.2 Triticum dicoccoides
AGGGGCCCAATCAGACGCAGTCTTCCCAGTTTCATCCACCTCCTCTCCCTCCTCTGCTCCTGCCTCGCCTTCCCCTGTTCCAAGACCGGAGCCCTCGAAAAACCCTAGTGGTGCCGCCATGGCCAACTTTCCGGTCAGGCCTTTTGCCTTCACCCCCGGCGGTTCACACATTGAGCGCGGGCCAGATCATCGTCTGCAGAGGAGCACTATGGTTGTGGATGAGCCGCCGCGGAACCATGAAAGGTACGCTCTGATTGAGATCACCCCCCTGTACCAGATCATCAGAAGAGGTACTGGTTAGAGGAAGTTTGTCGGATCATGAGGGAGGATCTGGAATATCAGATTGAGGACGAGTTTGTCTATCCGATTGCAGTAGGCTGTGTTGCTTTTCTTGACGTTCAGAGTAGAGATGACGCCATTAGAGAGGGGCCGCATGCTTTAACTGAGGATTCCTACTTCACTTTAATCCCTCATGATGAACCTATGGATTACATGACTGAACACTATGTTCATAAGGCGGTTTCTCGCTTTGGCAAGCTACTGTCTTGGCCGAGACCAAACGAGAACAAAGCTAGGGTTCTTGTTAAATGCCACATCAAAGATATTGCAGAAGTCCCTCATAGTCTACTTGTCACCAAAGTTGGTTTGCTGCCGGGGCTGGGCCGCTCCTGGTCCGTCCCTGTATGTGTTCTGAATGGCAGGGACATGGTACCTGGCCTGCAAGGAACTGAAGATACTCTGCCTCTTCTGAATGCGTCTCCGCATCCGTACACTCTGCCATACTATACGATCATGCAGCAAGCTAGGATCAATGAGATGGAGGCCCATCAAGCAGCTAATGAGGCGGCGTGGAATGGCAATGAGCAAGTCCAGGATCAGGTGCAAGCCAATGGTTGGAGTTCATGGCCAGTGGTACCGTCGCCGTACACAGGTTTCGGTTTCAGAACTTACTTTGAGTATGATGGACCATCTCTGATGGATGGTGTGTCACAAGAGCACAACCTGGTGGACAATCTGTTTGATGTTTGGTATGAATTTTCTTATGTGGAGGAGTTGGCTGGCAATTTCATCAATGGTGTTCCCTCTGCGGCTCATGCCTTTGTCAGAGCTGGAGGCTCTGGTTCTGCTATGTTCTTTGTTTCTGACAGTGATCTGCTCTCATGGATGGGTGGTATGCTAAAGAGGATCTATACCTGAGCTATATTACCTGCTGAGCTCCCCAGTACATCATGTTTCCCTCTCAATCCATTCACGATTATTCAGTCTCAACTTGATCGTGTCTGCATGGCTCTGCTCGCCCAAGTGCGGCCAGAAACTGATGTTTTTGGGCGCATCTTCTGTTCAGTTTTTCGTGTGGGTAATGTGACTGTTATGTCTACTTTATTGGAAGATTCTACCTCTGAGTTGCCAGTCCTTGACGACCCAATGTCTGTCCCCACTGTGAGTTTGGAAGCGCCTGTCTGTGTGGATCATGTTGCAGGCCCAATCGGGCGTATGATGCTCAAGGAGCCAGCCCATGTGGACACTGTTCTCCTTCGTCGTAGTGCACGCTCAAACAAATACGACGGGTTCAGGGTGCCTCCACTTACTGACAAGAGAATGGCAACTTCCAAGGTCAAGCCTAGGAAAGATCCTTCTCTTCTTGGCCCCTCCACTGCTGGCACACCTAACGCTAGGAGGCATGACAAGGTATCTGACACTGTCCCACCTCCTACTTCTATCCATGCTATTCAGTCCATTGGGACTAATATGTGTGGTGTTCATCTAAGCCAGTTAAGCGCAGGGAAGTTGCTTGCTGTCCAAGGTGGGCAGAAGAGCGATGCCGGTGATCCCGATGCAGCTTAAGGCGTGGAAAGTTCTCTGCTGGAATGTCCGGGGGATCAACTCTGACAAGAAGCAATTGGCGTTGCGCAATGCTATCAGTAGTAGTGGTTGTTCAGTTATTTCTTTGCAAGAAACTAAGCGTGCTACCTTTGATCCAGTTTTGTTAAACTCTTCTTTCCCGAAAAATTTGATAAGTTTGAGTTCGTGCCCTCACAGGGGGCTTCTGGTGGTTTAATTGTGCTATGGATAGATCTGTTTTCTCTGACAGTGTGTTTTGCTCTGAATTTTTTGCGTTGGGCATTCAGTTTACTTCTTTGCAATCAGCCAAGTCTTGGAAACTTGTTAATGTTTATGGACCTTGCGTTGGGTCAGGCAGAACTACTTCCACATCATGGTTGTTTGATCTGGATATACCTGATGATGAGGACTGGTTAATCTATGGGGATTTCAACTACATTAGAGCGCCAGATAATCGCAATAAGCCAGGAGGGGATGTTAATGATATGCTTACTTTTAATGATTTCATTCACTCTCAGGCACTGGTTGAGTTACCTATTAAGGGTAGGCAATACACGTGGAGCAATATGCAGACAGATCCACTGCTCGAACAAATTGATTGGTTCTTCACCTCGTCCAACTGGACTTCAAACTATCCAAACACCACAGTGGGTCCCCTTCCCAAACCAGTGTCTGATCATACTCCTTGTATGATTTCAATTGAATCCTCGGTCCCTAAGAGTAAGGTTTTTAGGTTTGAAAACTTCTGGATATCTCATCCAGGTTTTTTTGAGTTGGTGCAATCCACCTGGGAGAAACATTGCTTTGCACCAAATTCGGCTCAACTTTTGTGTAAGAATTTTAAGAACTTAAGATACGCTCTTAAACGTTGGAGTAAACAGATCTCTCGGCTGAATCTGTGTATTGATAATTCCAACTGGGCCCTTCTGGAACTTGACAATATCAAAGACAAAAGATCCCTCACATTACCGGAAGCTAACTTCAGGGCGATTCTCAAAAACCATCTAGTTACCCTCCTTGGTTATAAACGAGAATATTGGGAAAAGAGGTACACGGTCCAATGGTTCTCTTGTGGAGGTGATAACACGAAATTCTTTCACTCTGCTGCTTCTCAGAGATATCGCAAGAATTCCATAGCTTCACTGAAACTTCAGGATGGCACGGTAGTAACTGATCATTTGGGTAAAGCAAAAGAATTGTTCGACACTTATAGGGAGAGATTGGGCAAGAAAGGAGAGTACAAAATGAAGTTTGATCTATCTAGAATCATTAAAAAGATGGAGGGTCTTGAGGAGCTAACCACACCTTTCACACATGATGAGATTGACAGAGTTGTTAGATAAATGCCATCGGATAGAGCGCCTGGCACGGATGGTTTCAATGGTTGTTTTCTGAAATCGTGCTGGCACATTATCAAACACGATTTCTATAGATTATGCAATGATTTCTATGATGGTGTCATTGATCTCCAGAGTCTGAACTCGGGCTATATAACTCTCATCCCAAAAACCTAGTCGCTGGAGACTGCTAATGATTTCAGGCCCATCACGTTGCTCAATTGCTGTCTGAAATTGATAACTAAATTGCTGGCTAACCGTTTGCAGAAACTAGTGCTCAAGATCATTCATCGGAATCAATACGGTTTCCTGAAAGGGAGATCGATCCAGGACTGTCTGGCCTGGGCGTTTGAGTACATCCACCAATGCCAAGCTTCGGGGAGAGCCTGTTGTATCCTGAAACTCGACTTCGTGAAGGCTTTTGATACCATCCAGCATGAACCGATGATTGAGATCATGCAACATATGGGCTTCAATGAGAAGTGGTTGGGGTGGATCAAATGTATCTTTTCCTCCGGAAGCTCCTCGGTGTTGCTTAATGGAACCCCAGGGAAACAGTTTGATTGTCTTTGTGGGGTCCGGCAGGGAGATCCTTTGTCGCCATTGATCTTTATTCTCACAGCGGACCTATTACAGTCAGCGATCAATGATGCCAGTCGGGCTGGTTTGCTGCAGCTACCCCTCCCCACTTTCGACAGTAACTACCCTGTAATTCAGTATGCTAACGACACGATCGTTGTGTTCCCGGCTTGTATTTCACAAGCGCAAGTTCTGAAATCTACCCTGGTTGACTACGCGAAGTCGGTGGGCTTAAAAATCAACTTCCACAAGTCGACTCTGGTCCCCATCAATTCTGATCCGGTGTTGGCGGAGGAAATTGCTGCAATTTTTGGTTGCTCTATTGGCAACATGCCATTTACATACTTGGGCCTGCCCATGGGCACCACGCACCTGAGCGTGACTGACCTGATGCCACTGGTCTCCTCAGTTCAGAGGAAGGTGCCTGCTGCAGCCTCGCTTCTAGACTATGGCTCCAAGCTAGCGTTGCTCAACTCTGTGGTCACCTCTTTGTCTATATATGACATGTGTTACATCAAGATAAACCCCAAGATAATTGAGCACCTTGATAAACTGCGCAGATCATGTCTTTGGGTGAGGAAGTCAGACGATGGGGTTAAGGGCAGCTCGCTGGCAGCTTGGGATATGGTGTGCAAACCCAAAAATAAGGGAGGTCTGGGGATCATTGATCTTAAGACCCAAAACCAAGGGCTGTTGTTGAAACAACTTCACAAGTTCTATAACAAACATGATGTTCCATGGGTTAATTTGGTTTGGGATACATACTATGTGGGCAAAATACCGCATGCTTCTGACCCATATGGATCCTTTTGGTGGAGACATCTCATGAAAATGTCTGATATATACAGACGGGTCACCAAATCGGAGGTGTTTGCTGGGGACACGATCCTGTTTTGGAAAGACAATTGGAATTCAGAGATTTTTCAAGACAGATACCCGAGAGCATTTTCCTTTGCTAAGGAACCAGACATATCTATGAGGCATCTCCTGTCTTTTGAGAGATTAGGAGATGTGTTCCACTTGCCTCTATCTTTGGAGGCTAAGAATGAGGTGGTTGAACTACAATCAGAAACCCTGGAAACCTCAATGACTGATGACAAGGATGTGTGGTCTTGTGTTTGGGGAGATGGAGCTTTTTGATCTTCAAAATACTATGCCCACTATTTTAGTCAGATACAAGTTGATGAGATCTTTGGCTGGATATGGAAAACCAAATGCACAATGCTATGGAAGGTGTTCCTGTGGCTGCTGTTGGCTGACAGGTTGAACACTAGAAATATGCTCCGAAGAAGGCATTTCAGAATCCATAATGACGACTATACCTTCCTACTCTGCAACCACCCGCCTGAGGAAGACATAGTTCATCTCTTCTTCGATTGCCCTTTTAGTCAGAGATGCAGGGCTGCATTGGGGATACATTGGTCAAATGACACTGACTGGATTAGAATGATGCATGAGGGCAAGAACAGGTGGGCAAGGCCGATGTTTTTAGAAGTTTTTGCAGTGGCTGCATGGGGGATCTGGGAGGAGAGGAATGATAAGCACTTCAGAGGGATACATCCTTCTTTTGTTTCTTGGAGGAGCAGATCCAAGAAGGACTTTGCCATTCTGGTTCATCGATCAAAACAGGAGCAGGGCCCTTACATTCTTTCAATAGTCAACTTGCTTTGATTCTTCTGTTTTGTTAGGCTACTTAGCTAACCCCCCCTCACCCCCATGTAATTTGTATAGTGCTGGACACTCTAACCCCCTAACTTTTTATCATTAATATAAAGGCAGTGAAAGAAACTCACTGTCATCAGTTCTAAAAAAACCAAATATTCAGACAATCCCATATGTGTGGAAAAGGCTATTTTTTCTATGTCCTCAGGAGACATTCTTATCTGATGGTAGCCACTTTTCATGTCAATTTTAGAAAGTACTTTGGCCCCTTTCAGCTCATCCAGTAAATCCCCAATAACAGGTATAGGGTATTTGTTTTTGACTATGATAGCATTCAGCTTCCTATAATCCGTGCAAAGTCTCCATGTCCCATCCTTCTTCTTCACCAAAAGTGCAGGGGAAAAGTATGGACTATTGCTGGGCCTAATGATCATTTGCAAGATTAATCCCAGAATGATTTTCTCCAAAGCGTCCTTTTGATGATGAGGCATTCTGTAGGCCCTTTGGTTGAATTTTTTTTGCATCCGGAGTGAGGGGTACTTTATGATCACAAGGCCTACTCGGACGAGGTTGAGAGGGCTCATTGAACACAGTGATATACTTGTCCAGAATTGTCTGAAGAAACTCGGGGGCATTGGGTATTACCTTTTCCTGCTCATATGGTTTCGATATATATAGGAATAAACCACATACAACCAGTTCCATCAGCTTTTCTGCTGGGTCTGTAACTTCCTTGAGTTTGGTGTGAGGAACAGTCTCATCAATGAAGCTGATCATATCCCCTCTTGGATGTTTAACTTTCATTTCCATCTGGATGAAATCAAGTTGCACTAGACTGTACTTTCTGAGCCAATCCACTCCTAAAATTACATCATAACCTTTGAGCTGCAGAACTCTGAATGTGTCTTGAAATTCCTCTTGTTGGATGGTATAAGGGCAATTAAAGGTTGTAAAAACTCCGTCCATAGTACTTATCCAATGGCACTTGCACTTTAACTCTTGGGTTTGATGTAGTAGGAGCTAGCAATTTAGCTGCCATTTCAGGGGAGATGAATGTGGAAGTACTGCCACTATCTATCAGGGTAGTGGCCATAACAGTACCAAACTGGAGATAAACCACAAAAGGTGTTTTTGGCGGCTCCAATACCCATGGCAGCATGCATGGACACCTGCAGTACAGTCTCATCGGGGGAAGGGGTGTTGTCCATCTCAGGATCTTCATAATCATGCACAAAGATGATCTCATTGTCATCTAGATGTTGAGCTTGTAAAGCATTAATCTAGGCCTTTTGACTCACCTTGCAGACCTGCCTGTGCCCAGGCACCCAGGGTTCTCTGCATTTATAGCAAACTGGATTCAGTTTGGCTTGTTCTATTATTGCATTCCTATTTGTAGGAGGGGGAGCTACAGTAGGGACAATAGGTTGTTTGGGTTGATCAAAAATTACTTGTGTTCTCACTTGAGGAGTGTACAGTTTTTGCTGTTGTGCCAAGCTGGCCTTTTCCATTCTCCTGGCATACCATATGGCACTTTGCATATCCTTAGGCTTGAGGCACTCAAGGTGTCTCTGGATGTAAGGTGACAGGCCAGATATAAAATTGTTGAGATAATAATCTTCAGGGATTGCTGGGTTGTCCCTTCTCATTAAGTTCATGCCTTGTTCAAATTGCTCTATGTAGTCAGAGACCGTAGAGGACTGAACCAAAGTATGGAAATTCCTTACATTCTCACACACAGAAGTGGTAGAGAGTCTCCCCGGCAAGTATCCACAAAATCTGTGCCAAGGAACATTATTTGCAACATAACCTGTCCCTCTCCACCATTGTATAGCAGCTCCTTTCACATAAGATATAGCTAGCTCAGTCCTATGCTCTAGTGGTGTCCTGGCAGAAGCAAAGTATTGGTCCAAGTTCTGAATCCAAGCATCAACATCATGCCCTTCAAACTCCGATATGTTGAGTCTTGCATGTTTGACAGTTAAGACTGGTCTTCTATGTTCTACTGGTGTACTTGGCCTTTGTCTCCTGACTTGCCCATCCACTAGCTCTTCTTCTCCTACATCTATTAGGGTGTTCTGATTAGGTGGGAGGTGGGGAGCTACCTGTTGCAAGGTGTCAACTTTGTTAGCTCCGAAAGTGGGGTGCCTGTAGGGTGCTTTGGGTGTGCCATCCAAGTTCAACTCCTTGCCTGTGTGGTCTCTGAGTGTTGCTGAACCTCCTGTCTGATGTGCATTTTTCTCATGAAGAGAAGTGGGTGTTGGTGGTGGCAATTCCTTCGGTCTGCCTGGAGCACTGGCCGACAATTGAAGTTGGTTGTTCTTAGGCTGCACACTGCCTTGTGCAGACTGTCCATCCATGTCATCTGTTGGGTCAGGTTCCATCAGAAGACGGGGGAAATTTGTTTGAATCTTATCAAAATTGGACTGCATCATTGCAAAGTTCTTGTTGACCATGGTCTGAAATTCTTGAAATTCCATGCGGTCTTCCTCCCTGTTTCGCTGCAAGGTTTTGATGTCGAGCTCTAGGGACTCCAGCTGCAGGTCCGTTGTATCCACAGACTCCGCGACCTTGGTCATGGTGGTCGCCAAGTTCTTGATGCCATCGAGAGAAGAGCAGGGCTGGGTTGGGTGGGTTAACCCGAGCGCTCTGCTTCCTGGTCTACCGCCGCCGACGCCCGCCTAAGTGATGCACGGTTCGCGTATAGTGGCTGGGATTTTACCATCGGGAAAGGTTCCTCGACAACTAGGCTGGACACGAACTGCACCAGATCGAAGCCACTCCGGCCGTCTCCCTACTTCACCGCCACCGGGACTCGAAGTCGTCAGGGGATTTTATGAGATGCCAACCCTAACGCTCTCCAAATCCGACCGCCTCCGAGGATCGCTGGCTCTGTATACCAATTGTCAGGAACTAGCCTAAGCAAGTGCACATCCCTAGCTTTGCCTTGGCCTTGGACTAGCTTGGTTGTTGCATCATGTTTAAATTCAAATTAAATTTGAATTGACGAATTTTCAAAACCTCAAAATCCTTTTAAAAAATGATCAAGATAAAACTGCTTCA
This sequence comes from Triticum dicoccoides, assembly GCF_002162155.2. Lineage (NCBI taxonomy): Eukaryota > Viridiplantae > Streptophyta > Magnoliopsida > Poales > Poaceae > Triticum > Triticum dicoccoides. Next base: position 445,541,385 of record NC_041388.1, read on the forward strand.
AATAAGTCCAAAAAAATGTTCCTGTTATCCTCTAGAAATATTGGCAAGAGGTAAAATCCAAAGCAATATTTTTGGTGTCTCAGACGCATTTATTTTGGGCCTTTGAGTTAAATCAGTAGCTATTTGAATTGGATTTATATATACTATTAAATAAATATAGGTCCAATAATTCTGGAATATTTTGTGGAGCTTTGGTTCAATTCTTTTAGCTTCCAAAAATATTTTCAGAAGTAACCAAATTGAATTGGTTCCAAAACCAAATTCAAAACAATCCTGCAAAATAGAAAACAGAACAGAATTAGAAAAGAACATGAAAGGATAGAAACCTTACCTGTCCAGCCCAGCCAGCCTAGCACTGTAGCTGGCCCAGCCCAGCCGCCGCACCGTCTTCATCCTCCTGCCAGTAGGCAGGAGGGCGTGTGTTTTGCGCGCGCATGCGCTGCGGCCACCTCCTCTCTCCCTGCCTGCCTGGACCTCCCTCGCGTCGCCACGCACCTCCCTGGTCTCTCTCTCACACTCCCGGTGCTCCTCCCCCTCCTCTGACCCGCTCTCTCACGCACACCCGAACACGGCCGTCGCCACCAACGACGATCACAGTGGCCACCGTCCACCCTACCCCTATCCGTACCGTCCAACGGCTCCGCCGTGACGCCCTCTTCATCATCGCCAAGCCATGTGACGCCGGGAGCCCCGTGCCGTCGTCCTAGCCTTCGTCTTCTTACGCAGGATCCGATGACAACCGCCGACGATTCGACGCTGTCCGGCCTCCCTCGAGCTCGCCGACCACCTCTACGAGCCCGTTGTGAGCTCCTCCATCTTTCCCCTCACCCCCGTGCTCTAATTTGCGCGCTACCCACCGCCCGGCGACTCCCGAGCGTTGTCGTTCGCCATGGCCGATGAGGTCCTCGCTCCGGAGCACCTCCGCTCGGTCCAGTGGCACCAGCGTGCTCCTGGAGCTCCCAGGAGTCCGCCCGCTTCTTAGCTCGCTCGTCAGCCAAGCGTAGCGCCTCGCCCGCGCTAATCCAAACTCCGGCTGCCGCAACACTCGACGTCATGCTCAACTCCGGCCACCCCCGCCTCCGTTGTTTGCTCCATCGGATGCCCGTCACTCCACTGAGCACGTAGGTGCAAGCTGCTCTTAAAATCGGGCCCTGTAGCGAAAGTCCGACGCCCCCCCCCCGCTGGGGATTTGGTCGCCAGCGTTTACACCCCGGTGGTGATAATGTGGCACCGTCATTAGGGCATAATCGCGTTTAGTTTAATCACATCAATCGCTGACATCTGGGACCCGCCAACTAAATAACATCGGGTTATTTTCTGATTAGATTTAGTTAAACCAGGTGATACGTCTCCGTCGTATCTACTTTTTGAAACACTTTTGCCCTTGTTTTGGACTCTAACTTGCATGATTTGAATGGAACTAACCCAGACTGACGCTGTTTTCAGCAGAATTGCCATGGTGTTATTTATGTGCACAAACAAAAGTTCTCGGAATGACCTGAAACTTCATGGAACATCTTTTTGGAAATAATAAAAAATCCTTGCAAAATATGAAGACCAGGGGGCCCACACCCTAGCCACGAGGGTGGGGGCGCGCCCCCTACCTCGTGGGCCCCCTGGAGCTCCTCCGACCTCAACTCCAACTCTATATATTTGCTTTCAGGGAGAAAAAAATAGAGAAGAAGGATTCATCACATTTTATGATACGGAGCCTCCGCCAAGCCCAAAAACCTCTCGGGAGGGCTGATATGGAGTCCGTTCGGGGCTCCGGAGAGGGGAATCCGTCGCCATCATCATCATCAACCTTCCTCCATCACCAATTTCATGATGCTCACCGCTGTGCGTGAGTAATCCCATCGTAGGCTTGCTAGACGGTGATGGGTTGGATGAGATTTACCATGTAATCGAGTTAGTTTTGTTAGGGTTTGATCCCTAGTATCCACTATGTTTTGAGATTGATGTTGCTATGACTTTTCTATGCTTAATGCTTGTCACTAGGGCCCGAGTGCCATGATTTCAGATCTGAACCTATTATGTTTTCATCAGTATATGAGAGTTCGTGATCCTATCTTGCAAGTCTATAGTCACCTACTATGTGTTATGATCTGGCAACCCCAAAGTGACAATAATCGGGACCACTCCCGGTGATGACCATAGTTTGAGGAGTTCATGTATTCACTATGTGTTAATGCTTTGGCCCGGTACTCTATTAAAAGGAGGCCTTAATATCCCTTAGTTTCCGCTAGGACCCCGCTGCCACGGGAGGGTAGGACAAAAGATGACATGCAAGTTCTTTTCCATAAGCACGTATGACTATATTCGGAATACATGCCTACATTACATTGATGAATTGGAGCTAGTTCTGTGTCACCCTAGGTTATGACTGTTAAATGATGAACCGCATCCGGCATAATTCTCTATCACCGATCCATTGCCTACGAGCTTTCCATATATTGTTCTTTGCTTATTTACTTTTCTGTTGCTATTACTATCATCACTACAAAATACCAAAAACATTACTTTTGTTATCATTATCTTTTGATACCGTTACCACTACTATCATATTACTTTGCTACTAAATACTTTGCTACAGATATTAAGTTTCCAGGTGTGGTTGAATTGACAACTCAGCTGCTAATACTTGAGAATATTCTTTGGCTCCCCTTGTGTCGAATCAATAAATTTGGGTTGAATACTCTACCCTCGAAAACTATTGCGATCCCCTATACTTGTGGGTTTTCAAGACTATTTTCTGGCGCCGTTGCCGGGGAGCATATCTCTATTCTTTGAGTCACTTGGGATTTACTGCTTATCATTATGAAGAACTTGAGAGATCCAAAAACCAAGGTATTTCCCTCAACTACGAGGGGAGGTAAGGAACTGCCATCTAGCTCTGCACTTGATTCACCTTCTGTTTTGAGTAAGCCTGCGACACCTAAACCTGCTTCTGCTATTCATTCTGATATGTCGCATGTTATTGATGATGCCACTTCTGCTATGCATGATACTTATGATGAAACTACTTCTATGCTTGATACTACTATGCCACTTGGTGAATTTCTTGATGAACAACTTTCTACGGTTAGAGAGAATGAAATTATTGAAACTGATAATATTGATGAAAGTGATGATGAAGACTCTCCCTGTCACATCCCTAGTTCTGGTATGACCTAGACTAGCTAGTCATTTGTGCATCATGTTTAAATTCCATTTAAATTTGAAATGGGGATTTGTGAAACCCTCATAACTCATTTCTGGAAATGACCCAGATAAAAAGTGCTCCAAAAAGGACCAAGAAAATGTTCATGTTGCTCTCTAAAAATATTGGTCAGAGGTAAAATTCAAACCAATAATTTTAGGAGCCCATAAATATTTATTTTGGCCTTTTGGAATTAATACAATAATTATTTGCCTTGGATATATATGTGTGATATATTTTATATATGTCAAAAAATTCTGATTGTTGCTGAGGGGCTTTGGAATAACCCCTTAGGTCCCTGCAAAAATTGTCAGAAGAAAATAAAATGATTTAGTATTTTACTAAATCAGAACAAATGCCAAAAAAATAGAAAAGAAAACAAAAAAGGGAAAAGGCTTACCTGGGCCTTACCTGAGGCATGGCACTGGCGGCCCAGCTGGCCGGCCCAGCCAGCTGGCCCTACCAGTCGTCTTCTCCACCGCGCCAGGAGGACGCCGAGCGCGTGGCCGACGCACGCCGGCGCACGCCCGGCCACCTCCTGCTTGCCGCCTCCCTCTAGACGCCCCTGGAGATGCCACACAGTCTTCCCGACCCCCCTATCACTCTCCCCCATGCTTCTCCTCTCCTCTGTCACCCTCTCTCGACTGCACCCGAGCGCAGCCGACGCCACCGCTCGCCGTTGCCGCGGCCACTGCCTCCCCCTCGTCCCTCTGTCGTGTCCACGCGATCCGCCGCTGTGGGCTACACCTCCTCGACGAGACGCACGGCGCCGGAAGCCCCTGGACGCCGCAAGCACCGCCGTTCCCCTCGTCGGCCACCTAAGATCCTCGCTGTCGATTCGCTGCCCACCGGCCGTCCCCGCGCCTGCCGAGCCCTCCGTTAGCTTCGCTGTGAGCGCCTCTGCCGTTTCCCTCTCTCCTCGTGCTCTGTTGCGCCGTGTACCCGCTATTTCCACCCCGGCCAAAGCCATCGCCGCCGCAGCCCCTCGCCGTCGTGGATACAGCCCCTGCAGCTCGCAGCCGAGCTCACTGTTGCACTCAGTGCACTCTGGCGAGTCGATCGGACCCGCTCGCAGCTCCTGCTGTGCCCCAAAACACCCCGCACTCACCTGGCCGAACTCCGGCCACCGCACTCGTCATCGTCGGCGCCACTCCGGCCGCTCCCCGGCCGCGCCACCACCATGGCTGGATGCGGACGAGCATCCGCATCCCGTAGCTGCACTCCGCGCGCCAAATGGCCCCCTGTAGGCCAAACCCATAGCGCACCGCCGCGTTTGCGCTCGCCGGCGGCTAAACGCCGGCGACCTCTGACTTTTGACCGGCATGGGTTGACCCCACAGCCCAGTTTGACCTCCCCCTCTCTCTCACTGACTTGCGGGCCCCGCCCGACTAACTACTATAGTTAGCACTAATTAACTAACTAGGTTAGCTGCTACAGTCACTGACTAGTGGGCCCTGCCCAGTTAGTTAGGACTAACTAACTTAGTTAGTTGACTGGGTCACCTAGTCAGCCCCGTTGACTCGCTTACGTCATGCTGACGTAGTGCTGGCGCAGTTATTCTTTTTCTGGAATTATTTTAACTCAGGAAATTCTAGAATATTGCCTAAACTTCAAAAAATCATAATAATTCAACCGTAGCTCAGAATGAAATAAATTATATATGAAAAATTATCAGAAAAATGCAAGGAATCCATTTATGCCAGTTACATGCATGAAAAACCAACTTATACATGCTGTATAAGTGAAAACATAATATGGGCATTTTAAATGCTTCATTTTGAATTGCATTTGAATCTTGGATTCAAATGGGCTTCAACGAACTTGGTAGCATCTTGCATTAGCCCAAACACTAGCATTTGCACATGCCATTGCCATGCATCATATTGTTGCATTTGTTTGTGTATTGATTGTCGGCACCGTTTCTTCTTGATAGGTTCCGCTCTGGAAGGTGTTCCCGAGTACCTGTCAGTGGAGCCATACCCCCTTCATCGTTCTATCAGGCAAGCAAACCCCCTTGAGCATTTCGATAAATCCCACTCTCTCGCTCCTGCTCCTTATACTGCATTAGGACAACAATGATTCAAACTGCTACTTTCTGCTGCGGTAGTTGAACCCATTCCTCTGCATGACCTGTCATTGCCACAGTAAATAGTTGAAACCCACTAGCATGAGTAGGAGTTGCTTGAGCCTTGATGTGCCTACTCATCCATGATTGTTTACTTTATGCCAGCTATGCTTAGAGTTGTGTTAGGTCTGATTCATCGTGAATGGATCGGAGTGGTGAACATGTCCTACCGATAAAGGCTAAGTGTGTGAACACATTTTGGTAAAGGTAGCGATGAGAGGCCATGTAGGAGTACATGGTGGGTTGTCTCATTAGAACCGTCCCTAAGCACTGAGTTATGTGTATGTTATCCAAGTCCAGTTACTACCACACATTGGGTTTCGGTTATCCGGCCCCTCTCGGCTTATTAATCCACTTGATCTCTGTTCAGGAGTTGCAACTAGTTTCTGGCGTTTGTAGGTAGTGCTACTTGTCTACCAGGTGGTGTCCAACGGGACGGGCTTGGGACAGACTAGGCACCGTGGCACGGTGTACCAAGTGGCACCTGGATGGTGGGCTTGGGAACCCTGTTCACGTCGTTTGGGGCCGTGAGCGACACACCGGCCGGATCTCCTTGCGGATGGAACCCGAATAGGCGATAAACCTGGATGAGAGACTTGTGTGGTTAGTTAGGTCGTGGCCGACACCCTCGCCCGGCTTCCGCTTGAAGGTTGCCGAGGTACATGACGTGTACAGGGCTATAAGTGGCGAGAGCATGTGTGAAGAAGTACACCCCTGCAGGGTCAACATTATCTATTCGAATAGCCGTTTTCCTCAGATATGGAAACTTGGAGGATTTATATAGTACATAGACAACTTGAAGTGGATACTCTAAAATCCGCAAGATAAGCGTGAGTGCTATGGATGGCCTTCTCGTAGGGAGACGGGAACGGATCCATAGTGGAGTATTGATATGGTGAATATGTGGACTCGTGTGCGTCTTCTCACCTCAAAGAAGTTTCTGATGCTCGTAGTATTGGTTAGCCACTAAGTCAAATTTGGCTTGCTGCTGTTAACTCCACCACCCCCCTTGTTGATAATGTTGCATATGTAGATAGTTCTGATGTAAGACTTGCTGAGTACCTTTGTACTCACGTTTGCTTATTTTTGTTTTGCAGTTGGTTACACTAGTGACTTCGACGAGTAGCTTGTATCCCAGCTACGATCTTGTACCCTCGGGAGGGTCGTGTTTAGTCAGGCTTCTTAATCTTTTCCTTTTGTAATTGTCTGTACTCAGACATGTAATGCTTCCGTTGCTTGTATGCTCTGAATGATGGGTCGTGAGACCCCTGTTTGTATTGAATGCTATGTGGATCTTCTGGGCCTTTATCTATATGAGTTTGAGTTATGTTGTGATGCCATGTTGTACAACACATACTTGCATGTTATGCGTACGTGTAACATGTATTGCTATGTGTGGGATCCGACAACCTAGTTGTTTATCCCTGGTAGCCTCTCTTATGGGGAAATGTAGTCTTGTGCTTCCATGAGCCATAGTAGTCCGCTACTGCCCGGTTCACCAGAGTCCTGCTAGCCCAGCACTACTGCTCCGGAACACTTGACTGGCCGGCATGTGATTCACTTCGTTCCTGTGTCTGTCCCTCCGGGGAAATGTCACGCGGTGACATCCGGAGTCCTGCCTAGCCTGCTACAGCCCGGATTCATACGCTGTTGACCGACATGCTCGAGGTTGATTCATGTATGCCTGTCCCCATAAGTTAGTGCCACTTTGGGTTCACGACTAGTCATGTCGGCCCGGGTTCTCTGTCATATGGATGCTAGCGACACTATCATATACGTGAGCCAAAAGGCGCAAACGGTCCCGGGCCAGGTAAGGTGGCACCCGTGGGAATACCGTGCGTGAGGTCGCAAAGTGATATGAAGTGTTACATGCTAGATCGGTGTGACTTAGGATCGGGGTCCCGACAGTGTTGGTATCAGAGCCTGACTGACTGTAGGATTACCAAGCCAAACTGGTCGAAGTTGAGTCTAGAAATGCTTTAATTATATAAGGGAATTGATTGTGGAAGGGAATGTAAGGCTCTTTTACTCCTTTACCTCATGTCATTCTTTCTGAGCCAGCCTCTTCTTTTCTACGAGGGTTAAGGCCTAGGCTTCTCTTCTATCTCTCAGGATGACGTGTTACTAAACCGTAAAGTCTTAGGATTGTTGGGTTGTGTCTCCGTACAGTTCTACTACTTCCGTGTGTCCTCAGTTTGACCCAGACCCTTGATATTATGATGCTGATTGATTATGTTATTCCTTTGATGAATGTCTCAAAATCCTTTTGAGCATTTACAGCCGTTATGCCGCTGAAATTGTCCTAGGATTTCAAGAGTTTCCAATGCTTTTGCATTACATTCCGCATCCTTATGTCGATGCTAATTCCATCCTTGTTTCCTTGGTTTCTGTGCCAGGATGTCGTCTCCTAACCGAGGTTCAGTTGCTCATAGCAAGAACCACGGAGATGGTAGGGATGAGGATCCTCCTGACTAGCCTTTGATGGCAGAGTTCTTGCTAGCATCTCAGAGGAACAAGCGTGAGACTAACCGCTTGCTGGCACAGATTGAGCAGAACACCGCACATCAGCGTAAGAAGTTGGTTTCCATCACTGACTTCATTGGTCTGAAACCACCCACCTTCCATCATTCCATTGAGCCACTCGATGCAGATGACTGGCTCCGAAGCATCACTCACAAGTTGCATTCTACGAATGCAGCTGAAGGTGACAAGGTCACCTATGCTACCTATCACCTGGAAGGTCCTGCTAGTATTTGGTGGCAGAGCTATGAGGCTATGCTACCAGCTGGTCAGATTCCTACCTGGAAGGATTTCACCGAGGCTTTTCGGGAGCACCACATTCCTCAGGCTCTCATTGACCGCAAGAGGGAAGAGTTCTGTAGTTTTACACAGGGTAAGCTGCTTGTTGATGCTTACAGTAGAGAGTTTGGAAACCTCGCCCGCTATGCTACATAAGAAGTGTCCACGGACGCTAAGAAGCAGGCTAGGTTCCGGAAGGGTCTCAACCCTAAGTTGCATCGTGATCTCCACCTGCATCATTGTGATACTTTCCAGGCTCTTGTGAACAAGGCCATTAATGCAGAGACAACTCAACTCACTTACGAGGAGTCTCGTAAGCACAACCGTGATCTGGGTTCTTCCTCCCGCTCTGTCTCTCAGAAGCGACGGATTTGGATTCCGAACTCGGCTCTTCCACCTGGATATGCACTGAGGCCATCCGATGTGGCGCCTCACCCAACTCAGCAACGTGCTCCACCCAGGCCTATTAGTGTACCACTTGCCAATGTAGGTCCACGTCCTACCTCAGGAACTTGCTTCACCTGCGGAGAACCAGGACACTATGCACATGACTGCCCTCAGTCCAGTTATACTCCACCCCAGTCTGTGAGGTCTGTTGGCCGTGAAAAGCCATTAGGTAAGATGATCAGTACCAAGCCAACCTCCATTGTATGAGCATGTGTGCACCACGTCTCAGCTACAGAAGCTCAAGATGATCCCGACGTCGTATTGGGAACACTTCTTGTCAATTGTCACCCAGCTTCAGTTCTGTTCGATACTAGAGCATCTCACTCCTTCATATCCGAAGGTTATGCTCGGTTGCACGACATGTCATTTTGTGATATGCCAACTCCACTAATAATCTAGACTCCTGGTTCCAAATGGCAAACCTCTAAGGTAAGCCATGGTAATGAAATCCTTGTTGACAGACTGGTATTCCTCACTTCTTTGATATCTCTCAAGTCCTCAGATATTAACATCATCTTGGGTATGGACTGGATGACAGCTCATCATGCCAAGATCGATTGTTACACCAGATCTGTTCAACTTACACATCCATCTGGCAAAATAGTCACCGTCTCCACTAGAGTTGCAAGGCGTCAACTCTATTCCCTTAATGCCAGCCCTCTTCCAGACCTTGAAGATATTCCGGTAGTCCGTGACTTTCCGGATGTCTTTCCAGAAGAACTGCCAGGTGTCCCACCTGACCGAGATGTAGAGTTTGTCATAGAACTTATCCCAGGAACTGTTCCAATCTCTAGGAGACCATACAAGATGGCACCTTTGGAGTTAGCCGAGCTTAAGAAACAACTTGATGAGTCCTTGCAAAAGGGTTTCATCCATCCCAGTTCTTCTCCTTGGGCTTGTCATGTCCTCTTCGTTAAGAAGAAGGATGGTACGGATCGGATGGTTGTAGATTATCGTCCCGTTAATTTGGTCACGATAAAGAACAAGTATCCACTCCCCAGGATCAACGAGCTGTATGATCAGCTCGCTAGATCCTCAGTCTTTTCCAAGATGGATTTGAGGTTAGGCTACCACCAAATCAAGATCGGGAATGGGGATATTCCCAAAACGGCCTTTGTCACTCGTCATGGTCAATACGAGTACACCATGATGTCTTTCGGCCTAACCAATGCTCCAGCTACTTTCTCCCGCTTGATGAACTCAATCTTTATGGAGTACTTAGATAAGTTCATCGTGGTTTACCTCGATGATATTCTTATTTACTCGAAGAACGAGGAAGAGCATGCCGAACATCTTAGACTTGTGTTAGAAAAACTCAGAGAGCACCGCCTTTATGCCAAGTTCTCCAAGTGTGGATTTTGGTTGCCAGAAGTGACCTATCTAGGCCACGTGATCTCTGGTAAGGGCATTGCTGTCAATCCCAAGAGAGTTAAAACCGTTCTCGATTGGACTCCACCCGAAACAGTCAAACAAGTTAGGAGTTTCCTTGGTCTAGCCAGTTATTGTCGCCGCTTCGTTGAAAACTTCTCCAAAGTGGCCAAACCCCTCACGGAGCTTCTCAAGAAAGATAAAAGGTTTGAGTGGACCCCACAGTGTGAGCACAGTTTTCAGGAACTGAAAAGACGCCTGACTTCTGCGCCCATACTCGCGCCACCGGATTTCACTAAAGACTTTGTTATCTATTGCGACGCTTCGCGTCAAGGACTAGGTTGCATTCTTATGCAGCATCGTCATGTGATTGCCTATGCATCTCGACAGTTGCATCCACATGAGGAAAATTATCCTACACATGATCTAGAGCTTGCAGCCGTAGTCTATGCACTTAAGACTTGGTGACATTACCTTCTTGGTAACCGTTGCGAAATCTACACTGACCATCAGAGTCTCAAGTATATCTTCACCCAACCGGATCTGAATCTCAGACAGAGACGTTGGTTGGAGTTGATCTCGGATTACGACTTAGGAATCACCTACACCCCAGGCAAAGCCAATGTCATGGCTGATGCTTTAAGTCGTAAATCCTATTGCAACAACCTCATGTTGCAACAATGTCAACCACCCCTCCATGAGGAATTCTGTAAGCTTAACCTTCACATAGCTCCTCATGGTCCCCTTTCTACCTTGGTGGCGAAACCTACCCTTACAGATCAGATCATAGAGGCTCAGAAGCATGATACGGGATCTCCCGGATCAAGAAAAATATTTCCAAGGGAGTTGCCAACTGTTTCTCTATGGATGAACAGGGTGTTGTTTACTTTGGGAACTGTTTGGTGGTTCCCAAATGTCAATAGATGCAGCAACTGATCCTTAAGGAGGCCCATGAATCCCCTCTCACGATTCATCCCGGTAGTACAAAGATGTATGAGGACCTACGCCAGAGGTTCTGGTGGACTAGGATGAAGAGAGAAATCGCTCAGTATATTGCCAACTGTGACGTTTGTCGTCACGTTAAGGCAGAGCATCAGAGACCTGCTGGCACCCTTCAACCTTTAGCTATTCCCGAGTGGAAATGGGACAAAGTTGGTATGGACTTCATCACCGGCTTTCCCAGGACCAAGAAAGGAAATAATGCTATCTTCGTAGTCATTGATCGTCTCTCCAAAGTGGCTCACTTCCTACCTGTTCGAGAGAGTATCACTGCTAGTCATCTCGCTGACTTATATATCTCCCGAATAGTGTTACTCCATGATGTTCCACTAGAGATCAATTTAGACCGTGGCAGTCTTTTCAACTCTCATTTCTGGGAGAGTTTCCAGAATGCCATGGGAACTCATCCTTCTTTTAGTACCGCTTTCCACCCTCAGTCAAGTGGTCAGGTGGAAAGGGTCAACCAAATTCTCGAAGACATGCTTAGAGCTTGTGTTATCTCATTCGGTATGGATTGGGAGAAATGTCTTCCTTTCGCCGAGTTTGCTTATAACAATAGCTATCAATCCAGTCTTAAGAAAGCACCCTTCGAGATTCTGTATGGACGAAGATGTCGAACACCTTTGAACTGGTCAGAAACCGGTGAAGACAATTCTTTGGACCGGATATGATCCAGGAGGCAGAAGAGCAAGTTCACATCATTCGTGAGAATTTGAAACAGCCCAATCTCGTCAAAAGAGCCAGTATGACCGCCATCATAAGGAAGTGGCTTATGAAGTTGGCAACAAGGCTTACCTTCGGGTTACTCCCTTGAAGGGTACCCATCATTTCGGTATCAAGGGCAAGTTGGCTCCTCGTTACATTGGTCCTTTTTGCATTCTCGCTAAACGAGGAGAGGTTGCCTACCAGTTGGAACTACCCCCACATCTTTCTCGAGTTCATGATGTCTTCCACGTCTCTCAACTCAGGCGTTGCTTCTCGGATCCCATCCGCGGAGTGGACCATGAAACGCTTGATCTCCAAGATAACCTCACTTATCGAGAGTACCCCGTTCGCATTCTGGATCAAGAAGAGCATGTCACTCGACGCCATAACATCAAGTTTCTCAAGGTTCAGTGGTCTCATCATTCCAAGAGAAAAGCTACATGGGATCGAGAAGATCGTCTTCGACTTGAGTACCCCGCTTTCTTTCCGCCAACTCTTGAATCTCGGGACGAGATTCTTCCGAGTGGGGGCGAGTTGTCACATCCCTAGTTCTGGTATGACCTAGACTAGCTAGTAATTTGTGCATCATGTTTAAAATCCATTTAAATTTGAAATGGGGATTTGTGAAACCCTCAGAACTCATTTCTGGAAATGGCCCAGATAAAAAGTGCTCCAAAAGGGACCAAGAAAATGTTCATGTTGCTCTATGAAAATATTGGTCAGAGGTAAAAATCAAACCAATAATTTTAGGAGCCCATAAATATTTATTTTGGCCTTTTTGAATTAATACAACAATTATTTGCCTTGGATATATATATATATATATGTGATATATTTTATATATGTCCAAAAATTCTGATTGTTGCTGAGGGGCTTTGGAATAACCCCTTAGGTCCCTGCAAAAATTGTGAGAACAAAATAAAATGATTTAGTATTTTACTAAATCAGAACAAATGCCAGAAAAATAGAAAAGAAAACAAAAAAAGGGAAAAGGCTTACCTGGGCCTTACATGAGGCCTGGCACTGGCTGCCCAGCTGGCCGGCCCAGCCAGCTGGCCCTGCGAGTCGTCTTCTCCACCGTGCCAGGAGGACGCCGAGCGCGTGGCCGACGCACGCCGGCGCACGCCCGGCCACCTCCTGCTTGCCGCCTCCCTCTAGATGCCCCTGGAGACGCCACAGAGTCTCCCCGACCCCCCTCTCACTCTCCTCCGTGCTTCTCCTCTCCTCTGTCACCCTCTCTCGCCCGCACCCGAGCGCAGCCGACGCCACCGCTCGCCGTTGCCGCGGCCACTGCCTCCCCCTCGTCCCTCCGTCGTGTCCACGCGCTCGGCCGCTGTGGGCTACACCTCCTCGACGAGACGCACGGCGCCGGAAGCCCCTGGACGCCGCAAGCACCGCCGTTCCCCTAGTCGGCCACCGAAGATCCTCGCCGTCGATTCGCTGCCCACCGGCCGTCCCCGCACCTGCCGAGCCCTCCGTTAGCTTCGCTGTGAGCTCCTCTGCCGTTTCCCTCTCTCATCGTGCTCTGTTGCGCCCTGTACCCGCTATTTCCACCCCGGCCGAAGCCATCGCCGCCGCAGCCCCTCGCCGTCATGGCCACAGCCCCCGCAGCTCGGAGCCGAGCTCGCCGTTGCACTCAGTGCACTCTGGCGAGTCGAGCGGACCCGCTCGCAGCTCCTGCTGTACCCCAAAACACCCCGCGCTCACCTGGCCGAACTCCGGCCACCGCACTCGTCGTCGTCGACGCCACTCCGGCCGCGCCACCACCACGGCTGGATGCGGACGAGCGTCCGCATCCCGTAGCTACACTCCGCGCGCCAAATGGCCCCCTGTAGGCCAAACCCGCAGCGCACCGCCGCGTTTGCGCTCGCCGGCGGCTAAACGCCGGCGACCGCTGACTTTTGACCGGCGTGGGTTGACCCCACAGCCCAGTTTGACCTCCCCCCTCTCTCTCACTGACTTGCGGGCCCCGCCCGACTAACTACTATAGTTAGCACTAATTAACTAACTAGGTTAGCTACTACAGTCACTGACTAGTGGGCCCTGCCCAGTTAGTTAGGACTAACTAACTTAGTTAGTTGACTTGGTCACTGACCAGTGGGACACACTGGTCAGGTTTGACCTGGTCAGCCCCGTTAACTCACTTACATCATGCTAACGTAGTGCTGGCGCAGTTATTCTTTTTCTGGAATTATTTTAACTCAGGAAATTCTAGAATATTGCCTAAACTTCAAAAAATCATAATAACTCAACCGTAGCTCAGAATGAAATAAATTATATATGAACAATTATCAGAAAAATGCAAAGAATCCATTTATGCTAGTTACATGCATGAAAAACCAACTTATACATGCTATATAAGTGAAAACATAATATGGGCATTTTAAATGCTTCATTTTGAATTGCATTTGAATCTTGGATTCAAATGGGCTTCAACCAACTTGGTAGAATCTTGCATTAGCCCAAACACTAGCATTTGCACATGCCATTGTCATGCATCATATTGTTGCATTTCTTTGTATATTGATTGCCGACACCGTTTCTTCTCGATAGGTTCCGCTCCGGAAGGTGTTCCCGAGTACCTGTCAGAGGAGCCGTACCCCCTTCATCGTTCTATCAGGCAAGCAAACCCCCTTCAGCATTTCGATAAATCCCACTCTCTCCCTCCTGCTCCTTATACTGCATTAGGACAACAACGATTCAAACTGCTACTTTCTGCTGCGGTAGTTGAACCCATTCCTTTGCATGACCTGTCATTGCCACAGTAAATAGTTGAAACCCACTGGCATGAGTAGGAGTTTCTTGAGCCTTGATGTGCCTACTCATCCATGATTGTTTACTTTATGCCAGCTATGCTTAGAGTTGTGTCAGGTCTGATTCATCGGGAATGAATCGGAGTGGTGAACATGTCCTACCGATAAAGGCTAAGTGTGTGAACACGTTTTGGTAAAGGTAGCGATGAGAGGCCATGTAGGAGTACATGGTGGTTTGTCTCATTGGAACCGTCCATAAGCACCGAGTTCTGTGTATGTTATCCAAGTCCAGTTACTACCACACGTTGGGTTCCGGTTATCCGACACCTCTCGTCTTATTAATCCACTTGATCTCTGTTCAGGAGTTGCAACTAGTTTCTGGCGTTTGTAGGTAGTGCTACTTGTCTACTAGGTGGTGTTCGACGGGACAGGCTTGGGACAGACTAGGCACCGTGGCACGGTGTACCAAGTGGCACCCGGATGGTGGGCTTGGGAACCCTGTTCACATTGTTTGGGGCCATGAGCGACACCCCGGTCGGATCTCCTTGCGGATGGAACCCGAATAGGCGATAAACCTGGATGAGAGACTTGTGTGGTTAGTCAGGTCGTGGCCGACACCCTCGCCCGGCTTCCGCTTGAAGGTTGCCGAGGTACATGACGTGTACAGGGCTATAAGTGGCGAGAGCGTGTGTGAAGAAGTACACCCATGCAGGGTCAACATTATCTATTCGAATAGCCGTTTTCCTCGGATATGGAAACTTGGAGGACTTATGTAGTACATAGACAACTTGAAGTGGATACTCTAAAATCCGCAAGATAAGCATGAGTGCTATGGATGGCCTTCTCGTAGGGAGACGGGAACGGATCCATAGTGGAGTATTGATATGGTGAATATGTGGACTCGTGTGCGTCTTCTCACCTCAAAGAAGTTTCTGATACTCCTAGTATTGGTTAGCCACTGAGTCAAAGCTGGCTTGCTGCTATTAACTCCACCCCCCCCCTTGTTGATAATGTTGCATATGTAGATAGTTCTGATGTAAGACTTGCTGAGTACCTTTGTACTCATGTTTGCTTATTTATGTTTTGCAGTTGGTTACATTAGTGACTTCGACGGGTAGCTTGTTTCCCAGCCACGATCTTGTACCCTCGGGAGGGTCGTGTTTAGTCAGGCTTCTTAGTTTTTTCCTTTTGTAGTTGTCTGTACTCAGACATGTAATGCTTCCATTGCTTGTATGATCTGAATGATGGGTCGTGAGACCCCTCTTTGTATTGAATGCTATGTGGCTCTTCTAGGCCTTTATCTATATGAGTTTGAGTTATGTTGTGATGCCATGTTGTACAGCACATACTTGCATGTTATGCATACGTGTAACTTGTATTTCTATGTGTGGGATCCGACAACATAGTTGTTTATCCGTGGTAGCCTCTCTTATGGGGAAATGTAGTCTTGTGCTTCCATGAGCCATAGTAGTCCGCTACAGCCCGGTTCACCGGAGTCCTGCTAGCCCAGCACTGAAGGAAATATGCCCTAGAGGCAATAATAAAGTTATTATTTATTTCCTAATATCATGATAAAAGTTTATTATTCATGCTAGAATTGTATTAACCGGAAACATAATACATGTGTGAATACATAGACAGACAGAGTGTCACTAGTATGCCTCTACTTGACTAGCTCGTTAATCAAAGATGGTTATGTTTCCTAACCATGGACAAAGAGTTGTCATTTGATTAAACGGGATCACAACATTAGTTGAATGATTTGATTGACATGACCCATTCCATTAGCTTAGCACCCGATTGTTTAGTATGTTGCTATTGCTTTCTTCATGACTTATACATGTTCCTATGACTATGAGATTATGTAACTCCCGTGTGCCGGAGGAACACTTTGTGTGCTACCAAACGTCACAACGTAACTGGGTGATTATAAAGGTGCTCTACAGGTGTCTCCAAAGGTACATGTTGGGTTGACGTATTTCGAGAATAGGATTTGTCACTCCGATCGTCGGAGAGGTATCTCTGGGCCCTCTCGGTAATGCACATCACTTAAGCCTTGCAAGCAATGCAACTAATGAGTTAGTTGCGAGATGATGTATTACAGAACGAGTAAAGAGACTTGCCGGTAATGAGATTGAACTAGGTATTGGATACCGATGATCGAATCTCGGGCAAGTAACATACCGATGACAAAGGGAACAATGTATGTTGTTATGCGGTCTGACTGATAAAGATCTTCGTAGAATATGTAGGAGCCAATATGGGCATCCAGGTCCCTCTATTGGTTATTGACCGGAGACATGTCTCGGTCATGTCTACATTGTTCTCGAACCCGTAGGGTCCGCACGCTTAAGGTTTCGATGACAGTTATATTATGAGTTTATACGTTTTGATGTACTGAAGGTTGTTCGGAGTCCCAGATGTAATCATGGACATAACGAGGAGTCTCGAAATGGTCGAGACACAAAGATTGATATATTGGACGGCTATATTCGGACACCGGAAGTGTTCCGGAGGATTTCGGAGAAAACCGGAGAGCCAGAGGGTTACCGGAACCCCCCCGGGAGAAGTAATGGGCCATATGGGCCTTAGTGGTGAGAAAGAGGGGCAGCCAAAGGTGGGCCACGCGCCTCCTCCCCCCTGGTCCAAATTGGACTAGGAGAGGGGGGGCGGCGCCCCCCTTTCCTTCTCCTTCCCCACTTCTTTCCCCCTCCTAGTAGGAGTCCTACTCCTACTAGGAGGAGGACTCCTCCTTGGCGCGCCATAGGGGCCGGCCGGCCTCCTCCTCTCTTGAACCTTTATATACGGAGGCAGGGGCACCCCAGAGACACAAGTTGATCCACGTGATCATATTCTTAGCCGTGTGCGGCGCCCCCTGCCACCATAGTCCTCGATAATATTGTAGTGGTGCTTAGGCAAACCCCTGCGACAGTAGTACATCAAGATCGTCACCACGCCGTCGTGCTGACGGAACTCTTCCCCGACACTTTGCTGGATCGGAGTCCGGGGATCGTCATCGAGCTGAACGTGTGCTAAAACTCGGAGGTGCCGTAGTTTCGGTGCTTGATCGGTCGGGCCGTGAAGACGTATGACTACATCAACCGCGTTGTCATAACGCTTCCGTTGTCGATCTACAAGGGTACGTAGATCACACTCTCCCCTCTCGTTGCTATGCATCACCATGATCTTGCGTGTGTGAAGGAACTTTTTTGAAATTACTACGTTCCCCAACAAGCACTACTGCTCCGGAACACTTGACTGGCCGGCATGCAGTGACATCCGGAGTCCTGCCTAGCCTGCTACAGCCCGGATTCATACGCTGTTGACCGACATGCTCGAGGTTGATTCATGTATGCCTGTCCCTGTAAGTTAGTGCCACTTTGGGTTCACGACTAGTCATGTCGGCCCGGCTTCTCTGTGATATGGATGCTAGCGACACTATCATATACGTGAGCCAAAAGGAGCAAACAGTCCCAGGCCAGGTAAGGTGGCACCCGTGGGAATACCTTGCGTGAGGCCGCAAAGTGATATGAAGTGTTACATGCTAGATCGGTGTGACTTAGGATCGGGGTCCCGACACTCCCCCTAATAAATATGAATTGCCTATTGTTCCTGAGGGTTATGTTCTGGATGAAGAATCTGCTAGAGCTATTTTAGCTTGCAATGATAGATATGATCTAAAGAGGTTATTAGCTAAATGGAAGCAGCAATCCCTTAATGCTAGAATGAAACCTGACCCTGCTTTTGCTACTTCACCTATCTATGTTACTGATAAGGATTATGAATTGTCTGTTGATCCTGATATAATTACTTTGGTTGAATCTGATCCTTTTTATGGCTATGAATCTGAAACTGTTGTGGCACATCTTACTAAATTAAATAATATAGCCACCCTATTCACCAAAGATGAGAGAACTCACTACTTTTATATCCTTAAAATATTTCCATTCTCATTCAAGGGTGATGCTAAGATATGGTTTAATTCTCTTGATCCTCGTTGTGTGCGTAGTCCCCAGGATATGATCTATTACTTCTCTGCTAAATATTTCCCTGCTCATAAGAAACAAGCTGCTTTAAGGGATATATATATATAATTTTGTGCAAATTGAAGAAGAGATTATCCCACAAGCTTGGGGGAGGCTTCTCCAATTACTTAATGCTTTGCCCGATCATCCTCTTAAGAAAACTGAAATACTTGATATCTTTTATAATGGACTAACTGATGCTTCCAGAGATTACCTGGATAGTTGTGCTGGTTCTGTTTTCAGGGAAAGAACACCGGATGAAGCTGAAATTCTATTGAATAATATGTTGACAAATGAAAATAATTGGACACTTCCTGAGCCTATTCCTAAACCAACTCCGAAGAAGAGAGGTGTTCTATTTCTCAGTCCTGAAGATATGCAAGAGGCAAAGAAATCCATGAAGGAAAAGGGTATTAAAGCTGAAGATGTTAAGAATTTACCTCCTACTGAAGAAATACATGGTCTTAATTTACCACCTGTTGAAGAAATATATGGTTTTAATCCATCACCTATTGAAGAAATACATGGTCTTGTACTACAGGAATCAGCTACTCATGGCAGACGGCAAAGGCATGGAAGGCGGACGGCAAAGGCCTTTGCCGTCTGATGCGGACGGCAAAAGGCGCCGGCAAAGAAAGGATCGGCAAAGACCTTCTTTGTCATCTGCTTCCTGGCGCGGACGGCAAAGGAGCCTTTGCCATCAGCGACGGACGGCAAAGAAATCCGACGGCCATAAATTCGTTGTTAGTCCGTTAGGTGGCTAACGACAGTCTTTGTCGTTCGTGGCTGACGGCAAAGAGCATCAGACCTTTGCCGTCTGCCACTGTAGGCAAATTGACCAAATGGTCAGCTGCCAGGAAACACAGGTGGTTGCCACGTGGCTTCTTTCCCGTCCGCGGCGGACGACAAAGAGCCCGTTGTCGTCGGTGGCAGACGACAAAGAGCCTGCATTGCCTCTTTTTTTCCTGATTTTTCTTATACCCAACCATTTTCACAACAAATAGATGATACATATATATTTTTCACATGGCAAGTTCATAGCAAACATATGAGATATCCAACACATATAATTTCATCATACATGCATAGTTCCATCAACCATACATAGCAAGTTCCACATACATCCATCTAACCATACATATTACAATAGTGTCATCCTACCATACATGCATAGTTCATCGATACAAAAGAAACATAGTTCATCCAAACAAGCACTCCATCTATGCAAGCTTCCGTGAAGCGAATGAATTCTGCAAAATGGGAAATAAGAAAGTTAGAAGAAGAAGATTAGAAGAAGAAGAAGAATACATGACATTTATGAGCTAATTTAGGTGAAATTGATCGTTTGTGAGCTAACACAGGTGAAATGGATCATTTATGAGCTAACCTAGGTGAAATGGATCGCTTATGAGCTAACTTAGGAAAAATGCATCATTTTAGAGCTAACCTAGGTAAGATGGATCATTTTGGAGCTAACCTAGGTAAGATGGGTCATTTTAGAGCTAACTTGGGTAAAATGGATCATTTATGAGCTATGTAAGGTAAAATGGGTCATTTTAGAGCTAACTTAGGTAAAATGGATCGTTTATAAGCTAACTAAGGTTAAATGGATCATTTTAGAACTAACTTAGGTAAAATGGATCATTTATGAGCTAACTAAGCTAATTATGACATTTTTGACATAAGTAAGCTAAGTACATGTCATTATTGGGCAAACCTAGTTAACTAAGCATATTAGAGCTAACTTTGGTCATTTTGGAGGAAACAAAGCTAAGTATAGATCGTTTTAGAGCTAACTTAGGTAAAATGGATGGTTTTGGAGGTTAGTAAGCTTATTAAGTCATTTTGGAGGAAATAAAGCTAAGTCTAGGTCTTTATGCATTTGTTAAGCAAAACACTAGAGAAACTTACCGTGATCATGGAGGTGTGGGAGCGGGCTGGCTCGCGCCGGTACCTGGAGAAGGATCGTGCGATGCTTGTCTGGAGTTACGCTGCACCAAAGATCATTTCCAATGTCTCGTTAGCATGATGACACTCAAATGTTCAGACTAGCAAGTAGTGTCCATTCAAATTAAACACACCGTCATCCTAGGAGCAATCACTGGCATCGGTGGAGCGGTCTGACCGGACTTCTCACACACAGACTGCACATTTGGTTTTGACGACTCAGTCATACTAGTTAGTAATGAGACAAACACTACATGAATGTTTTGGCTAATCAGCAAAAGAAACTTACCACAAGGAGCTCGTACATTGCCCTTGCCTGCATGTCATTCCATGCCCTCTCCTCCTCCAACATCTTTGTCGTCCTCTCCTCCAACTCCCGCTGCCTCTCCGCCGCCTCCGACAGAAGTTTCTCCGTTCTATCTCTCTCACTCTGTATAGCAGCCTGCAACACCACTCCTCGTTAGCATTTGTAATCATTGATGGAAGCGCACGCAATGTAATGGGGAAAGATAGCTAAGTACGTATAACTAACCTTGAAGGCGAATTGGACTGGCCGTTCACGAGGCCTTATCTCAGGAGCGGATCTCGTCTGGCGCGCCTTGATCTCCGGGAGAGTGCTAGGACAACGGATAAGTCCATCTCCAATGGCTATCGAGCCATGGGACCTCCCGCCACCAGCTATCATCACTAGCTCTGGATCAATGGGACCCTGGCTTGAGTTAAAGTCCTCCCCTTTCCTCGCCTTCCCTTGATATCTATATTTCACAAGCTTGTCGTGGGAGGAGATGTTGGTGAAGTTGTTTGCATCATCGAGGTCAGACAGAGAGAATGCCTTGACTTTCTTGTAAGAGGCAGTATGGGCCATGGCATAGAGGTCGTACACCTCTAGCACCTTATCTGCCTTATTGTAGCGTGCCTGAAAGAGAGAAACAACGTAAATTAGTAATTAAAGGGCTCAAGCTAGCATGATGAATGAATTGCATGAATCATGAAGCAAACAACATACCCAGTTCTGCCTGAACTGATATAAGTTGGAGCTGCCTTGATGGTGTGGCACACCTTCCATTTGGGCACGTTTGTCCTTGGTCGCGTTGTGGACGGCTAGCCATTCTTTTGAGTACCACTCATTGACCAACACCTCCCAACAATCCATCCGATCCGCACACCATCTCGGAGGTGCCTAAGTTAGCAAATAGAAACTTGAGCGCTACGGCTATGAATTACTTAATGAAGGAAGTAAGTACAAGGCCTTAAGAATTACCTTCATGTATTGCTCCTTACTTAGGAACTTTTTGCGGCACGCCGGCTTGGGCTTCTTGATACCACGCAAGGCGTAGTAGTCTCGAACAGCCTGCACCCAAGCCTCGTGCCGTAAGTTCTGTAGTAGGCGCTTGCAGACGTTCTCGATAACATTTGCCGCCACCTCCTCATATCCCTCCTCACACCTGCAGAATGTCTGTAATCAAATGAGACAATATTGATTAGTACAATTAATAACTAGCTAGTTGAAGATTTTTAATTGTGTAAAGGAGAATTACCCAGAACTTTCTGATCACCACGTCTGGCCTCGTGTCGCACAAGACACCGTCGATAATCTCACCTGGTGGGGCCAGGGCAGCCAAGTAGTGCTCCCAGCTCAATCCAAGCTCTGGAAGCCGACCCTCACCAGGCAACATGACAAACCCCGGGAAGTTTTGCCGGCAAAGCACTCCAAGGACGGAGTTGGGCCAGTGGACCTTCTCATGGTGGTCCCAACCCCTGCAGCATAACAAGGCCAACACATTAGATATTTGAAGAAACGTGAATGCAGAAGGTACAAAAATATTAAATGCACTTACCTCTCCCCATCAGGGAAAATCAACCACCTCTACTCGCGGGTCGCCGACACGGACGGGAGCCGTGTACAACCACGCTGGTAGACGGTGCCCCCCTCCTCCTCAATATCAGTTGACTCCCCGCCATCATCAGCATGGCCACTCGGCCCCTCAGGCTGATCCGGCCAGGTACCCCATCCAGACGTGTGCTCGTCCGGGGTCTCGTGGGCCCAACTATCATGGGCCGAAGGCCCGTGGACCCAAGGCTCGTGGACCGGAGTCCGTGTAGCCTCCTCCTCAGACGAGTCCACCCTAGCAGTCACGTGCTCGGGTGAAACAGCTGGGGGTGGCAGCGAGGAAGGCACCCTAGCAGTCACGTGCTCGGGTGAAACAGCTAGGGGTGGCGGCGAGGAAGGCACCCTAGCAGTCACCCTACCTCCTCTCCCGCGACCACGTGCTCCAAGTCCTCTCTTCTTCCCTCCCTTTCCTCATCCCCTGCTGGGCACCGCGGTTGACGAAGAAGGGCCCGATGGTGTCGCCATACTGTCCAGCAACGCTTCACGGATTTGTGCAGGTGGAATGGAAGACCTCCCACCACGCGCCGACGAAGAAGGGGCCCCGGAGCGCTCCGGACCAGCGCCCACCATCTTTCAACACCTGCCATGACAAAGAGTAAATGAAATTAATACAACATAAAAAAATACCGACATGAATAATAATATATGATGTTTTTCATAACAAAATCAATATATATATATATATATATATATGATGTTTAAATCTACCCAATCAACACAATTATATATATGATGTTTTGGGGTGCTGTTTCGGGGTCGGGGTGTCGGGG
>NC_041388.1:445564634-445565920 GCF_002162155.2 Triticum dicoccoides
GTGTTAGGGGGTCGGGGGTCGGGGTGTCGGGGCTCGGGGTGTCGTGCTGAAGGAAATATGCCCTAGAGGCAATAATAAAGTTATTATTTATTTCCTTATATCATGATAAAAGTTTATTATTCATGCTAAAAGTGTATTAACCAGAAACATAATACATGTGTGAATACATAGACAAACAGAGTGTCACTAGTATGCCTCTACTTGACTAGCTCGTTAATCAAAGATGGTTATGTTTCCTGACCATGTACAAAGAGTTTTCATTTGATTAAACGGGATCACATCATTAGTTGAATGATCTGATTGACATGACCCATTCCATTAGCTTAGCACCCGATCGATTAGTATGTTGCTATTGCTTTCTTCATGACTTATACATGTTCCTATGACTATGAAATTATGTAACTCCCGTGTGCCGGAGGAACACTTTGTGTGCTACCAAACGTCACAACGTAACTGGGTGATTATAAAGGTGCTCTACAGGTGTCTCCAAAGGTACATGTTGGGTTGACGTATTTCGAGATTAGGATTTGTTACTCCGATCGTCGGAGAGGTATCTCTGGGCCCTCTCGGTAATGCACATCACTTAAGCCTTGCAAGCAATGCAACTAATGAGTTAGTTGCAAGATGATGTATTACGGAACGAGTAAAGAGACTTGCCGGTAACGAGATTGAACTAGGTATTGGATACCGACGATCGAATCTCGGGCAAGTAACATACCGATGACAAAGGGAACAACGTATGTTGTTATGCGGTCTGACCGATAAAGATCTTCGTAGAATATGTAGGAGCCAATATGGGCATCCAGGTCCCGCTATTGGTTATTGACCGGAGACATGTCTCGGTCATGTCTACATTGTTCTCGAACCCGTAGGGTCCGCACGCTTAAGGTTTCGATGACAGTTATATTATGAGTTTATACGTTTTGATGTACCAAAGGTTGTTCGGAGTCCCGGATGTGATCACAGACATGACGAGGAGTCTCGAAATGGTCGAGACATAAAGATTGATATATTGGAAGCCTATGTTTGGATATCGGAAGTGTTCCGGGTGAAATCGGGATTTTACCGGAGTACCGAGAGGTTACCGGAACCCCCCGGGAGCTATATGGGCCTTAGTGGGCCTTAGTGGAAAAGAGAAGAGGTGGCCTGAGATGGGCTGCGCGCCCCTCCCCTCCCTTGGTCCGAATAGGACAAGGAGAGGGGGCCGGCCCCCCTTTCTCTTCCCCCCCCCCTCCGCGAATCCTATTCCAACTAGGATTGGGGGGGATCCTACTCCCGGAGGGAGT
>NC_041388.1:445566136-445573614 GCF_002162155.2 Triticum dicoccoides
TTTATATACGGAGGCAAGGGCACCCCAGAGAGACACAAGTTGATCCACGTGATCATATTGTTAGCCGTGTGCGGCGCCCCCTGCCACCATAGTCCTCGATAATATTGTAGCGGTGCTTAGGCGAAGCCCTGCAATAGTAGTACATCAAGATCGTCACCACGCCGTCGTGCTGACGGAACTCTTCCCCGACACTTTGCTGGATCGGAGTACCGGGATCGTCATCGAGCTGAACGTGTGCTAAAACTCGGAGGTGCCGTAGTTTCGGTGCTTGATCGGTCGGGCCGTGGAGACGTACGACTACATCAACCAAACGCTTCCGTTGTCGATCTACAAGGGTACGTAGATCACACTCTTCCCTCTCGTTGCTATGCATCACCATGATCTTGCATGTGCGTAGGAATTTTTTTGAAATTACTACATTCCCCAATAGTGGCATCTGAGCCTAGGTTTTATGTGTTGATGTTATATGCACGAGTAGAACACAAGTGAGTTGTGGGCGATATAAGTCATACTGCTTACCAGCATGTCATACTTTGGTTCGGCGGTATTGTTGGATGAAGCGGCCCGGACCGACATTACGCGTACGCTTACGCGAGACCGGTTCTCCCGACTTGCTTTGCACATAGGTGGCTTGCGGGTGACAGTTTCTCCAACTTTAGTTGAACCGAGTGTGGCTACGCCCGGTCCTTGCGAAGGTTAAAACAGCACCAACTTGACAAACTATCATTGTGGTTTTGATGCGTAGGTAAGATTGGTTCTTGCTTAAGCCTGTAGCAGCCACGTAAAACTTGCAACAACAAAGTAGAGGACGTCTAACTTGTTTTGCAGGGCATGTTGTGATGTGATATGGTCAAGACATGATGCTGAATTTTATTGTATGAGATGATCATGTTTTGTAACCGAGTTATCGGCAACTAGCAGGAGCCATATGGTTGTCACTTTATTGTATGCAATGCAATCACGCTGTAATGCTTTACTTTATCACTAAGCGGTAGCGATAGTCGTGGAAGCATAAGATTGGCGAGACGACAACGATGCTACGATGGAGATCAAGGTGTCACGCCGATGATGATGGTGATCATGACGGTGCTTCGGAGATGGAGATCACAGGCACAAGATGATGATGGCCATATCATATCACTTATATTGATTGCATGTGATGTTTATCTTTTATGCATCTTATCTTGCTTTGATTGACGGTAGCATTATAAGATGATCTCTCACTAAATTATCAAGAAGTGTTCTCCCTGAGTATGCACCATTGCGAAAGTTCTTCGTGCTGAGACACCATGTGATGATCGGGTGTGATAGGCTCTACGTTCAAATACAACGGGTGCGAAACAGTTGCACACACGGAATACTCAGGTTATACTTGACGAGCCAAGCATATGCAGATATGGCCTCGGAACACGGAGACCGAAAGGTCGAGCGTGAATCATATAGTAGATATGATCAACATAGTGATGTTCACCAATGAAACTACTCCATCTCACGTGATGATCGGACATGGTTTAGTTGATTTGGATCACGTGATCACTTAGAGGATTAGAGGGATGTCTATCTAAGTGGGAGTTCTTTAAGTAATTTGATTAATTGAACTTAAAATTATCATGAACTTAGTACCTGATAGTATCTTGCTTATGTATGTTTGATTGTAGATAGATGGCCCGTGCTGTTGTTCCGTTGAATTTTAATGCGTTCCTTGAGAAAGCAAAGTTGAAAGATGATGGTAGCAATTACACGGACTGGGTCCATAACTTGAGGATTATCCTCATTGCTACACAGAAGAATTACGTCCTGGAAGCACCGCTGGGTGCCAGGCCTGCTGCAGGAGCAACACCAGATGTTATGAACGTCTGGCAGAGCAAAGCTGACGACTACTCGATAGTTCAGTGTGCCATGCTTTATGGCTTAGAATCGGGACTTCAACGACGTTTTGAACGTCATGGAGCATATGAGATGTTCCAGGAGTTGAAGTTAATATTTCAAGCAAATGCCCGAATTGAGAGATATGAAGTCTCCAATAAGTTCTATAGCTGCAAGATGGAGGAGAACAGTTCTGTCAGTGAGCATATACTCAAAATGTCTAGGTATAATGATCACTTGATTCGGATGGGAGTTAATCTTCCAGATGATTGGGTCATTGACAGAATTCTCCAATCACTGCCACCAAGCTACAAGAGCTTCGTGATGAACTATAATATGCAAGGGATGAATAAGATTATTCCTGAGCTCTTCGCAATGCTGAAAGCTGCAGAGGTAGAAATCAAAAAGGAGCATCAAGTGTTGATGGTCAACAAGACCACTAGTTTCAAGAAAAAGGGAAAAGGGAAGAAGAAGGGGAACTTCAAGAAGAACAACAAGCAAGTTGCTGCTCAAGAGAAGAAACCCAAGTCTGGACCTAAGCCTGAAACTGAGTGCTTCTACTGCAAGCAGACTGGTCAGTGGAAGCAGAACTGCCCCAAGTATTTGGCGGATAAGAAGGATGGCAAGGTGAACAAAGGTATATGTGATATACATGTTATTGATGTGTACCTTACTAATGCTCGCAGTAGCACCTGGGTATTTGATACTGGTTCTGTTGCTAATATTTGCAACTCGAAACAGGGACTACGGATTAAGCGAAGATTGGCTAAGGACGAGGTGACGATGCGCGTGGGAAACGGTTCCAAAGTCGATGTGATCGCGGTCGGCACGCTACCTCTACATCTACCTTCGGGATTAGTATTAGACCTAAATAATTGTTATTTGGTGCCAGCGTTGAGCATGAACATTATATCTGGATCTTGTTTAATGCGAGACGGTTATTCATTTAAATCAGAGAATAATGGTTGTTCTATTTATATGAGTAATATCTTTTATGGTCATGCACCCTTGAAGAGTGGTCTATTCTTATTGAATCTCGATAGTAGTGACACACATATTCATAATGTTGAAACCAAAAGATGCAGAGTTGATAATGATGGTGCAACTTATTTGTGGCACTGCCGTTTAGGTCATATCGGTGTAAAGCGCATGAAGAAACTCCATACTGATGGACTTTTGGAACCACTTGATTATGAATCACTTGGTACTTGCGAACTGTGTCTCATGGGCAAGATGACTAAAACACCGTTCTCCGGTACTATGGAGAGAGCAACAGATTTGTTGGAAATCATACATACAGATGTATGTGGTCCGATGAATATTGAGGCTCGTGGCAGATATCGTTATTTTCTCACCTTCACAGATGACTTAAGCAGATAAGGGTATATCTACTTAATGAAACATAAGTCTGAAACATTTGAAAAGTTCAAAGAATTTCAGAGTGAAGTTGAAAATCATCGTAATAAGAAAATAAAGTTTCTACGATCTGATTGTGGAGGAGAATATTTGAGTTATGAGTTTGGTGTACATTTGAAACAATGCGGAATAGTTTCGCAACTCACGCCACCCGGAACACCACAGCGTAATGGTGTGTCCGAACGTCGTAATCGTACTTTACTAGATATGGTGCGATCTATGATGTCTCTTACTGATTTACCGCTATCGTTTTGGGGTTATGCTTTACAGACGGCCGCATTCACGTTAAATAGGGCACCATCAAAATCCGTTGAGACGACGCCTTATGAACTATGGTTTGGCAAGAAACCAAAGTTGTCATTTCTGAAAGTTTGGGGCTGCGATGCTTATGTGAAAAAGCTTCAACCTGATAAGCTCGAACCCAAATCGGAGAAATGTGCCTTCATAGGATATCCAAAGGAAACTATTGGATACACCTTCTATCACAGATCCGAAGGCAAGACTTTTGTTGCTAAATTCGGAAACTTTCTGGAGAAGGAGTTTCTCTCGAAAGATGTGAGTGGGAGGAAAGTAGAACTTGATGAGGTAACTGTACCTGCTCCCTTATTGGAAAGTAGTACATCACAGAAAACTGTTTCTGAGACACCTACACCAATTAGTGAGGAAGCTAATGATAATGATCATGAAACTTCAGGACAAGATACTACTGAACCTCGTAGATCAACCAGAGTGAGATCCGCGCCAGAGTGGTACGGTAATCCTATTCTGGAAATCATGCTGCTAGATCATGATGAACCTACGAACTATGAAGAAGCGATGGTGAGCCCAGATTCCGCAAAATGGCTTGAAGCCATGAAATCTGAGATGAGATCCATGTATGAGAACAAAGTATGGACTTTGGTTGACTTGCCCGATGATCGGCAAGCAATTGAGAATAAATGGATCTTCAAGAAGAAGACTGACGCTGACGGTAATATTACTGTCTACAAAGCTCGACTTGTCGCAAAAGGTTTTCGACAAGTTCAAGGGGTTGACTACGATGAGAATTTCTCACCCGTAGCGATGCTTAAGTCTGTCCGAATCATGTTAGCAATTGCCGCATTTTATGATTATGAAATTTGGCAGATGGATGTAAAAACTGCATTCCTGAATGGATTTCTGCAAGAAGAGTTGTATATGATGCAACCGGAAGGTTTTGTCGATCCAAAGGGAGCTAACAAAGTGTGCAAGCTCCACCGATCCATTTATGGACTGGTGCAAGCCTCTCGGAGTTGGAATAAACGCTTTGATAGTGTGATCAAAGCATTTGGTTTTATACAGACTTTCGGAGAAGCCTGTATTTACAAGAAAGTGAGTGGGAGCTCTGTAGCATTTCTGATATTATATGTGGATGAAATATTACTGATTGGAAATGATATAGAATTCCTGGATAGCATAATGGGGTACTTGAATAAGAGTTTTTCAATGAAAGACCTCGGTGAAGCTGCTTACATATTAGGCATAAAGATCTATAGAGATAGATCAAGACGCTTAATTGGACTTTCACAAAGCACATACCTTGACAAGATTTTGAAGAAGTTCAAAATGGATCAAGCAAAGAAAGGGTTCTTGCCTGTGTTACAAGGTGTGAAGTTGAGTCAGACTCAATGCCCGACCACTGCAGAAGATAGAGAGAAAATGAAAGATGTTCCCTATGCTTCAGCCATAGGCTCTATCATGTATGCAATGCTGTGTACCAGACCTGATGTGTGCCTTGCTATAAATTTAGTAGGGAGGTACCAAAGTAATCCAGGAGTGGATCACTGGACAGCGGTCAAGAACATCCCGAAGTACCTGAAAAGGACTAAGGATATGTTTCTTGTATATGGAGGTGACAAAGAGCTCATTGTAAACGGTTACGTTGATGCAAGCTTTGACACTGATCCGGACGATTCTAAATCGCAAACCGGATACGTGTTTACATTAAACGATGGAGCTGTCAGTTGGTGCAGTTCAAAACAAAGCGTCGTGGTGGGATCTACATGTGAAGCGGAGTACATAGCTGCTTCGGAAGCAGCAAACGAAGGAGTCTGGATGAAGGAGTTCATATCCGATCTAGGTGTCATACCTAGTGCATCGGGTCCAATGAAAATCTTTTGTGAAAATACTGGTGCAATTGCCTTGGCAAAGGAATCCAGATTTCACAAGAGAACCAAGCACATCAAGAGACGCTTCAATTCCATCCGGGATCTAGTCCAGGTGGGTGACATAGAGATTTGCAAGATACATACGAAGCTGAATGTAGCAGACCCGTTGACTAAGCCTCTTCCACAAGCAAAACATGATCAGCACCAAAGCTCCATGGGTGTTAGAATCATTACTGTGTAATCTAGATTATTGACTCTAGTGCAAGTGGGAGACTGAAGGAAATATGCCCTAGAGGCAATAATAAAGTTATTATTTATTTCCTTATATCATGATAAACGTTTATTATTCATGCTAAAATTGTATTAACCGGAAACATAATACATGTGTGAATACATAGACAAATAGAGTGTCACTAGTATGCCTCTACTTGACTAGCTCGTTAATCAAAGATGGTTATGTTTCCTGACCATGGACAAAGAGTTGTCATTTGATTAAACGGGATCACATCATTAGTTGAATGATCTGATTAACATGACCCATTCCATTAGCTTAGCACCCGATCGATTAGTATGTTGCTATTGCTTTCTTCATGACTTATACATGTTCCTATGACTATGAGATTATGTAACTCCCGTGTGCCGGAGGAACACTTTGTGTACTACCAAACGTCACAACGTAACTGGGTGATTATAAAGGTGCTCTACAGGTGTCTCCAAAGGTACATGTTGGGTTGACGTATTTCGAGATTAGGATTTGTCACTCCGATCGTCGGAGAGGTATCTCTGGGCCCTCTCGGTAATGCACATCACTTAAGCCTTGCAAGCAATGCAACTAATGAGTTAGTTGCGAGATGATGTATTACGGAACGAGTAAAGAGACTTGCCAGTAACGAGATTGAACTAGGTATTGGATACCGACGATCGAATCTCGGGCAAGTAACATACCGATGACAAAGGGAACAATGTATGTTGTTATGCGGTCTGACCGATAAAGATCTTCATAGAATATGTAGGAGCCAATATGGGCATCCAGGTCCCGCTATTGGTTATTGACCGGAGACATGTCTCGGTCATGTCTACATTGTTCTCGAACCCGTAGGGTCCGCACGCTTAAGGTTTCGATGACAGTTATATTATGAGTTTATACGTTTTGATGTACTGAAGGTTGTTCAGAGTCCCGGATGTGATCATGGACATGACGAGGAGTCTCAAAATGGTCGAGACATAAAGATTGATATATTGGAAGCCTATGTTTGGATATAGGAAGTGTACCGGGTGAAATCGAGATTTTACCGGAGTACCGGGAGGTTACCGGAACCCCCCGGGAGCTATATGGGCCTTAGTGGGCCTTAGTGGAAAAGAGAAGAGGTGGCCTGAGATGGGCCGCGCGCCCCTCCCCTCCCTTGGTCCTAGGACAAGGAGAGGGGGCCGGTCCCCCTTTCTCTTTTCCCCCCTCCGCGAATCCTATTCCAACTAGGATTGGGGGGGGGGGGGGAATCCTACTCCCGGAGGGAGTAGGACTCCTCCTGGCGCGCCACCTCTAGGCCGGCTGCACCCCCCCTTGAGCCTCTATATACGGAGGCAAGGGCACCCCACAGAGACACAAGTTGATCCATGTGATCATATTCTTAGCCGTGTGCGGCGCCCCCTGCCACCATAGTCCTCGATAATATTGTAGCGGTGCTTAGGCGAAGCCCTGCAACAGTAGTACATCAAGATCGTCACCACGCCGTCATGCTGACGGAACTCTTCCCCGACACTTTGCTGGATCGGAGTCCAGGGATCGTCATCGAGCTGAACATGTGCTAAAACTCGGAGGTGCCGTAGTTTCGGTGCTTGATCGGTCGGGCCGTGGAGACGTACGACTACATCAACCAAACGCTTCCGTTGTCGATCTACAAGGGTACGTAGATCACACTCTTCCTTCTCGTTGCTATGCATCACCATGATCTTGCGTGTGCGTAGGAAATTTTTTGAAATTACTACGTTCCCCAACACGTGCCGGGGTGTCGGGGTGGCGTGTTGAGGTCGGGGTGTCGTGTCGGGGTCGGGGTGCTGTTTCGGGATCAG
>NC_041388.1:445574803-445599306 GCF_002162155.2 Triticum dicoccoides
GGGGTGGCAGGGCAGTGGGGTGGTGGGGCGACGAGGCGTCGGCGCGTGGGGGCGGCGGGGTGGTGGGTCGACGGGGCAAGCGGCGGCGGTAGTGGGGTCGGCGGCGGGCGGCGGGGGCTGCTTTGGTCGTCGGGGAGGAGAGAGGGAGAGAAACAGAGAGAAGGGACGGGGTGGGGCTCGGCCGTTAGTTAGGTCACTTCTTTGCCGTCCGCCAACCCTTTGCCGTCCGCTTTGTTTCCTCTTTGTCGTCTGCTAGCAGACGGCAAAGAGGGGGGCCGTTAATTTTTTTCCAATTAGCTCGTTTAGTGGGGCCAACTCTCTCTTTGCCGTCAGCCAGCGGACGGAAAAGAACAGACTGATGGCAAAGACCTTATTTGCCATCAGCCTGTTCTTTGTCGTCCGTTTTCTGTAAACGGATGACAAAGAACTGGCAGACGGCAAATAAGCTAATTCCAATAGTGTTGATAACCCGACACAGGTAGTAAAGGTAAATTCTCTCTATAGATATGATAAAGCTGAAATCCCATTTACTAAGTTTGCTAGCCCATGTTTAGATGAGTTTGATAAATTTATGGTTAAGCAAGAAGACTTCAACGCTTATTTTGGTAGAGAATTAAAACGTAGTGCCGATATGCTTGAACACTTGGGTGATTATATGGCTAATGTCAAAGGTGAACTAAAACTTATTAGTAAACATGCTTCTATGATTACCACTCAAGTAGAACAAGTACTTAAAGCTCAAAATGATTTGCTCAATGAATTGAATAGTAAGAATAATGATTATGCTGTTAGAGTGGCTACTAGAACTGGTAGAATGACTTAGGAACCTTTGTATCCTTAAGGCCACCCTAAGAGAATTGAGCAAGATTCTGAGAGAAATAATATAGATGCACCTAGTCCTTCTAAAAGGAAGAAAAAGAAAAATGATAGGACTTTGCATGCTTCTAGTGAACCTATTGCTGAAACACCTGAGAATCCAAATGATATTTCTATTTCTGATGCTGAAACACAATCTGTTAATGAACCTGAAACTAGTGTTAATGTTAATGATAATGTTCATGTTGATGCTCAACCTAGCAATGATAATAATGTAGAAATTGAACCTGCTGTTGATCTTGATAACTCACAATCAAAGAATCAACGTTGTGATAAGAGAAACTTTGTTGCTAGGAAGATACGTTATGATAAAAGAAAGATATCGGAAGCTGAAATTTCCACCATGCTTGCTAATTATACTTTTAAGGGTGGAATACCAAAGAAACTTGGAGATCCAGGAGTACCCACTATACCATGCTCCATTAAAAGAAACTATGTTAAAACTTCTTTATGTGATCTTAGAGCCGGTGTTAGTGTTATGCCTCTCTCTTTATATCGTAGACTTGATTTGAAGAAGTTGACACCTACCGAAATATCTTTGCAAATGGCTGATAAATCAACTGCTATACCTGTCGGTATTTGTGAGGATGTGCCTATTGTGGTTGCAAACGTTACTATTTTAACGGAGTTTGTTATTCTTGATATTCCCGAGGACGATAGTATGTCTATTATTATTGGAAGACCCTTTTTGAATACTGCAGGGGCTGTTATTGATTGCAACAAAAGCAATGTCACTTTTCATGTTAATGGTAATGAGCATACGGTACACTTTCCGAGGAAACAACCTCAAGTTCACAGTATCAATTCTATTGGAAAAATTTCATCGATTATTTTTGGAGGTTTTGAATTTCCTCTACCTACTGTCAAGAAGAAATATGATATTCTTATTGTTGGGGATGTGCATATCCCCGTTGAGGTAACCTAGTGTTATTCGAAAATTCTCCGGTTCCATGTTATTCGGAATGAGTTTGTTAACAAGACTTGATCAACCTTGTTAATGGATTCCTTTTGATGATCATGAGATGGATGAATTTAGAAAACACAACTCTCTGTACCCTCCTTTTACTTTTTGTTATTTATATTAAATAAAATAAAAATAAGTATTTTCTGTCTGTTATCTGATTTATCCGTGAAATATAAAAATACCTCGAAAATAAAAGTTCTCCAGATGCCCTGAAATTTAAATATGATTTTTT
This sequence comes from Triticum dicoccoides, assembly GCF_002162155.2. Classification (NCBI taxonomy): domain Eukaryota; kingdom Viridiplantae; phylum Streptophyta; class Magnoliopsida; order Poales; family Poaceae; genus Triticum; species Triticum dicoccoides. Next base: position 445,576,876 of record NC_041388.1, read on the forward strand.
CTGGAATATTTGAGAATATTTGGCACTAACAACACAGCACGGGGGGCATCCACCTGGCCACGAGGGTGGAGGGCGCGCCCCCTACCTCGTGGGCCCATGGTGGCCCTCCTCCACCTATTCCTGCACCCACACACTCCTTCCTCCCACAAACACGATTATCCAGTTCAAACCCGAGTCCAAGCTCATTTTGCTGCCATTTTCGATCTCCTTGGTCAAAGCACCTCTCACAAAACTGCTTGGGGGGTTGTTCCTTGGTATGTGACTCCTCCATTGGTCTAATTAGTTTTTCGTTCTAGTGCTTTACTCATTGCAAATTTGTGTTGCCTAGGTGACCATGTTATTGAGCTTGCATGTCAAATTTATGTGGTTCCAAGTAGTTTTGATGCATGATATAGGCTCTAGGCACTTGTAGGAGTAGTTGCTATCAATTTTGTTGAGCTTGGTTCACTTTTATTTGAAGTTACTAAAAATTTCAAAAAAAATTCAGAGGAATAAATATGTTTAGGAAAATGTACCAAGGTGGCTCTTCAAGGAAACAAGAATCCGGGCTTGCAATGCGTGATGCAGATGATGAGCCACCAAGGGACGCTACAGTGCGGCCCTGTGAATGGCCTTCAGAGGACTTTATGGATCGAGCGGAAATCAAGGAAGAATTTAACGCATATTTGCGTAACGCTGATCTTGTGAGCTTCGAGGAGGAAAAGTGCCGCCAGTACCACTATCTCACTAGTTCCTTTGTGAGGAGGTTTGAATTTTCATCTTCACGCAATTCTCCAACTGTCCTGTTTGATCTTTATGAAAAATCTTATACGTTGGACTTAGAGGATTTTACCACTGCTTGCAAACTTCCACAATGGGGTAGTACTAGTGAACCTCGCAAATCTGAATTTAGAGATTTTCTTGCTAGTATAACTGTGGGGGAATCTAGAGATATAACACAAGCTACCATAGGGAGCATTCACTTTCCTACTATACATTATTTTCCTCTCTTCATAGGTAGATGCATTAATGGTAAAGATGAGGCATGTCACATGTGTGTCCCTGACCTCAGTATTCTTAGGAGTGTTGTGTTAGGAGATAAATCTTATAATTTGGGAGCCATTGTTGCACGTAGGTTGCATCTTAATAGATTTAATGGAGATTTCTTTGGTGGAATTTATGCAACCCGCATAGCTAATTTTCTTGGTATAACCATACGTGAGGATGATATTGATTTGCCTCCTGCTTATTTGGATTATGAGGCTATGGTTCGTCATCAGTTTGTTGAGAGGAGTGATCAGTTCCTCCAATACCAACTAATCTTTAACAGATGACGCACCTATCACGTCGCTCTCCCTGCTTCTACTTTCTTTGACTTTCAGGCAAAAAGGAGATATTTTATAACCAGAGATTATGTAAAAGAGTATAAGAGGAGAGCTGAGATAGCTCGCCTCCAAGCTGCAGCTCACGATGCAATAACTGCTGCATCACAGTACGACCCCAACTATTATTATGGATATCCGCCAGGCCAACCGTGGCCATAGACCAACTTAGGCCAAAAGCCTAAGCTTGTGGGAGTACGTATTTCTCACCGACATTATATTCATGTTCACACACTCATTGCTAGATGTCGGTGCTCATACTTTTTCATTGTGTCATCCATGCTAGTTTATTTCCCTTTTATGCTTTCTTCTTATGTTTTTAAGAAACCTTAAGAAAAACCGAAAAAATAGTTGTAGCTTTTAGCTAGTTTTAATTTCCATGCTTGTAGTAGTAATTAAAAAGATAACCCAAAAAGATTTCCTGTTCTTCTTTTTCCTTGTTGGGAGCTTTCCCGTGTAAATAGTTTTATTTCTTTTCTTTTCTTTGGGGGTCGATAGGAGAAGACCATAATTAAATTGTTGAAGTGGCTCTTATATGCATTATTGTTGATCTCACAAAAGAGCCCATACTGCCTTGTCTTCTCATGTTTATTGAATGCTTGCAGATTCCAGCTTAGTCCAATGCACGCGCACTATTATTATTATCCACATCGTTCGGTCGTGCAAGTGAAAGGCAATTATGACGATATATGATGGACTGACTGAGATGAGAAAAGCTGGTATGAACTCGACCTCTCTTGTTTTTGTAAAATGATTAGTTCATCGTTCCTGATTCAGCCTATTATAAATAAACATGTTTGCAATGACAACTAGAGATCATAGTTTCTTGTGCCATGCTTGATTAGCTAGGAGCTTATAATGGTTTACCTTGCGTGCCAACATGCTATTAAAATGGTTGTGATGTGGTACGCTAGGGTGCTATTAAAATGAGTCCACCATACCTACCTATATACGGTATCTACCTGCCATTCCAAGTAAATTTGTATGTGCCAAACTCTAAATCTTCAAATAAATATCCTATTTTGTATGCTCGAATAGCTCATGTATCAACTAGGGCTGTCCGTATCTTCCATGTTAGGCAGGTTATTCTCAAGAAGAGTGGACTCCGCTCCTCACTCACGAGAAAATGGTTGGTCACCGGGATGCCCAGTCCCATGCTTTATGCAAACTAAATCAAAATAATTGCAAACAAAACTCCCCCTGGGACTCTTGTTAGTTGGAGGCACTCGTTGTTTTGAGCAAGCCATGGATTGATGCTTGTTGGTGGAGGGGGAGTATAAACTTTACCATTCTGTTTGGGAACCGCCTATAATGTGTGTAGCATGGAAGATATCGCCATCTCTTGGTTGTTATGTTGACAATGAAATTATACCGCTCAAAATATTATTCACCTCTATTTCAAAACCGAGCTTTGGCACCTCTACAAATCCCTGCTTCCATCTGCGAAGGGCCTATCTATTTACTTTCATGTTGAGTCATCATCCTCTTATTAAAAAGCACCAGTTGGAGAGCACCACTGTCATTTGCATTCATTATTGTTAGTTTACATTGAGTATGACTTGACTGGATCTCTTTTACCATGAATTACAATGTCTAGTCAGTCAGTCCTTGATCTTTAAAGGTGCTTTGCATTTATGTTTTGTGGTCTCAGAAAGGGCTAGCGAGATACCATCTTGTTATATCATATTATGATTGTTTTGAGAAAGTGTTGTCATCCGAGATTTATTATTATTGCTCGCTACTTGATTATGCCATTGATATGAGTAAACATGAGACCTAAGCATTTTGTGAATATGGTTAGTTTATAATCCTTGCTGAAAACTTGAATGCTGGCTTTACATATTTAAAACAACAAGAGCAAACAGAGTTCGTAAAAGTTTTTCTTTATCACTTTCAGTTTGTCAACTGAATTGCTTGAGGACAAGCAAAGGTTTAAGCTTAGGGGAGTTGATACGTCTCCATCGTATCTACTTTTCCAAACACTTTTGCCCTTGTTTTCGACTCTAACTTGCATGATTTGAATGGAACTAACCCGGACTGACGTTGTTTTCAGCAGAATTGCTATGGTGTTATTTATGTGCAGAAACAAAAGTTCTCGGAATGACCTGAAACTTCACGGAACATCCTTTTGGAAATAATAAAAAATCCTTGCAAAAGATGAAGACCAGGGGGCCCACACCCTAGCCACGAGGGTGGGGGCGCGCCTGCCCCCCTAGGCGCGCCCCCTACCTCGTGGGCCCCCTAGAGCTCCACCAACCTCAACTCCAACTCTATATATTTGCTTTCGGGGAGAAAAAAATAGAGAAGAAGGATTCATCGCGTTTTACGATACGGAGCCACCGCCAAGCCCTAAAACCTCTCGGGAGGGCTGATCTGGAGTCCGTTCGGGGAGTAACACCCCGGTGTAATGATGCTACAGTAACCCCTGGGGTTAAGTTAATTATTTTGCTAAACAAGTGCTTGATCATCTTTGTCTCCTCTCTCTTTCAAATTCCAGTTGAATTCAAATTCAAATTTTGTGTGAAATTCAAAATGCTCAAACATGAAAACTAAAATGTTCATCATGTGGAAAGTATTCTGCTGGTAATATTGGTGGTGAACCAACATTTTTGCAAAATGTGTAGGTGGCCTAAAATAGCTAAAACAGAAAAGCTAAAAAAATAAAAGAAAGAAAAAGGGAAAGCAAATAAAAAAGGGAAAGGGCCAGAGCCCCTGGCCTCCCAGTGGGCCTCGGCCCACTCGAGCCGGCCTAGTGGCCCACTCCCCCCGGTCAACTCTCTCTTCCCCCTGTTCCCCTTGTTGGGGAACGTAGTAATTTCAAAAATTTCCTACGCACACGCAAGATCATGGTGATGCATAGCAATGAGAGGGGAGAGTGTTGTCTATGTACCCTCATAGACCGGAAGCGGAAGCGTTATAACAACGCGGTTGATGTAGTCGTACGTCTTCACGGCCCGACCGATCAAGCACCGAAACTACGGCACCTCCGAGTTCTAGCACACGTTCAGCTCGATGACGATCCCCGGACTCCGATCCAGCAGAATGTTGGGGAAGAGTTCCGTCAGCACGACGGCGTGGTGATGATCTTGATGTTCTACCATCGCAGGGCTTCGCCTAAGCACCGCTACAATATTATCGAGGATTATGGTGGAGGGGGGCGCACACGGCTAAGAGATCAATGATCAATTGTTGTGTCTATGGGGTGCCCCCCTGCCCCTGTATATAAAGGAGCAAGGGAGGGAGGCGGCCGGCCTAGGAGGAGGGCGCGCCAAGGTGGGAGTCCTACTCCCACCGGGAGTACGACTCCTCCTTCCCTTGTTGGAGTAGGAGAGAAGGAAAGAGGGGGAGAGGAACAAGGAAAAGTGGGCTGCACCCCTTGTCCAATTCGGACCAGAGGGGGGGCGCGCGTCTCCTTCCTTTTGGCATCTCTCCTCTGTTCCCGTATGGCCCAATAAGGCCCATATACTCCCCGGCGAATTCCCGTAACTCTCCGGTACTCCGAAAAATATCCGAATCACTCGGAACCTTTCCGATGTCCGAATATAGTCGTCCAATATATCGATCTTTCCGTCTCGACCATTTCGAGACTCCTCATCATGTCCCCGATCTCATCCGGGACTCGGAACTCCTTCGGTACATCAAAAACTCATAAACTCATAATATAATTGTCATCGAAACCTTAAGCGTGCGGACCCTACGGGTTCAAGAACAATGTAGACATGACCGAGACACGTCTCCGATCAATAACCAATAGCAGAACCTGGATGCTCATATTGCCTCCCACATATTCTACGAAGATCTTTATCGGTCAGACCGCATAACAACATACGTTGTTCCCTTTGTCATCGGTATGTTACTTGCCCGAGATTTGATCGTCGGTATCTCAATACATAGTTCAATCTCGTTACCGGCAAGTCTCTTTACTCGTTCCGTAATACATCATCCCGCAACTAACTCATTAGTTGCAATGCTTGCAAGGCTTAAGTGATGTGCATTACCGAGAGGGCCCAGAGATACCTCTCTGACAGTCGGAGTGACAAATCCTAATCTCGAAATACGCCAACCCAACAAGTACCTTCGAAGACACCTGTAGAGCACCTTTATAATCACCAGTTACGTTGTGATGTTTGGTAGCACACAAAGTGTTCCTCCGGTAAACGGGAGTTGCATAATCTCATAGTCATAGGAACATGTATAAGTTATGAAGAAAGCAATAGAAACAAACTAAATGATCAAGTGCTATGCTAACGGAATGGGTCAAGTCAATCACATCATTATCCTAATGATGTGATCTCGTTAATCAAATGACAACTCATGTCTATGGTTAGGAAACATAACCATCTTTGATCAACGAGCTAGTCAAGTAGAGGCATACTAGTGACACTTTGTTTGTCTATGTATTCACACATGTATTATGTTTCCGGTTAATACAATTCTAGCATGAATAATAAACATTTATCATGATATAAGGAAATAAATAATAACTTTATCATTGCCTCTAGGGCATATTTCCTTCAGTCTCCCACTTGCACTAGAGTCAATAATCTAGTTCACATCACCATGTGATTTAATACCAATAGTTCACATCACCATGTGATTAACACCCATAGTTCACATCGACATGTGACCAACACCCAAAGGGTTTACTAGAGTCAATAATCTAGTTCACATCGCTATGTGATTAACACCCAAAGAGTACTAAGGTGTGATCATGTTTTGCTTGTGAGAGAAGTTTAGTCAACGGGTCCGCCATATTCAGATCCGTACGTATTTTGCAAATTTCTATGTCAACAATGCTCTGCACGGAGCTACTCTAGCTAATTGCTCCCACTTTCAATATGTATCCAGATTGAGACTTAGAGTCATCTGGATTAGTTTCACTACTTGCATTGACGTAACCCTTTACGACCAACCTTTTGTCACCTCCATAATCGAGAAACATATCCTTATTCCACTAAGGATAATTTTGACCAATTTCAAGTGATCTACTCCTAGATCACTATTGTACTCCCTTGCCAAACTCAGGGCAGGGTATACAATAGGTCTGGTACACAGCATGGCATACTTTATAGAACCTATGGCTGAGGCATAGGGAATGACTTTCATTCTCTTCTATCTTCTATCGTGGTCGGGCTTTGAGTCTTACTCAATTTCACACCTTGTAACACAGGCAAGAACTCTTTCTTTGACTGTTCCATTTTGAACTACTTCAAAAACTTGTCAAGGTATGCACTCATTGAAAACTTATCAAGCGTCTTGATCTATCTCTATAGATCTTGATGCTCAATATGTAAGCAGCTTCACCAAGGTCTTTCTTTGAAAAACTCCTTTCAAACACTCCTTTATGCTTTGCAGAATAATTCTACATTATTTCCGATCAACAATATGTCATACACATATACTTATCAGAAATGCTGTAGTGCTCCCACTCACTTTCTTGTAAATACATGCTTCACCGCAAGTCTGTATAAAACTATATGCTTTGATCAACTTATCAAAGCGTATATTCCAACTCCGAGATGCTTGCACCAGTCCATAGATGGATCGCTAGAGCTTGCATATTTTGTTAGTACCTTTAGGATTGACAAAACCTTCTAGTTGCATCATATACAACTCTTTTTTAATAAATCCATTAAAGAATGCAGTTTTGTTTATCCATTTGCCAGATTTCATAAAATGCGGCAATTGCTAACATGATTCGGACAGACTTAAGCATAGATACGAGTGAGAAACTCTCATGGTAGTCAACACCTTGAACTTGTCAAAAACCTTTTTGCGACAATTCTAGCTTTGTAGATAGTAACACTACTATCAGCGTCTGTCTTCCTCTTGAAGATCCATTTAATCTCAATGGCTCGCCGATCAATGGGCAAGTCAATCAAAGTCCATACTTTGTTCTCATACATGGATCTCATCTCAGATTTCATGGCCTCAAGCCATTTCGCGGAATCTGGGCTCATCATCGCTTCCTCATAGTTCGTAGGCTCGTCATGGTCAAGTAACATGACCTCCAGAACAGCATTACTGTACCACTCTGGTGCGGATCTCACTCTGGTTTACCTACGAGGTTCGGTAGTAACTTGATCTGAAGTTACATGATCATCATCATTAGCTTCCTCACTAATTGGTGTAGTAGTCACAGGAACAGATTTTTGTGATGAACTACTTTCCAATAAGGGAGAAGGTACAGTTACCTCATCAAGTTCTACTTTCCTCCCACTCACTTCTTTCGAGAGAAACTCCTTCTCTAGAAAGGATCCATTCTCAGCAATGAATATCTTGCCTTTGGATCTTTGATAGAAGGTGTACCCAACATTTTCTTTTGGGTATCCTATGAAGACGCACTTCTCCGATTTGGGTTTGAGCTTATCAGGTTGAAACTTTTTCACATAAGCATTGCAACCTCAAACTTTAAGAAACGACAGCTTAGGTTTCTTGCCAAACCATAGTTCATACGGTGTCGTCTCAACGGATTTAGATGGTGCCCTATTTAACGTGAATATAGTTGTCTCTAATGCATAACCTCAAAACTATAGTGGTAATTGGTAAGATACATCATAGATTGCACCATATCTAATAAAGCACGGTTACGACGTTCGGACACACCATTACACTGTGGTGTTCCAGGTGGCATGAGTAGTGAAACTATTTCACATTGTTTTAACTGAAGGCCAAACTCGTAACTCAAATATTTTACTTCTACAATCATATCGTAGAATCTTTTATTTTGTTACGATGATTCTCCACTTCACTCTGAAATTCTTTGAACTTTTCAAATGTTTCAAACTTGTGTTTCATCAAGTAGATATACCCATATCTGCTCAAATCATCTGTGAAGGTCAGAAAATAACGATACCCGCCGCGAGCCTCAACACTCATTGGACTGCATACATCAGTATGTATTATTTCCAATCAAGTTTGTTGCACGCGCCATTGTTCCGGAGAACGGAGTCTTAGTCATCTTGCCCATGAGGCATGGTTCGCAAGCATCAACTGATTCATAATCAAGTGATTCCAAAAGCCCATCAGCATGGTTTTTCTTCATGCACTTTACACCAATATGACCTAAACGGCAGTGCCACAAATAAGTTGCACTATCATTATTAACTTTGCATCTTTTGGCTTCAATATTATGAAAATGTGTATCACCACGATCGAGATCTAACAAACCATTTTCATTGGGTGTATGACCATAGAAGGTTTTATTCATGTAAATAGAACAACAATTATTCTCTAATTTACATGAATAACCGTATTGCAATAAACACGATCCAGTCATATTTATGCTCAACGCAAACACCAAATAACATTTATTTAGGTTCAACACTAATCCCGAAAGTATAGGGAGTGTGCGATGATGATCATATCAATCTTGGAACCACTTCCAACACACATCGTCACTTCACCCTTAACTAGTCTCTGTTTATTTTGCAACTCCCATTTCGAGTTATTACTCTTAGCAACTGAACCAGTATCAAATACTGAGGGGTTTCTATAAACACTAACATGTATATCAAATATAGCTTTGTTCACTTTGCCATCCTTCTTATCCACCAAATACTTGTGGTAGTTCCGCTTCTAGTGACCAGTTCCTTTGCAGTAGAAGCACTTAGTCTCAAGCTTAGGTCCAGACTTGGGTTTCTTCACTTGAGCAGCAACTTGTTTGCCGTTCTTCTTGAAGTTCCCCTTCTTCCCTTTGCCCTTTCTCTTGAAACTAGTGGTCTTATCAACCATCAACACTTGATGTTTTTCTTGATTTCTACCTTCGCTGATTTTTGCATCACGAAGAGCTTGAGAATCGTTTCCGTTATCCCTTGCATATTATAGTTCATCACGAAGTTCTACTAACTTGGTGATGGTGACTAGAGAATTCTGTCAATCACTATTTTATCTGGAAGATTAACTCCCACTTGATTCAAGCGATTGTAGTACCCAGACAATATGAGCACATGCTCACTGCTTGAGCTATTCTCCTCCATCTTTTAGCTATAGAACTTGTTGGAGACTTCATATCTCTCAACTCAGGTTTTTACTTGAAATATTAACTTCAACTCCTGGAACATCTCATATGGTCCATGACGTTCAAAACATCTTTGAAGTACCGATTCTAAGCTGTTAAGCATGGTGCACTAAACTATCAAGTAGTCATCATATTGAGCTAGCCAAACGTTCATAACGTCTGCATCTGCTCCTGCAATAGGTCTGTCACCTAGAGGTGCATCAAGGACATAATTCTTCTGTGCAGCAATGAGGATAAACCTCAGATCACGGATCCAATCCGCATCATTGCTACTAACATCTTTCAACTTAGTTTTCTCTAGGAATATATAAAATTAAACGGGGAGCAACATCGCGAGCTATTGATCTATAACATAGATATGCTAATACTACCAGGACTAAGTTCATGATAAATTAAAGTTCAATTAATCATATTACTTAAGAACTCCCACTTAGATAGACATCCCTCTAATCTTCTAAGTGATCACGTGATCCAAATCAACTAAACCATAACCAATCATCACGTGAAATGGAGTAGCTTTCAATGGTGAACATCAATATGTTGATCATATCTACTATATGATTCACGCTCGACCTTTCAGTCTCAGTGTTCCAAGGCCATATCTGCATATGCTAGGCTCGCCAAGTTTAACCTGAGTATTCTGCGTGTGCAAAACTGGCTTGCACCCGTTGTAGATGGACGTAGAGCTTATCACACCCGATCATCACATGGTGTCTGGGCACGACGAACTTTGGCAACGGTGCATACTCAGGGAGAATACTTTTATATTGAAATTTAGTGAGAGATCATCTTATAATGCTACCGTCAATCAAAGCAAGATAAGATGCATAAAGGATAAACATCACATGCAATCAATATAAGTGATATGATATGGCCATCATCATCTTGTGCTTGTGATCTCCATCTCCGAAGCACCGTCATGATCACCATCGTCACAAGCGCGACACCTTGATCACCATCGTAGCATCGTTGTCGTCTCGCCAATCTTATGCTTCCATGACTATCACTACCGCTTAGTGATAAAGTAAAGCATTACAGCACAATGGCATTGCATACAATAAAGCGACAACCATATGGCTCCTGCCAGTTGCCGATAACTCGGTTACAGAACATGATCATCTCCTACAATAAAATTTAGCATCATGTCTCGACCATATCACATCACAACATGCCCTGCAAAAACAAGTTAGACGTCCTCTACTTTGTTGTTGCAAGTTTTACGTGGCTGCTACGGGCTTAGCAAGAACCGTTCTTACCTACGCATCAAAACCACAACGATAGTTTGTCAAGTTGGTGTTGTTTTAACCTTCGCAAGGACCGGGCGTAGCCACACTTGGTTCAACTAAAGTTGGAGAAACTGACACCCGCCAGCCACCTGTGTGCAAAGCACGTCGGTAGAACCAGTCTCGGGTAAGCGTACGCATAATGTCGGTCCGGGCCGCTTCATCCAACAATACCACCGAACCAAAGTATGACATGCTGGTAAGCAGTATGACTTATATCGCCCACAACTCACTTGTGTTCTACTCGTGCACAACATCAATGCATAAAACCTAGGCTCGGATGCCATTGTTGGGGAACGTAGTAATTTCAAAAATTTCCTACGCACACGCAAGATCATGGTGATGCATAGCAACGAGAGGGGAGAGTGTTGTCTACGTACCCTCGTAGACCAGAAGTGGAAGCGTTATAACAACGCGGTTGATGTAGTCGTACGTCTTCACGGCCCGACCAATCAAGCACCGAAACTACGGCACCTCCGAGTTCTAGCACACGTTCAGCTCGATGACGATTCCCGGACTCTGATCCAGCAGAATGTCGGGGAAGAGTTCCGTCAGCATGACGGCATGGTGACGATCTTGATGTTCTACCGTCGCAGGGCTTCGCCTAAGCACCGCTACAATATTATCGAGAATTATGGTGGAGGGGGGCAGCACACACGGCTAAGAGATCAATGATCAATTGTTGTGTCTATCGGGTGCCCTCCTGCCCCTGTATATAAAGGAGCAGGGGAGGGAGGCGGCCGGCCTAGGAGGAGGGCGCGCCAAGGGGGGAGTCCTACTCCCACCGGGAGTAGGACTCCTCCTTCCCTTGTTGGAGTAGCAGAGAAGGAAAGAGGGGGAGAGGAACAAGTTAAAGTGGGGTGCACCCCTTGTCCAATTCGGACCAGAGGGGGGCGCGCGCCTCCTTCCTTTTGGCCTCTCTCCTCTATTCCCGTATGGCCCAATAAGGCCCATATACTCCCCGGCGAATGCCCGTAACTCTTCGGTACTCCGAAAAATACCCGAATCACTCGGAACCTTTCCGATGTCCGAATATAGTCGTCCAATATATCGATATTTACGTCTCGACCATTTCGAGACTCCTCGTCATGTCCGCGATCTCATCCGGGACTCGGAACTCCTTCAGTACATCAAAACTCATAAACTCATAATATAACTGTCATCGAAACCTCAAGCGTGCGGACCCTACGGGTTCGAGAACAATGTAGACATGACCGAGACACGTCTCCGATCAATAACCAATAGCGGAACCTGGATGCTCATATTGGCTCCCACATATTCTACGAAGATCTTTATCGGTCAGACCGCATAACAACATACGTTGTTTCCTTTGTCATCGGTATGTTACTTGCCCGAGATTTGATCGTCGGTATCTCAATACCTAGTTCAATCTCGTTACCGGCAAGTCTCTTTACTCGTTCCGTAATACATCATCCCGAAACTAACTCATTGGTTGCAATGCTTGCAAGGCTTAAGTGATGTGCATTACCGAGAGGGCCCAGAGTTACCTCTCCGACAATCGGAGTGACAAATCCTAATCTCGAAATACGCCAACCCAACAAGTACCTTCGGAGACACCTGTAGAGCACCTTTATAATCACCCAGTTATGTTGTGACGTTTGGTAGCACACAAAGTGTTCCTCCGGTAAACGGGAGTTGCATAATCTCATAGTCATAGGAACATGTATAAGTTATGAAGAAAGCAATAGCAACAAACTAAACGATCAAGTGTTATGCTAACGGAATGGGTCAAGTCAATCACATCATTCTCCTAATGATGTGATCCCGTTAATCAAATGACAACTCATGTCTATGGTTAGGAAACATAACCATCTTTGATCAACGAGCTTGTCAAGTAGAGGCATACTAGTGACACTCTGTTTGTCTATGTATTCACACATGTATTATGTTTCCGGTTAATACAATTCTAGCATGAATAATAAACATTTATCATGATATAAGGAAATAAATAATAACTTTATCATTGCCTCTAGGGCATATTTCCTGCACCCCTGACCCGAGTCGAACACCCGTTCCCGCCGGACCACCTCGCCGGCTCCGTCGCTACAGCGCGCGTCGCGGAGGGGATAAGGCTGCCACGAGCGTGCCTCGGAACGCCTCCCCACCCCCACTTGCATCTCTCCTCCCCCAGATCCAGCTCTCCCCTCTCCCTCTCCTTCGTTCTGATAGCACTAACCACCACGTGGGCATTGTATGGGCGTTCTGCGTTGTATGCATCAGCTGAAGCTTAATAGACGTCAGCGACTGAGTGGCGCGCGCCGGGTTGGACTGGTAAGCTCATGCCTTGTTGGAGGTAGCTAGGTCTGCTCACCGGCCGCGTACGCAACGTGCAGGAGTTCCCGGGGAGATGGCCCATGACCCCTGGGGGCATAGCTTAGTCCGGCGTGTTGACCTCTCTATTAAGCCTAGGTCGGGTTGCGGCGTATTGTTTGGCCGAGGCCGGGCATGACCCTGGAAAGTGTGTCCGACCGGAGTTAATCGAGCATGGTGGGTAAGTTGGTGCACCCCTGCAGGGAAGAAAACATCTATCGATAGACTGTCCTACGTTAACGGACACTTGGAGTTGCATCCCGATCGATACAACTAGAACTGGATACTTGTGATGAGAACTGGATGGTGATGAGATTTGGAATGTGTTGACACTAGGATAGTATGGCTCTGGGATTGCTTTCTCGCAGGGAGTCGAGAAAGGATCTCTGGCCGAGGTTGATAACATTACTGCTACTTTACTTTATGCTACTCTATTCCCTCCGGTTGCTGCAAGATGGTGGTTTCCAAAAGATGCTAGTCTTTGATAGGCTAGGCTTTTCCCTTCCCTTATGGCATTCTGCAGTTTAGTCCACAGATACAACCCATTCCTTTGATACATATGCATACTTAGTTTAGATCTGATGTAAGTCTTGCGAGTACTTTGGATGAGTACTCATGGTTGCTTTGCTACTTCTTTTTCCCCCATACCCGATTGTTGTGACCAGATGACGGATCCCAGGAGCCAGACGGCGCCACTGATGACTACTACTACCCGGAGGATGCCTACTACTACGTGGAGACCACTGACGACTTGGAGTAGTTAGGAGGCTCCCAGGCAGGAGGCCTTGCCTTTTCGATCGTTGTTGCTTTTGTGCTAGCCTTCTTAAGGAAATCTTATCTAACTTATGTCTGTACTCAGATATTGTTGCTTCCGCTGACTCTTGTGTATTCGAGCCCTCGAGGCCCCTGGCTTGTAATATAAAGCTCGTATTATTTTAATTTGTGCCTAGAGTTCTGTTGTGATATCTTCCCGTGAGTCCTTGATCTTGATCGTACACATTTGCGTGTATGATTAGTGTACGATTGAATCGAGGGCGTCACACGGGACTCCGGAGAGGGGAATCCATTGCCATCATCATCAACAACCTTCCTCCATCACCAATTTCATGATGCTCACCGCCGTGCATGAGTAATTCCATCGTAGGCTTGCTGGACGGTGATGGGTTGGATGAGATTTATCATGTAATCGAGTTAGTTTTGTTAGGGTTTGATCCCTAGTATACACTATGTTCTGAGGTTGATGTTGCTATGACTTTGCTATGCTTAATGCTTGTCACTAGGGCCCGAGTGCCATGATTTCAGATCCGAACCTATTATGTTTTCATCAATATATGAGAGTTCGTGATCCTATCTTGCAAGTCTATAGTCACCTACTATGTGTTATGATCCGGCAACCCCAAAGTGACAATAATCAGGACCACTCCCGGTGATGACCATAGTTTAAGGAGTTCATGTATTCACTATGTGTTAATGCTTTGGTCCGGTACTCTATTAAAAGGTGGCCTTAATATCCCTTAGTTTCCACTAGGACCCCACTGCCACGGGAGGGTAGGACAAAAGATGTCATGCAAGTTCTTTTCCATAAGCACGTATGACTATATTCGGAATACATGCCTACATTACATTGATGAATTGGAGCTAGTTCTGTGTCACCGTAGGTTATGACTATTACATGATGAGCCGCATCCGGCATAATTCTCTATCACCGAGCCATTGCCTACGAGCTTTCCATATATTGTTATTCGCTTATTTACTTTTCCGTTACTATTACTATCATCACTACAAAATACCAAAAACATTACTTTTGTTATCATTACCTTTTGCTACCGTTACCACTACTATCATATTACTTTGCAACTAAATACTTTGTTGCAAATATTAAGTTTCCAGGTGTGGTTGAATTGACAACTCAGCTGCTAATACTTGAGAATATTCATTGGCTCCCCTTGTGTCGAATCAATAAATTTGGGTTGAATACTCTACCCTCGAAAACTGTTGTGATCCCCTATACTTGTGGGTTATCACCAGGTGGGACCCATGCGTCAGAGTTGACTACGCTGACGTGGTCGTTGACCGGACCCACCTGTGTGTGAGCCTAGCCATCACTGTTTGACCTGGACCTGGCGTGTTGACCTGCCGATGTCACACTGATGTCACGCCGACGCAATAAGCTATTTTTGGATTATTTCTATTTTGGAAACTCCAGAAATTAGCAAAACTTCTAAAAATCATAGAAATTCAACTGTAACTCCAAATGAAATAATTCATACCTGAAAAATTATCAGAAAAATATGAAGAATCTGTTTATGGAATTCTCATGCATGTTTGAACAACTTACAACCACTGTATATGACAATTTGAATAAATGGCATTTGAAATGCCTTACATGGAGTTTGAATTTGAACCTTAGGTTGAAACCAACTTCATTTAATCTGTTGATAGCTGTATTAGCTCAAATCACAGCATATTGCCATGTCATGATCATGCATCATATTGTTGCATTGCATTTATTTTTTTCCTTCTCTGTTGCCGGTATTTGTCCCCTCTCAGTAGATGTGGTTCCGACGATGAGATCGATGACACCGATGAAGAACTATACTATCTTTAGAAGTGCCAGGCAAGCAAAACCCCCTTGTTTATTCCAATACAATCCCACTCTCTCGCTTCTGGTCTCTTTTACTGCATTAGGACAACAACGATTCAATTGTTACATGTTGCGGTAGTTGAACCGCCTTTCCTCTACGTGACCTGTCCTTGCCACAATAAATAGATGAAACCCACTAGCATGAGTAGGAGTTGTTTGAGCCCTGATGTGCCAACTCATTCATGCTTGTTTATCATGATTGCTACTGCTTAGAGTTGAGTCAGTCTGATTCATCGGGGATGAATTGGAGGTGTGTGAACATGTCCTACTGTTGAGAGCTAAGTGTGTGAACACGATTTGGTAAAGGTATCGATGAGAGGCCATGTAGGAGTACATGATGGGTTGTTTCATTTAAGCCGTCCTTAGGAACTGAGTTATGTGTTTGTGATCCATGAATAGCTACTACCACGCATTGGGCCCGAAACTAATGGACCCTATCGACTTATTAACTGCCCTTGCCCTCTGTCCAGGAGTTGCAACTAGTTTCGGGTGTTTGTAGGATATGTGCTGGAGGCCGTGTGTAGCGCTGACCCTAGGGGTGGGCTATGATGCGGTAGATACACCGTGGCCGGGTATGCCGGGCGCCCGTTTGGTGTCGCGGAACCCTGTACACATCGTTTGGGGCTGTGAGCGAAACCCCGGCCGGATCTCCTCGCGGATGGAACCCGAATAGGCGGTAAACCTAGACTAGAGACTTGTGTGGTTAGTCAAGTCATGGCCGACTCCCTCGCCATGCTTCCGCTTGAAGGTTGCCGAGATACACGACGTGTACATGGTGGTAACTGGCGAGAGCGTGTGTGAAGAAGTACACCCCTGCAGGGTTATAAATGATCTATTCGAATAGCTGCGTCCGTAGTAGAGGACTGCTGGGTTGCCTGTACAGTTCATAGACAAGTGAAAGTGGACACCCTAAAATGCGCAAGATAAGCGTGAGTGCTATGGATGGCGTTCTCGTATGGGAGACGGGAGTGGATCCATAGTGGTGTATTGAAATGGTGAATATGTGGACTCATGTGAGCCACCTCAAAAGAGTTACTTGCAGTAGTAGTTCAGGTTAGCCACTGAGTCAAAGCTGGCTTGCTGCAGTTAAACCCCACCATCCCTTTGTTGATAATGATGCATATGTAGTTAGTTCTGATGTAAGTCTTGCTAGGTACATTTGTACTCATGTTTGCTTAATTTATGTTTTTGCAGAGAGCCTTCAGTCTCGCTAGTAGTTCCGTGTGGACTTCGACGTTTAGCTTGATACCTCAGCTATGATCTTGTGCCCTCGGCAGGATCTGGTAGATAGTCAGGCTTCTCAGCCTTTTTCATTTGTAGATGTCTGTACTCAGACATGTTAAGCTTCCGCATGTGCTTTGACTTGTATGCTCTGAATGTTGGGTCATGAGACCCATGTTTGTAATATCTCGCTCCTCAAAGCCTATTGAATAAATACTTTGAGTCATAGAGTTATGTTGTGATGCCATGTTGTATTTGCACATATCGAGCATATTGTGTGTATGATTTGAAATGCTTGGTATGTGTGGGATCTGACAACCTAATTGTTTATCCTTGGCAGCCTCTCTTACCGGGAAATGTCTCCTAGTGCTTCCAGTGAGCATGGTAGCTTGCTACTGCTCCGGAACACTTAGGCTGGCCGGCATGTGTCCTTCTTCGTTCCTGTGTCTGTCCCTTCGGGGAAATGTCACGCGGTGTCTCCGAAGTCCTGTTAGCCTGCTACAGCCTGGATTCTCCGGAGTCCTGTTAGCCCAGCTGCTACAGCCCGGATTCACTCGCTGATGACCGACACGTTCGTTGCTGGGTCATGTATGCCTGTCCCTGTAAGTTAGTGCCACTTTGGGTTTATGACTAGTCATGTCGACCCGGGTTATTTGTCATATGGATGCTAGCGACACTATCATAAACGTGAGCCAAAAGGCGCAAACGGTCCCGGGCCAGGTAAGGTGGCACCCGTGGGAATACCGTCCGTGAGGCCGCAAAGTGATATGATGTGTTACATGCTAGATCAGTGTGACTTAGGATCAGGGTCCTGACAGCTTTGGTATTAGAGCCTAACCGCATGTAGGATTACCAAGCCAATCTGGTCGAAGTTGAGTCTAGAAATTCTTTAGTTATGTAAGGGAATTGATTGTGGGATGGAACATAAGGCTCTTTTTACTCCTTATACCTTATGCCCTTCTGATCCGATTCATCCTATCTTTCATATGGGGTTAAGGAAGTAGGCTCTCTCTTCTTTCTATCAGGATCACGTGTTACTAATCCGTAGACTTATAAGATTGGTGCATTCAAGCCTCAGTTCAGTTCCTACTATCTGCGTGTATTGACAGTTGATGTCGGAACCTTGATACTATGATGATCCCATGGTTATGCCACCATTTTTGCAGGATGTCTCAAATCTTTTTGAGTATTTACAGCCGTTATGTTGTCCGAGTCATCCCAGGTTTCTAAAGAATCTGATGCATTTGCAAATCCTTCCTGCCAGTTCCCGATGTCCTTTTGGGCCAGATTAAGCATACTAGACGGTCTGTTGAGGTACTCCATTGCCTTGACATATATGTTGGAGCTAGTATTATGACCCAAGGCATCCTAGAGAGCCACCGAGTAATCTAGCAATGCTTTATGTTCCTAGTGTGATAATTCTGGCCGTCATTCTCGAAAGCATCCCGTGATGCCATTTAGTTAATAGGCATTCTATTCCTAGGTTCTTGAACCCGAGATTCACCCTACTTACTTCATGTTGATAGTGTTGCTAGTTCCTTTAGGATATTAGTAAACTTGCAACAGTCCTCGAGGTTCGTGGTATTTCCTTCTTCCAAATACCTTGAACCATTAAGGCAGAAGTTCGTTGAACCAAAAGATCACAATCAGAGTACTCTTGAGGAGTTCTCCATTCATAATTGTGATTCTGCCAGTCTACCTTTCTACATGGGTTATCTGGAAGAAACCAGTTGAACTTGGTTCGACATATTAATCTATGCATCCACAACTTAGAAAATCATATGTTCTTTGGGTTGTCCCTCTTTAGTTGTTCTCTGGCCCTCGTCTATAAATTGATAGACAGGAGTAGTTGTGCATTCATGATATCGATGCCTATTATCTCTATGGTCCATCAAGCCATTTTATTCCAGAATAACTAGGAAACGAACTCCAGTACCTTATCCATATCTAGGATTGGGTCAAAGCAATCGTACTCCGCAGATCAAATGCTAATCCAGCTTTTGTTCTGTTCCACCTTGGGAGTGTTACCCTCTTTACGTTGGGATTGTCATGAGAATTGCACCACCTCTTATGAATTCTTGACGCAGTGATACTTCTCGCCATCATTATTCATTCCTCGGTTCCGTGTTGTCGCAACCGGAATGCCGACAAGTGAATCGTGATGTGTGAAATCAATACTCCTAAAAACTGTGTTGCTTGGTAGTTAATGGACAATACTCTTATTCTTAGTGTGTTGGTTATTGAATCATCATCCTAAGATTTATCGTGTGACCTAGTCCATTTTCCCTGGTGCACTCCTCGATCAATGAGATAGGATTGTGTCAATCCATCACTCTCTTGATCACATCATCTTGCCTTGAAAAGCAAGATTGTTCTCGAGCTTAGAGACATATCGGTGGTTCGTGATTTTCCGGATATCTTCACGGAAGTATCACCAGGTCGTCCCCTGACCGATACGTTGAGTTCGTGATCAAGTTGGTTTTCCAATAAACCACTCTTTCTCCAAGAATCCATGTTGGATACCCCTGAGCTAGTTGGTTAAGCCAAACAACAACTTGGAGAGTTGGAAGATAAAAGCTTGTCTAACTTAGTTCATGTTAAGGGATATCTTTTTGTGTGTGTGTGTGTGTGTGTTTGTTGAAGAAAGAGGATATCTTCATCAATTGGTCCTCGTGATCAGTTATTGGATCTATTATCTTGTCCAAACTTTGATTTGAGTGTGGGCTATCCTCAAATCAAATCAGAACCAACGATGTTCGTAATGTTGTCTTACTCGTGGTTGATCCCTCGGGCATAAACCATTACATCCTTTGGTCTGACCAATGCTATCAACGTGTTCACTTAATTATGGAATTCCATCTATATGGAAGCCTGGATGGTTTGTTGTTGAGCCCATTGACAACAATTTCATCTTGTCCATGATTCATGTTGAACATCTAAATTAGTGTTGGAAACTTTGTAAGCAATGCTTTCGTGTTCCGTTCATGAAGCTTATGCTTGGATGGAAGAAGTGACTTCCTCGAATTCATGCGCATTCTATGAAAGTTGCCACCATGAATACGAGAAAGATTGTTTTTGCTTCCTCTGGAATCATCCCAAGTTAGTCACGCATATGTGCGAAGTACTCTATGGTTTGATAGGTTGGCCGCCTCCACTCCGTATGTGTTTCCTAGCACACCAAGCCACTGATTGAATTGTTCAAGGAGAAGAAGTTCCTTCTTAAGAGCATGCCTTATGCAAGGACTTTGATATCCTCGATGATGGTTCCCCACCAGAACTCGGTAGTGTTGCGTTGTAAGACTACTATGTGGTCATGCTTGTCTTGGACAACGTGTTCACATGTATGTAGCAAAACCAGCTCATGTTTTGGAGCTTGCTATCGTAGTTCACTTGTCGAGAATCTCGCAACGTCATCTCATCGATATGTGTTGCAAACTTTCATTTTTCTTTCTAGACTTGATGAGTCTGGAATATTCTGACACCAACCAGATCTGAATCTCAGGTAGATATGATGGTCGGAACATTCCCGACATTTGCATTTTGTTCCCAGCTTGCACCGCCTTGTGCCAATTTTCCGTAGGCTGACCTTCTCAGCAATTGTTGTTCAGGATCATCTTCAGAAGTGGTCCTACCATGGGTCCCATCCATTTTCGATGATAAGCAAAAAATCATCCTTTGCGTTGTCTTCAACAAGGTAGTCCACATCATCCATTCTAGTCCGGGTATGCCATCCCTTCGTACTCCGCCAAACGATTGTTGTGATTTGCCTTAGGCTAGTATAAAGAGTTTCAATGATCTCTGAATCAAAAGTAATTCTTTTTGCCACTTAAGGGAATATTTCTGCGAGTCATCTTCCTTAAGATGTCTCGTTATGGTATCATGGTAACTCAACTCCTCGCTATGTTGACAACCGTTCACCACCTTCTTAAGCGTGAAATTGTTGTCTACCTAGTGAACCTTCGTCATCTGTTACACTCCATCCCTCTGGATGTATGTGTCGTGTCTCAGCTCGAGAGATGTTTCAATGTCTACCTCCATGAGTTGATCCTGAGTTGTTCGATCTTCGAGAAGATCGATCCTTCTAGAGTTTTCCCTTTCCTCTCGATGTCATGTTAGTTGGAGTTCTCAGAGCAAGACATCGAGACAAAGATGGTGATCGTATCAATATTCTTATGAAGTACAACCTGGATCATGAAGGTTGTGTTAGTTATGCGTTCCCCTTCCATCTTACCCTACGCTTGAATCTCGGGACGAGATTCTTGTTTAGTGGGGGTGAGTTGTCACATCCCTAGCTTTGCCTTGGCCTTGGACTAGCTTGGTTGTTGCATCATGTTTAAATTCAAATGAAATTTGAATTGATGAATTTTCAAAGCCTCAGAATCCTTTTAAAAAATGATCAAGATAAAACTGCTTCAAATAAGTCCAAGAAAATGTTCCTTTTATCCTCTGGAAATATTGGCAAGAGGTAAAATCCAAACTAATATTTTTGGTGTCTCAGAAACATTTATTTGGGCCTTTGAGTTAAATTAATAGCTATTTGAATTGGATTTATATCTACTATTAAATAAATATAGGTCCAATAATTCTGAAATATTTTGTGGAGCTTTGGTTTAATTCCTTTAGCTTCCAAAAATATTTTCAGAAGCAACAAAATTGAATTGGTTTCAAAACCAAATTCAAAACAAACCTACAAAATAGAAAACAGAACAGAATTAGAAAAGAACAGGAAAGGACAGAAACCTTACCTGTCCAGCCCAGCCGGCCCAGCACTGTAGCTGGCCCAGCCCAGCCGCCGCACCGTCTTGAACCTCCTGCCAGTAGGCAGGAGGGAGCGCGTATCACGCGCGCGCACGCGCTGCGGCCACCTCCTCTCTCCCTGCCGGCCTGGACCTCCCTCGCGTCGCCACGCACCTCCCTGGTCTCTCTCTCACTCTCCCCGTGCTCCTCCCCCTCCTCTGTCTTGCTCTCTCACGCACACCCGAATGCGGCCGTCGCCACCGACGACGATCACCGTGGCAACTGTCCACCCTACCCCTATCTGTACCGTCCAACGGCTCCGCCGCGACGCCCTCTTCCTCATCGCCAAGCCACGTGACGCCGGGAGCCCCGTGCCGTTGTCCTCGCCTTCGTCTTCTTATGCAGGATCCAATGGCAACCGCCGATGATTCGACGCCGTCCGGCCTCCCTCGAGCTCGCTGACCACCTCTACGAGCCCGCTGTGAGCTCCTTCGTCTTTCCCCTCACCCCCGTGCTCTAATTTGTGCGCTAGCCACCGCCCCACGAGTCCCGAGCACCGTCGTCCGCCATGGCCGATGAGGTCCTCGCTCCTGAGCACCTCCGCTTAGTCCAGTGGCACCAGCGTGCTCCTGGAGCTCCCAGGAGTCCACCCCGCTGCTTAGCTTGCTCGTCAGCTAAGCGTAGCGCCTCGCCCGCGCTAAGCCGAACTCCGGCCGCCGCAACACTCGACGCCGTGCTCAACTCCGGCCACCCCCGCCTTCGTTGTTTGCTCCATCGGATGCACGTCACTCCATGGAGCACGTAGGCGCAAGCTGCTCTTCAAATCGGGCCCTG
>NC_041388.1:445599551-445610281 GCF_002162155.2 Triticum dicoccoides
GTGATGATGTGGCACTGTCATTAGGGCTTAATCGCATTTAATTTAATCACACCAGCCGCTGACATCTAGGACCCAGTAGCTAAATAACCTCGGGTTATTTTCTGATTAGATTTAGTTAAACCAGGCGGGACCCACGCGTCAGAGTTGACTGCGCTGACGTGGTCGTTGACCGGACCCACCTGTCTGTGAGCCTAGCCATCACTGTGAGACTGACCAGTGGGACCCACTGGTCAGGTTTGACGTGGACCTGGAGTGTTGACCTGCTGATGTCACACTGATGTCATGCCGACGCAATAAGCTATTTTCTGGATTATTTCTATGTTGGAAATTCCAGAAAATTAGCAAAACTTCTAAAAATCATAGAAATTCAATCGTAACTCCAAATGAAATAATTTATATATGAAAAATAATCAGAAAAATATGAAGAATCTGTTTATGGCATTCTCATGCATGTTTGAACAACTTACACCCATTGTATATGGCAATTTGAATAAATGGCATTTGAAATGCCTTACATGGAGTTTGAATTTGAACCTTGGGTTGAAACCAACTTCATTTAATCTGTTGATAGCTGCATTAGCTCAAATCACAGCATATTGCCATGTCATGATCATGCATCATATTGTTGCATTGCATTGATTGTGTTCCTTCTCTGTTGCCGGTATTTGTCCGCTCTTAGTAGACGTGGTTCCGATGATGAGATCGATGACACCGATGAAGAACTATACTATCTTTAGAAGTGCCAGGCAAGCAAAAACCCCTTGTTCATTCTGATACAATCCCACTCTCTCGCTTTTGCTCTCTTTTACTACATTAGGACAACAACGATTCAATTGTTACATGTTGCGGTAGTTGAACCGCCTTTCCTCTGCATGACCTGTCATTGCCACAGTAAATAGATGAAACCCACTAGCATGAGTAGGAGTTGTTTGAGCCCTGATGTGCCAACTCATTCATGCTTGTTTGTCATGCTTGCTACTGCTTAGTGTTGAGTCAGGTCTGATTCATCGGGGATGAATTGGAGGTGTGTGAACATGTCCTACTGTTGAGAGCTAAGTGTGTGAACACGATTTGGTAAAGGTATCGATGAGAGGCCATGTAGGAGTACATGGTGGGTTGTTTCATTGAAGCCGTCCTTAGGAACTGAGTTCTGTGTTTGTGATCCATGAACAGCTACTACCACGCGTTGGGCCCGAAACCAATGGACCCTCTCGACTTATTAACTGCCCTTACCCTTTGTCCAGGAGTTGCAACTAGTTTTTGGTGTTTGTAGGATATGTGTTGGAGGCCGTGTGTAGCGCTGACCCTAGGGGTGGGCTATGATGCGGTAGATACACCGTGGCCGGGTATGTCGGGCGCCCGTTTGGTGTCGCAGAACCCTGTACACATCGTTTGGGGTTGTGAGCAAAACCCCGGCCGGATCTTTTCGCGGATGGAACCCGAATAGGCGATAAACCTGAACTAGAGACTTGTGTGGTTACTCAGTTCATAGCCGACTCCCTCTCCAGGCTTCCGCTTGAAGGTTGCCGAGATACACGACGTGTACATGGTGGTAAGTGGCGAGAGCGTGTGTGAAGAAGTACACCCCTGCAGGGTTATAAATGATCTATTCGAATAGCCGCGTCCGCGATAAAAGACCTCTGGGTTGCTTGTACAGTTCATAGACAAGTGAAAGTGGATACCCTAAAATGCGCAAGATAAGCGTGAGTGCTATGGATGGCGTTCTCGTAGGGAGACAGGAGCGGATCCATAGTGGTGTATTGAAATGGTGAATATGTGGACTTGTGTGCGCCACCTCAAAAAAGTTACTTGCAGTAGTAGTTCAGGTTAGCCACTGAGTCAAAGCTGGCTTGCTGCAGTTAAACCCCACCATCCCTTTGTTGATAATGATGCATATGTAGTTAGTTCTGATGTAAGTCTTGCTGGGTACATTTGTAATCACGTTTGTTTAATTTATGTTTTTGCAGAGAGACTTCCGTCTCGCTAATAGTTCTGTGTGGACTTTGATGTTTAGCTTGATACCTCAGCTACGATCTTGTGCCCTCGGCAGGATCTGGTAGATAGTCAGGCTTCTCAGCCTTTTTCATTTGTAGATGTCTGTGCTCATACATGTTAAGCTTCCGCATGTGCTTTGACTTGTATGCTCTGAATGTTGGATCATGAGACCCATGTTTATAATATCTCGCTCCTTGGAGCCTATTGAATAAATACTTTGAGTCATAGAGTTATGTTGTGATGTCATGTTGTATTTGCACATATCGAGCATATTATGTGTATGATTTGAAATGCTTGGTATGTGTGGGATCCGACAACCTAGTTGTTTATCCTTGGCAACCTCTCTTACCGGGAAATGTCTCCTAGTGCTTCTAGTGAGCCATGGTAGCTTGCTACTGCTCCGGAAAACTTAGGCCGGCCGGCATGTGTCCTTCTTCGTTCTTGTGTCCGTCCCTTCGGGGAAATGTCACGCGGTGTCTCCGGAGTCCTGTTAGGTCTGCTGCTACAGCCCGGATTCACTCGCTGATGACCGACACGTTCGTTGTTGGGTCATGTATGCCTGTCCCTGTAAGTTAGTGCCACTTTGGGTTTACGACTAGTCATGTCATCCCGGATTCTTTGTCATATGGATGCTAGCGACACTATCATATACGTGAGCCAAAAGGCGCAAACGGTCTCGGGCCAGGTAAGGTGGCACCCGTGGGAATACCGTGCGTGAGGCCGCAAAGTGATATGATGTGTTACATGCTAGATCGGTGTGACTTAGGATCGGGGTCCTGACAGCAAGAACTAATTCTCAGCGAAATTAACTCAAGAACAGAGATGAATTTGGGAAATTTAGCCAGGGTTCGTATTGAAAGGGGGAAAATTGGTAGCTCACCACCGGCGACTAGGGTTTACAACCTAGTTACAAGGGGAAAATATGCGTCCTCGCCACACATGGGTCTTACGGCTTATAGCCCTCACGGCTGGAGCAGGTAAAAAAGTAAGGAAAATTACAAAGAAGAAGAAATGGGTCGGCGATCAATAGTGACTACTGGGAGCTTGGTGATCGTCCGATGGAAGATCCATGGCAGCCGGTGTGATGGCTCGACAACCGTCCGATGGCAGATCAATGGTTGGGCTTCTATCTGAAACACGAAAACAGGAGAGATGTCTATTTGTTCAGTAAGCTTCAGACTAGGAGTCTGACATGCACAAACAAGACAAGCCTCTTCCCAATCATTGCTGACATCAACTTGATTCTTTCGGGTTTTGAATCAGTCGAGATTAGGTGGATCAACAGAGAAAGGAACAAAGCTGCTCACTTCCTGGCCTCACGAGTGAGGAACTATGGATATTTCTGTCATTTAGGTTTCGCGCCAAGGGAGATGAAGGAAACCCTGTTAAACGACTGTAACATGGAAGTGTGACCCGCCTAGGGGTAATTCTCAAAAAAAAAATCGCATTAGTGGAGTCATTAGGAAGTACACCTTAAAAGCAAGATTTGTTCCTTGTTTTCCAGATAGTCCATAAAATTCAAGCAACACCTATATAGCCAAGCATCTATTCCAGGCAACGTTTACGCGACGAGGTTTCACCACTTGTTTGACTGCGACCTACGAGCATACTGAATGTCGACACGTGTATAAAATTGGGAGGCAGGGGTGTAGATTTACGTTGTGACTATAGGCTTTTGGTGAAAATTTTGTTAACTGATTCGTATTTTCCTGTGTGCACTTGGAGTGTCTTCAGCGATTTTGGTTCGGTTCTAGCGATTTTTCTGCCGCAGCAATTCTTGGTCAACCATGCGTTCTGTCTGGAGATATTGTCGGGCGGTGGCGGTTTTTGGATCTGCATGCATGCAGCGCTAGGAGCTGGTTTTCAATTTGGCTTCATGCATGCATCGTTGCGTTTGGCGGTTGTGACTTTATTTTGTGTCATGTGCTGTCTATTGCAAGTTTGACACGTGATGGGTTCGGCGTAGCTGGTGCCTTCTAGATAGCCCGGTGTATCGTACTTTCTGGAGTTGTCATGGGACTATAAATACGGGATACTTTAAGTTGCATTCGATGGCAAGCGGCATGCAGCGTTTCATGGCTTGCGGCGTCAGACGCGCGACGAGTACGACGTGCTAGACATCGCCGTTCATGCCATAGTCTGCGGCCGCGGTGACGGAGCATGCACTGTTGGACAACATGTCCGGGCCGGCTGCTAGCAGGCGATGTGGGTCTCGACGGCCTTCTGCGGCTCACCGACGAGGCGTTCCGACGGGCAGAAGTCAAGGTGAGGTTGATTTCCCCGGCGATCTCTCTCCTCTTCTTTCTCGTGTGTGTGTCTTCTCCTCCGCCTGGGCGTTGATCTGAGGCAGGAGGCACGGCGATTGCATGGTGCGACGATGGAGGCTGTGGGAGGCCTCCTGACAATGTGGCCGGAAGCGATGGTGTCGACGGTCGGCGAGGTCCCGACGGCAAGCGGCGGAGCTCGCGCTCGGCGGCCATGGTGATGGCCAGTGCAGGGCACGCGCGACTCTGCGATGGCGAGTACAAGGCCATGGAGGGGCTCATGCAGCGCGTCACGGCGGTGTAGATGGCTCACAGGTCGACCGTGGGCGGTGGGTGTTGGCAGAGCTTGGTGTGCTTGCGGCAGTGCGCGTACAGGCGGAGCTCGCGGCGCGACGATTGTTGGTGCGTTTGCGCGGTGGCCGTTAGAACATTCGCCGGCGTCTCAGAGAGCGTGAGGAATATGTACGGCAACCGCTGCCTGCGGCAGCGCAAGGAACTCGCCGAACTCCGGCAGGATCGGGCCAGAGAGCAGCTCCGTGTAGATGGCCAGCTTCTCCAGGTTCTCGAGTCGCCCGTGCTCGCCAGGAGGGGGCTCCGTGTAGATGGCTGTGTTTTCGTCTGCGCCTGTGTCCGCCTGCACTTCGCCGGGGGGTGTCCGGCTGCCAGTTCGGGGACGAGTGGCAACTCCTCTTCACGAAAAGCTCAAGGGCTAGCTCAGCCATGGAGCAGGTCACCAGAATCCACCAGTAGAACTTCGGCCTGGAGGTCATCGGCTAGCTAGCTGGCCACAGGCCCACAGCCACGGTCACCAAGAAGATGGCGCCATGTTGCAGTGTGCGCGATGGAGAAAACGGTTCACTGTATACAGCTAAACTGAGTCAATTCGAGTACATGTGATTTGTTTTTCTGGCCAGTTTGGGGGTATGCTCAGAGCCCCAGAATGTGTGATTAGTGGTTTCCTTTTTTGTCGCCCGTGTGAGCATGCAGTGGTGGGCTGAGGTTCCGGAGACGATTTGACTACGTGCATGCATGAGAATAGGAACTAATGTGACTACGTGTGTGTGTTTGAGTTATTTTCTAAGATTTGTGCTCCGGCTGATTAGGGTAAGCGGTTCTATGTATTTTTCTTTTCCGTTCGTGCGTGTTGGATGCGGGGATTTGAAACGTGTTGTTCGGCATGTTTCTTCACAAAAAAGTCTCACCGTGGACATGTTGCGTTTTGCTACTTTGGTGTTGCTATCCACGGTGGTCAGCGGTGTCGTGTTGGTTCTTTGTCTGTTTTAGATGACCACCGCTTTCATAGTAGCTTCTGGTGAGTGCTGATGTTTTAGGTGGTTCTGATTACTGGGACTGCTTGCCATTTAAGGCGTGGATTTGTGTTGGTCCCGGGCTCAAGAAAAAAATCATGCGAGCAAAGCTGAAAAAGGCCAAGTCAGTGACGCAAGAAAAGAAGTCGTAATAACACATTTCTTCTCTCATTTTTCCTACCCTTTATGTACCAGGTAACAAAAAGAAATGTACATTCTTGTATAGCACTGGCCTTAACAGGTCAGCTACGAGTTTATCGATATGGCCATCGGACGAGACTACACAACACTGTGTAAACATGGGTAATCATTGATAACAAAGCAACCAGGCATCCATGAGCTCTACAAATAAACGTTCACCGGCAATGCAGCAACAAGACTGGATGAATAAGAGGAAAGTGCCGCTGAGGCCGCGCCTGGTTACCTCTGTAACAACGACATCATAGGCATTAACGGTTATAACTTTGAAGCTCTAGATGCAGAAAAAACAGAACTTCAATAAGAGCCCAAGAACTCAGGCGAACCAAGCAGCAGTATCAGTTTAACATGGCACGTCAACAAGTTACTTCCCATCGAGAAGAATTCACAGGGCAGATAAATATGTCATAAAAAAATGTGACAATATTTCCGACATCTTACCTCTCTACGTGTATCTGCATCGCCAATCACTGATGACCCAATAACCGCGTACACCGGTCCATGTCCGTTAAAGAATCGCATCCGACAAATTTTCCCAAGCACTGGCACTAATCCAGCAGGAGGACGCAACAGGGCGTTGTAGAACTGTGAATTTGGTATCAAGACAAAAAATATATTTTTTGTTCATGCAATATGCTATATGTACTTAAACTATGTTCTTTCTATACTAAGCACGATTTATCGTCAGTGCAGTTTTTACATCTCCATATCGATCATGTATTCCATTGTTATTCTCTTTCAAATAACATAGCTTTTGTCTTTATATCATATACCTATCTTCTATGCTAAACAAATTCGCTGGCAAGTTTAACTCTACAAAAATATATATAGCTATTTTTGGTACTCCCAAATATTTTTGTTACCTCCGTTACATTCTTATGACACTATAAATAAGAAGCCACTTAGCTATATTTTTTTCCCAATTTACATAATGCTATTACCTTTAAAACCTTTCTAGCCAACATCTTTTCTGATAATTTAGAGTCTACGCAACATTTTTAACTTTAGCCCTTTTTTGGCCCATATAAAAATATAAGCACTTAATATTCCAAAAGAGGAGTGCAAGTTCTACAGTAAATATGTATAATAACATACATTCATAGCATAGATAAACAAGGTCTTACAAGGAAAAAGTTGTGAACCAGGGTATCCTTCTCCATCTGTTACCTCCTTTAATTGATTGTACTTCTGTTACACTTGCATGCTTCCGATCATATTTTAAAATAAAATAAGCACAAGTACATGATGCGGTTCAATATAGAAATAAGAATTTGCAGCCAACATAAATAAAGAACACTGGATCAACATGGAAATATATATTTATACAATATATAATACCATAATTATCATCTGATATCAAATACTGTTGCTATGTGAAAGAAACATCCTTGCTAACATAACAATGCTCAACAAAGTCAATTCATAAGGCAAACTAAAATCTTGGCGAAGATATGTGACAATTTTTCGAGTATCATACCACTCCATATGTACCCTAGCGTCGACAGACTTGTGATCTAATTAGTTCTTACACTGGCGCTAATGCACCTATAGGTCACATGCAACAATTTGCAAAAGCTCCATGTCGTTTATTTACAAGTGTCAATCCTGCAGGAGGTTACACTAGAATGATATAAACAGTGAATGAATGTAATGTGTTTAGTATTGCTAGAAATAAATGACAGTGTATACTCCCATCTTGCAAGATGTAGCGCTCATGGTGATAACAAATGTATTCTTTCCAAATGGACTGTTTATAGTGCCAATAAGTAGACATTATTAGTAATGTATTAGTGTGTACCTTTCTGTTTATCAGTACATATCGTGCATGGCTGCAATAAATGTACTTCTTTTCTATCATATATTACTGGACCCATCACATATACTCTTTCTGGGTTCTAATCATCAACGGTTCCATCGTTACAAATATAACAATGCCCATTATATATAAATAATACAATCTGTATAAATATAACACATCGACGGGCGCGCCGCCGCGCGTGCCATGCTAGTATAGAGATTATAGCCCTATCGTTGCCAGTATACCCTGGCTACTCCATATGGAACGATCTGTTGGATATTTGTGGTCAGGTTGTTCTGACTGAAGAACAAAGGGGCGTTTCTTCGTGCTCCTTTAAACTTCATCTGCACGTTTTAAAGCCAAAACAAAGGGACGTTTCTTCGTTCTCCTTTTACATGGAAAATAAATCAAAAAGGTGTGTACTATATAGTCTTCAGTAATTTATCAGAGATGTTGTTTGCTCTTCGGTGATGTGAGCTCAGTTTCAACTTTTAACATATATAGAGTCTTCAGTTATTTATCTTTCCTCCACCAATGCTCGACTCGATCAGTCGAAAACAATCTGTTGACTTCTGCTCCCCCCAGCCGTATAACGGTATGAACGACACCCTTTTTGTTGTCTGTTTGGCGGAAACCGACATGGACATGCAGCTTTTCACCAGTCAGTCCATCTAGACATTCAGCCCCCATTTTACATGTAGTTTGGAGTTTATCTTGTTCTGGCTCAGTGTTTGGGAATATGCAGCAGATATCAGAGAAAGCTCAAATAGAAAAGAACTTGCATTGCATTAGCGGAGGAGACATTGCATTTCATTGTGTCTGCAGCATTCAATCCAAAAACTCTCGAGCGAGCTGCAGAGCAAACAAAAACATACACATCATTCACTTCAAGGAACGCTCCAGCAGCTATACTAGCTGGTGTAGCAGGTTGGGTCTGGTAGACAGAACACATATACGATCAAGTTGTAACTCCACACTTCTAAGGCATTAAAGATGCGTTTTATGTGCTACTCCATCTGTCCCATAATGTTTAGCAACAGCTATTCCCAGAAGTTTAGGTTTCAACATTTGTGCATGCAACCTGTTTTTAAATTAATGTTTAGCAACAGCTATTCCCAGAAGTTACAAACCCAATTAGCAAATCTGCCATCTCCCTACAAGAATCCGACATTAGCGGTTCACCATGATTCCCAAAATGGACCACCATTGCTAACAAGACTCCAAGGTGCCACTGTCAGGACAAGACACGCTTGCCCACCACAACAAAAAACCTATGCGTGTGTCCCAGCACACCTGGAAGTTTGAACGGCCCTTGCTCGCTATCAGAATTGAATAAGATGGTAATACAAAAAAGAGTGTCAAGACACGCTTGTCAACCAACAAAAAGAGGCTATGCCTTCGTCCCAGCACCCTTGGAAGCTGGTACGGTCATCCATCGCTGCCAGATTTGCATGAAGTGATAAAACGGAAATATCAGCCCAGTGCCGTTAGCGTGCCAACTATCTAAACCCTCACCATCAGTTTCTTCTGTTCCTGCACAAGTCCACAATCACGGTTAGATTTCAATCAAGTCCGTAAGTAGACATGGCTGCACAAACCAAAAACAACAACATGCTTCAGCTTCAATGAAGGGACCACACTTACTACGGAATACGCCAAGGCAAGCGTACATCAGCATACTGGCTTTCCTCCCTTCATGAGTCTCCTTTTCTTTTTTCTGTATAAATACAGAAAACATGATGAGACTTACGCATCAACAGCAAGTGGACAAACATGTTTGCATCGACTACAAACATCAACACACTTGAATGAAACCATCAACCTCACAATAAATACACCAAAAAACAAGAAAGTTTGTTTTTTCAAGTTCAGTCCATCAACATGTGATTTGACATTGAAAGATAATGTGACTTTCACATTTACATGTAAAATCGTCAAAAAGGAAAACATTTAGGTGTAAGGAATGGCTTCTAGTATATATATCATCATCAGTTTCATGAATTTAACAGGCCTCAGCCGACTATGAAAAGAAAATACAAGTGCTACTAACATATATTCAATCCTAGACATTGCACTTCATAATCCGTAAGCTTGATATGCATTCATGTTCCTACATGTCTTTACCTATCGCATGCAACAGTATTCTTGATTCAGAAAGAAATCTTATTCCAATGTAATATTTGTGTCTGATTACATGATTACTTTGTGAAAGGTCACCAAATGCATGTATGTACAAAATATATATGAGTGATATGCACCAAAGGTCCTAAAATTGGTTCGAGGGGTGTCAAATTAGTCTGCAAGTTGTTTATCACTGGTCCTATGCTGCCCAGAACACGTCTGACCTGCTAACGTGGCGCATTGACTGTTGCCACGTCCACATGGATCTCAGTGAGGATAACCGAATAAAATAATATTTGGCATAAACACATCTGGCTAGCCTCTCATTCTCAGTTGCGGTCCCTCTCTTTCATTCCATTCCTGTCCTCGAGTAAGATGAGACCAACTGCTGCCGCCCAATTGGCAGCCAGCACAGGGCACACCCACCTCACCTCTCCTACCGTTTTCTTCGTTATGTCGCTGCCTTTCCTGCTTGAGTCGCTGCTGCCATTGATGTGGACATGTGCCCCCACACCACCTAGTGCTGACTCCGTCCGCCAGAAGACCACACCATCGAGGCGAATCCAATCCTGCCACCAGCACCGTCCCGTGCATTGAGTTGCTCAAATTGTACGTTCCTTCCTCAAGTCTGGCCGACAACCACTGCCTTTGATCTCTGCCACCAGTGAGCTGTCACTTCCATCCACTCCACCCTGATCCCATCGACCCATGCATCTGCTAGGTATGGCCGAGGATGAACTGCTCCACTTAGGCCCAATCCTCGCCTATCATCGGTCCATCGCAGCTGCCAGCTTCTTCAGTGGGCTCGACTTGCAGCTCTACCGTCACACGCAGCCATGGATTCGCAAGGAAGCGACACTGCCTTCTTGTAGCTCCACCACACGTCACATTACTCCAGTGTTGTTTTCGTGCAGTTGATCAGAGCAGAGGAGAGAGCACGATGGAGGGGACCGCAGACCGGGCTTGCGGCTCACCGGTTCCAGGGTGCACTCGCTGCTTATGTGTGTGAAAAAGGAGAGTTGGGGACCACAAATGAGAATGAGAGGA
>NC_041388.1:445610654-445617740 GCF_002162155.2 Triticum dicoccoides
AGTTTTGAAGTTTTAGGACTAATTTGATACCCCTAGATGTTTAAGGACCTATAATACAATGCACTCTCCATATAGTGATTAAAATTATTAATGTGCATCACTAATACCATTAAGGGCCAAACAGAGGCGTAGACTGACTTGTCCACGTGCCATTTTACTGTGCTAGCGATTGGGCAAAAAACTGCTTGCTTTCCCTACTGTCTCATCGGTCCACTTCTCTGGGTATCCGAGCTCCGTAGCGCATATTGGATCACTCACCTCCCCCGGGGCTTGTTAATCGGCGCAGGACCAGAGAGAGAGACGCAGCAAGTAACTGAAGGAAGCTTCTGGGGTTTTTCTTCTACTCTCCCATTGGTGGAAATCTGTGTATCGAGCCTCACAAGCACGTTCTTGTCTCCTCTTTCTCTCTCACTGGGCATGGCATTTCCTCTCCCACTCCTCTGCCTATCCCTCTTTGCCAGTGCAACTTTCTCCCCTCCTCCTAGATCGACGCCCTTCACCCAGGCGATGGCGACGGTGGCGGCACAGTACCAGAATGAGGAGGGCCTCAGTTACGAGCACCGCTGTTCCGGCTGCGACAGTAGCGGCAAAGGAAGAGAAGGGATGCAGTTTTGAAGACTGTTTCAGTTAGGTATATATTCATAATTTTGCCAAGCGCAAGGGCTGCCTGTGCTTATAAAGTTCTTTTGTGGTTCAGGTAAGAGTAGAACTCCTAAAATAGTTCAATGCCAGGTACCTTAGAATTCTGATCAATTTCACTATTTTGTGGTTCCAGTTCCCATAATTGAAGCTAGCAACTATGAATCCTAGACAAACTACCTATGCTCATGTGCCGTTGGAATTTTGCACCTCCTTAACATGCCTACACTCCTGCAGAACATATAAGCTTAAACTGTCTCCTATTTATCATGCCATATGATATATTGGATGCCTTTTTTCTCAAAATTCCTCTGATACAAGTTAGATGTACACAGGTTGGTTGTTTCCTTTCAGCAAGTTTGGTTTTCTAACTTGAAAGTTCCAGTTTAGTTTTTCCATTTAACAGAGAAGGAGATACTCTCCAATCATGTGTACCTAAACATCATGGCATCATGGAGAATCAGTAAAAAAACCTGAATGAATTTGATTGCCAATTGTTGGGCTACAAATGGACATGCTTTTCTGGATGGAACGACACAAAACTCAAAGCAGGTGATTTTGCGTCCAGAACTTTTCCCAGATTACTTTTCGAAGAAACGCCAATATCTTATCCTGATATTGTGTGTGCATGTATGCTTTTGTCCATATGTCAGCAAAGAAACTTTGGGGGTTGTATAAATGTTCCTGAACAAACAATCAGTAACCCTGCAATCTTCACAAAAGAAGCACCTAACTGAAAAATCAGAAGTATTCTCGTTATTCCCCTGGTCATGTGAAGACATCAAATTTCCTCCTACAATCACTTATTGTTTGTTTTAGATTATGACCAACCAAAGCCACTATTTCGGTTGAATAAATGGGATGCTAACTGAAAACACCTGGCATTGACGTTGATAAAAGCATCTCACGCTACTTATTGATAACGTATGATTTCACTGCCAAATTTTGCCCCATCCCTTGGTTTCATTATTAAGATGTTAAGGCAGATGTGATTTTACTAAAAAAAACTTGGTCCAAAGGACCATCAAGTTTGTCATACAGGAGATAGCATGACTTGTCCTGCAGCCCCCCAGATACCTTCCATATGGCCCTGCTTAATTGGGTATCATACCAGAACATTAGGATGAGATAATAGCCATCACTCATCACACACGTAGAAGCGTAAATGCTCATAAATTTGGTTCCCTACAGATTACAGACCTACAGTTGCTTGGATACTTCAGTTAAAAACAAATGAGATTGATTGGGTTATGAACGTGATTTGAACAAATTGTCTTGATATTCCTTTGTTTTTTATAAAACTTCACTCCCAGTCCCACCATGCACGCATTGTACTGTGTAGTACAAAAGGCTATAACGGTTTACTTTTGTGTCAATATTGTTCTTTAACCTTGAGAAATGCTTGTAGGGGTACAAGCATATATGTCTGAAATTCTGAATTACTCCACTTCTAGTGACAGGTGACTTGAAAGTCGCCAGGTGTTTTTTCATGTTGATAGTGGGCTCAGCTAGCAGTTTGGGTTTCAACGGAGTGATTAGATCTTTCTATTGCAGTGTGCTATATTTTTCCTTCTGTGTATTAGTATGATTGATTGCCATGCACTAAGACTTTCAGTTCAGCAAACTCTTCTCTGTTTGTTTTCATTAACCAATGTGCTTTCTAATATATATGATCGCTGGTTTCAGCGACAGGAATTGTTGCCACCGAAACCCTTCATGCAAAGGGTTACCCATCTGCATTTTCTCGACGATTACTCTACGTATATGTTCCGTATTTGTTGACTTATCCTTTGTATACATCATCTGTGTTTAGTTTGCACAGATTATGTTGGCAAGTTCTGTGGTGTCATCGGTCTCCCACCAACTCTGTTGTGGGTCATGTACCTAAATATGGCCATGATAGCAGGATTAAAAGTTTTTTATGTACATGATGTGATTTATTCATGCTATTATCAGAAATTCCAGTCGTACATTTGACTTTGAGAAATTACTGGCACATATGCCTGTGCGTTGCAACGGGACTAAAAATTAAGGTGTCCATCAGTGTGGCAAGATAGCATCCAGATTCACGGGAGGGAGACGCACATCAAACTATAAAAGACATACCAGTCAACCCTTAAGACCGGTGCTAAGGATCAATTAGTTCTCCTTATAATCCTAACATCTACACTTAGTTAGCTTTACACCTCCACACATCCAACTTGTAGCAACACTGATTGACCTCGCTACAACATGCGTTCGGCAATGGCGTCGTCCTTGTTGTGTCCATGTGGTCGTCTTTGCTACATTGTCCGTGTGATTTGTTGTCCTGGCAGCATTTATGTAATCGGTTTTGCAGCATGCTGGTCCAACTTCCCAATAGAAAAATAATAGCGGCGACTGGTGTTCCATTGGCGTGCTTCCAGACGTAGAAAGCGATTGACCTTCCAACGTTGTCTTATGCTTTGTGCGACAGCAGCGGGCCTAAAACTGTTGTGTGTGTCATTTGCAGCAACAATGCTCGATCGAAAGTTGCATGTAGATTAACCTGGGTTTTTTTTTCTTTCAAAAAAGTAAAACTTGATAGCAACAGAAACACCGAGAAATAAAAACATTCCCTTGCACATTGAAAAGGTTAACAAGCTGCCCAAAAATCAAAGCTGAAGGCAGGTCGTTTGCTTCTTTTTTTCGTTTTTAAGTAGTTTGCTAGCGAGACTCGATTAATCCCATGGAAAGAAGGCAGCAACATATGTCCCGTGTTGCACACATCTCGGGGGTTGTTTTGTTAGCGTGCATTAAGATTCAGCCGTCACTCACCAGCTATATATACCACTACAACCAGGTATCTTATATCTTTTGTTAGTTAGATTCAGCCATATCATACACTACATGGGACATGCAAGCACATCACGAGACAACAATCCAGCCATCCTTCCCACATTTCTGTTTAGAGCCAACATTAATTCTTTTGTCAGGCTCTATTCCCACAATTTCATTTAATTAGAGCCAACATTAATTCCTTCACTCCCGCAAGTTACCCTTCGTTGGGCTTGATGATTACTCGACAACTCTTAGGCGTATATAAACTGGTGGATTTTTGTGGATCGAAGTGAGGTGGGATAAATATTCAAACAAACCCTCTCTGTATAAAAAAATTACCGTGCTTTTAAAATTTTCAAAAATGGTCGTGTTTTCATATTTGTAAATAAATTAAAAAATGTTTTGGATTTTCAGAAAATGTTCGTGTTTTTTAAAGTTTGTTCGGAATGTTTTTTTTTCTGATTTTCACAACTTTTAAAACATGTTCAGAATTTCAGAAAATGTTTCCGTTTTCAGAAATTGTTCACAGATTGAAAAAATGTTCATGTTTTCATTTTCAAGAATTTCAAATAATGTTCCCGTTCCCAAATTTGTTCAAAAATGTTTAAAAAAACGTGTTTTCAAATTTTGTTGGAGTTTCTAAAAATTTGGATTTTTTTTGTTTGAAATTTTCACAACTTTTCAGAGTTTTTGTGGAATTTCACAAAAAAATCTGTTTCCACAAATTGTTCAATTTATTTTTAAATATTCATGTTTTCCTTTTTGCAGGGGTTTCATTTTTTTGTGTTTTCCAGTTTTTCTCGGGAGTTTAAAAAATGTTTGCGTTTTCACATTTTGTTTTGGAATTTAAAAAATGTTCCTATTTGAAAAACTTGTTCATGATTTTCAGAAAATGATTCATTTTTTTAAAATATCTTTACAAATTTGTAAAGTGTTTTCGTTTCACAAAACATTCTGGTATTATTTTAAAAAACAATTGCGTTCAAAATTTAAAAAATATTCGTATCTGCAGTGGAGATTGGTTCTTAATGCTTTGCACTATCTTATAACCAGTAAAGCTTGGTAGGTCAACTGGTTGTAGCGTGACGTTGTAGTATGACATCCAGGGTTCGATCCCCCCTCAGTGCATCTTTGTTTGAAGCTACAGTTTGTCATCGCAGCCTATCAATATCTTCATGGGCCGGCCCAGTTGTTCGAGAAAATCACGGATGTACGTAAAAAATTAACCCAGCATCCCATGACAAACGAGAAAAATAACCAGCGATCTATGACGGACGAAAATTAGCTTGGTCCCACCATAAACGAAAAAAGTGGAGAAGCAATCCTCCCTTTAATATTAGGTAAAGATAAAGATTGTACTATTTGAATAGAACATGTGACTTTGTATTCCCATAATTTTTCTCAATAAAAATCCCATAAATAAATGTGTGAGCTGTTCAGGCCCAGCCAAATAGTTTGATCAAATTAAACGTGGTGCCCGACAACCTGGCGTACAGATCACCACCAAAAAGCTCGCTAAATCATGTAGGGTAACAGGGCTCCACTAGTCTCTCTCTCTTCTTCTCTGCTGGCTGGTGGTGAATGGAGAAAAAGGGCACTGATCAAATCTTATATAGGTGGCACACATGGCTCGCCCAGGAAGCGCGCCAAGGCGCACCCCAGCTTTTAGTGACATAAATACGACATTGATCAGATATTACATCAGTTATAGATATTTTCTGCTTTCAACCTAGGGTGATTTTTGGACACTTCATCTAACTTACACCACAAAGTGCCACTACAAGATTCAAGTTTTTCTCTATTTATTTTGGCAAAAGAAACCTGAGATAGTCATATACCACAATGTTGCAAAATAACAAGTGTTGAGGTTTCTTACCTTGTACCCGCGGAGCTGTTAGTCTCAGCTCCTTCTTCATGCTGCTTGCTTTCCTCAGAGCGCTCAGCTACCTTCATTTCTTTCTTGCTTTCCTCTAGTAGGTCATCACGAATCTTCTGCATGTTTGTTAATCATATCACACATGTTAGATATAGATATCATTTTTAATGATTTGATTTCGCAAGAAATTTGTCTTACCTGAGCATGAGAGGCTAAAAGTCCAATCTTGATATCATTTTTGGTCTTATCCGTGCCACACTGAGAAGTCACTAGCCCAATAACTTTGCCGTTTAAATCAAAAACCGGAGCAGACATTAACTGGTTCTGAATAGCATATCCTACGTTAAGCAAGTTCCCAGAGCGACATAAGACCAAAAAGTAATTCTCAGATCCTTCGATGTTATTCATTTTGGCATCCCTTGCAGCACAGGAAGGCTGTACCACAAATGCTGGGATATGTGATAAACAGGATTTCGAGTTAGGAGCGAGAATAAAAGCATCTGAGGGTTGATTAACATCTATTTCACTAAATTCAATCATACTGCAACCAGCTTTGTAGTCAACTTCTAGCAAAGTGAATCGATCTGCAGACACTAATCTCCTTGCTTCCAGTTCAGTGTTGTCATTGAAGTGAACAAAGATTCTACCGCTTTCTTCACTCAAACACGAGGATGTCATTATTGCTGTTGTATCGGTATTTGATGGAGGGGAAACTACAGAACCAACACAATATCGACCATATGGATGCTGTCGAACAATCACAACAGAGCTAGAGACCTTCTCAGAAACAACTTGGAATACTTGCTCCATTTAATAAACTCTGTAAAAAAGGTCATGACATGGTAAACAAGGAACAATAAATAAAGTGATCAACCAGGAGCATCCATAAAGATATTAAAACAAGACCATGAAAAGAAAATGGAAAGGAAACCATTTAATTACTGATGAACAGAAAAAACATAGTGCTAAGATGGCGCCAAAAATTTAGATTTTTCTATAGAGTTTCTGGGTGATAAAAGACCTATTCTTAATGCAGGTGGCAGTGGCCAGTTCACTTCAGAGCGGAGTTAATTAGATAAGTTCATAAACTAGTAAATGCATTTCATACACTAGCGCGCATGTTAAATATATCTTTGCTTAATCTGACCACTTATAACTTGTAAGATGTAAGGGACCACCCGTACACTTTCGGCCTTTTTCACTATTTTGACCTTTTTAGGAAACTTTCGCACGAAATGAACTTCACACAAAACTATTTTACAATCTGACCCTTTTGATAACGCCACAAACCGTGGCGTTTCTTCTCTGTTTGAAAACGCCGAACTAGCTAGTGTTGCTCCACTTCATAAATAAATGGCAATATGAGCAAGCAACTTGCAACGCCAACACCCATGGCGTTTCTTGCATGGGCACCAACGCCAGCCACACTTGGCGTTTCCAGAAACGCGAGATACTTTGGCGTTTCTGCCCTGCCATGTAGCGTCCTGACCAGGCCAGCAACGCTAGCTAGTTCGGCGTTTCCAAATAGAGAAGAAACGCCACGGCTTGTGGCGTTGCCAAAAGGGTCAGATCGTGAAATAGTTTTGTGTGAAGTTCATTTTGTGCAAAAGTTTTCTAAATGGGTCAAAATAGTGAAAAGAGCCTACACTTTCTGTAAAATTTCACATTTTCTTATGGCATTGTGTATCTACAGCTCAATGCAAGTTTCATTGAGATGTTGCGAATAATCAGGGTGTAGTAAAGGCTAAACTGTTACTAGATGGGAAACAGCA
>NC_041388.1:445618087-445633826 GCF_002162155.2 Triticum dicoccoides
GGGCAGCACGGACGGCGGTAGCGCGGAGCGGGAGAAGACAGGGACTCTCGCCGACCTCCTGGCGGACCTGGACCGGCGGGTGGCCGCGCGGCGGCAGACTCGAGAGCGGCGGGGCTGGGGCGCGGTGTGTGCGGCGGCTACTTCTCCCCAAACCCTTGTTTTTCGAAAGGTGCAGTTTCGCTCGACCAGGTGCTTCGCTCGATCTAGGTCATGGTGAGCTGCGGCAATTTTAGCAAACGGGCTGTGGAAGCTTGGGAAAGAAGCGCCGGGCCCAGCCCAAATCCTATCTTCTTTTCTTTTTCTTCTCCTCTTATTTTTTTTTCCTATCCTACTATCTTCTTCTTCTCCCATCCCATCTAAAAAAAGAAGAACCCCTAAAAAAATCTAAAACAGGAAGATTCCTTGTTCCACCCTTTATTTTCGTAAACTCGTCATTTTTATTAAACCAGCGTGTGATTGGATGGTTAGGAGGACAATGATATCTCCAACCCATCAGGGTTCAAGTCCTGGTGTTCGCACTTTTCTGGATTTATTTTAGAATTTCAGGCGATGCGCGTTTAGCAGGAGGAGACGTTTCCGTCAACTACGAGGCGTCTGTGATAACTTCGTCAATCTCAAGATAATATGTTAGCTCGGTCTCTTTAAGCTGCTCATAGAAGTAGGGTGTGCATGTGTGTATTTATAAGGATAAGTGTATGTGCTCTATAGTAAAATATCAACGGTCCTTTATTAAGAAAAAGTAAAATACCAACAGTCTTAAAATTTGATATTAGTGTGCTATTAGAAAAATATTGTATTCAAAATTATTTAGCAAGTCATTTGTTAGCAAGCTATAACGTGCTATTAGCGGCACTATGGGGCATTATTTGTTTCGGTGGTTTAAACTCAATGGCCACCACTTACCCTGCATTAAATGTTGAGGTACACATGCCAGTATGTCACAATCATTTGGTCTCCTAATTCTAAAAAGAAAAACATCCATTGACGACAAATTGAACACAACGATGCATGGTGTGTTCTAAACACGATTGCAGCGGGACGGCGGAGCGCACCTTAGGTTCTACTCCCTCCGTCCGAAAATACTTGTCATCAAAATGGACAAAAAGAGATGTATTTTCTAAATACATCTCCTTTTGTCCATTTTGATGACAAGTATTTTCGGACGGAGGGAGTAGTATATATGAGCATCATGGCCCTGCCTGGGCCTGGTGCTTGCATGCCTTGTAGGTCATTCCTTGCATCCCCTGAAGGCTGCACGGTCTGCCCATTGGCATGAGCGGGAGAGTGATTCCTTGCAGCGCCGGCTTGGGAAGGGTGATTCACGGCTGACACACTCTATTCCTGGCCGTCAGTTGACCATGGGGCCCGGGGTTCTAAGAACTCCGGGGTATAAGGTGATGGAAATATGCCCTAGAGGCAATAATATAATGGTTATTATCATATTTCCTAAATCATGATAAAGGTTTATTATTCATACTAGAATTGTATTGACCAAAAACTTAAAAATACATGTGTGGATACATAAACAAATACCATGTCCCTAGTGAGCCTCTACTAGACTAGCTTGTTGATCAAAGATGGTTAAGGTTTTCTAACCATAGACATGAGTTATCATTTGATAACGGGATCACATCATTAGGAGAATGATGTGATGGACAAGACCCATCCGTTAACTTAGCATATGATCGTTCAGTTTATTGCTACTGCTTTCTTAATGTCAAATACATGTTCCTTCGACCATGAGATCATGCAACTACCGGATACCGAAGGAATAATTTGTGTGCTATCAAACGTCACAACGTAACTGGGTGATCATGAAGATGCTCTACAGGTATCTCCGAAGGTGTTTGTTGAGTTGGCATGAATCGAGATTAGGATTTGTCACTCCGTGTATCGGAGAGGTATCTCTGGGTCCTCTCTGAAGGAAATATGCCCTAGAGGCAATAATAAAGTTGTTATTTATATTTCCTTATATCATGATAAATGTTTATTATTCATGCTAGAATTGTATTAACCGAAAACTTAGTACATGTATGAATACGTAGACAGACAGAGTGTCCCTAGTATGCCTCTACTAGACTAGCTCGTTAATCAAAGATGGTTAAGTTTCCTAACCATAGACATGTGTTGTCATTTGATGAACGAGATCACATCATTAGAGAATGATGTGATGGACAAGACCCATCCGTTAGCTTAGCACTATGATTGTTTAGTTTATTGCTATTACTTTCTTCATGACTTATACATGTTCCTGTGACTATGAGATTATGCGACTCCCGAATACCGGAGGAACACTTTGTGTGCTATCAAACGTCACAACGTAACTGGGTGATTATAAAGATGCTCTACAGGTGTCTTCATGGTGTTTATTGAGTTGGCATAGATCAAGATTAGGATTTGTCACTCCGATTGTCGAAGATGTATCTCTGGGCCCTCTCTGTAATGCACATCACTATAAGCCTTGCAAGCAATGTGACTAATGGGTTAGTCACGAGATGATGCATTACGAAACGAGTAAAGAGACTTGCCGGTAACGAGATTGAACTTGGTATGATGATACCGATGATCGAATCTCGGACAAGTAACATACCTATGACAAAGGGAACAACGTATGTTGTTATGCGGTTTGACCGATAAAGATCTTCGTATAATATGTAGGAACCAATATGAGCATCCAGGTTTCGCTATTGGTTATTGACCAGAGATGAGTCTCGGTCATGTCTACATAGTTCTCGAACCCGTAGGGTCCGCACGCTTAGCGTTCAATGACGATCGGTATTATGAGTTTATGTGTTTTGATGTACCGAAGGTAGTTCGGAGTCTCAGATGAGATCACGGACATGACGAGGATACATCAACATGCCCTGCCAGTTGCCGATAACTCGGTTACAAAACATGATCATCTCATACAATAAAGTGACAACCATATGGCTCCTGCCAGTTGCCGATAACTCGGTTACAAAACATGATCATCTCATACAATAAAATTTAGCATCATGTCTTGACCATATCACATCACAACATGCCCTGCAAAAACAAGTTAGACGTCCTCTACTTTGTTGTTGCAAGTTTTACGTGGCTGCTACGGGCTTAAGCAAGAACTAATCTTACCTACGCATCAAAACCACAACGATAGTTTGTCAAGTTGGTGTTGTTTTAACCTTCGCAAGGACCGGGCGTAGCCACACTCGATTCAACTAAAGTTGAAGAAACTGTCACCCGCAAGCCACCTATGTGCAAAGCACGTCGGGAGAACTGGTCTCGCGTAAGCGTACGCGTAATGTCGGTCCGGGCCGCTTCGTCCAACAATACCGCCGAACCAAAGTATGACATGCTGGTAAGCAGTATGACTTATATCGCCCACAACTTACTTGTGTTCTACTCGTGCATATAACATCAACATATAAAACCTAGGCTCGGATGCCACTCTGGGTTTCGTAGTAATTTCAAAAAATTTCCTACGCACACGCAAGATCATGGTGATGCATAGCAACGAGAAGGGGAGTATGATCTACATACCTAGTAGATTGACAACGGAAGCGTTTGGTTGATGTAGTCGTATGTCTCCACGATCCGACCGATCAAGCACCGAAACTACGACACCTCCGAGTTCTAGCACACGTTCAGCTCGATGACGATCCCCGGACTCCGATCCAGCAAAGTGTCGGGGAAGAGTTCCGTCAGCACGACGGCGTGGTGACGATCCTGATGTACTACTGCTGAAGGGCTTCGCCTAAGCACCGCTACAATATTATCGAGGACTATGGTGGCTGGGGGCGCCGCACACGGCTAAGGAATAGATCACGTGGATCAACTTATGTGTCTCTGGGGTGCCCCTGCCTCCGTATATAAAGGACTAGAGGGGGGGAGGCGGCCGGCCAAGGAGGGCGCGCCAGGAGAGTCCTACTCCCTCTGGGAGTAGGATTCCCCCCCAATCCTAGTTGGAATAGGATTCGCGGAGGGGGGAAAAGAGAGAGAGGGGCCGGCCCCCTCTCCTTGT
Source organism: Triticum dicoccoides (assembly GCF_002162155.2). Taxonomy (NCBI): domain Eukaryota; kingdom Viridiplantae; phylum Streptophyta; class Magnoliopsida; order Poales; family Poaceae; genus Triticum; species Triticum dicoccoides. The sequence continues at coordinate 445,622,088 of NC_041388.1, forward strand.
CCTATTCGGACCAAGGGAGGGGAGGGGCGCGCGGCCCATGTAGGGCTGCCTATTCTCTTTTCCACTAAGGCCCATCATGGCCCATTTAGCTCCCGGGGGGTTCCGGTAACCTCCCGGTACTCTGGTAAAATCCCGATTTCACCCGGAACACTTCCAGTATCCAAACATAGGCTTCCAATATATCAATCTTTATGTCTCGACCATTTCGAGACTCCTCGTCATGTCCGTGATCACATTCGGGACTCCGAACAAACTTCGGTACATCAAAATGCATAAACTCATAAAATAACTGTCATCGTAACCTTAAGCGTGCGGACCCTACGGGTTCGAGAACAATGTAGACATGACCGAGACATGTCTCCGGTCAATAACCAATAGCGGAACCTGGATGCTCATATTGGCTCCTACATATTCTACAAAGATCTTTATCGGTCAGACCGCATAACAACATACGTTGTTCCCTTTGTCATCGGTATGTTACTTGCCCGAGATTCGATCGTCGGTATTCCAAATACCTAGTTCAATCTCGTTACCGGCAAGTCTCTTTACTCGTTCTGTAATACATCATCCCGCAACTAACTCATTGGTTGCAGTGCTTGCAAGGCTTAAGTGATGTGCATTACCGAGAGGGCCCAGAGATACCTCTCCGACAATCGGAGTGACAAATCCTAATCTCGAAATACGCCAACCCAACATGTACCTTTGGAGACACCTGTAGAGCTCCTTTATAATCACCCAGTTACGTTGTGACGTTTGGTAGCACACAAAGTGTTCCTCCGGCAAACGGGAGTTGCATAATCTCATAGTCATAGGAACATGTATAAGTCATGAAGAAAGCAATAGCAACATACTAAACGATCGGGTGCTAAGCTAATGGAATGGGTCATGTCAATCAGATCATTCACTTAATGATGTGATCCCGTTAATCAAATAACAACTACTTGTTCATGGTTAGGAAACATAACCATCTTTGATTAACGAGCTAGTCAAGTAGAGGCACACTAGTGACACTTTGTTTGTCTATGTATTCACACATGTATTATGTTTCCGGTTAATACAATTCTAGCATGAATAATAAACATTTATCATGATATAAGGAAATAAATAATAACTTTATTATTGCCTCTAGGGCATATTTCCTTCACTTTCCCCTCCTAGTTGGACTAGGAAATGGGGAAAACCTACTCCTAGTAGGAGTAGGAATCCCCCCTTGGGGCGCGCCCTAGGATGCCGGCCCTCCCCCTCCGTCACTCCTTTATATACGGGGGAGGGGGCACCCCATAGACACACAAGTTGATTTCTTAGCCATGTGCGGTGCCCCCTCCATAGATTTCCACCCCGGTCATATTGTCGTAGTGCTTAGGCGAAGCCCTACATCGGTAACTTCATCATCACCGTCAACACGCCATCGTGCTGACGAAATTCTCCCTCACTCAGCTGGATCTAGAGTTCGAGGGACGTCACCGAGCTGAACGTGTGCAGATCATGGAGGTGCCGTGTGTTCGGTACTTGATCAGTTGGATCACGAAGACGTTCGACTACATCAACCGCGTTACTTAACGCTTCCGCTTTTGGTCTATGCATCTCCTAGATAGATCTTGCGTGATCGTAGGAAATTTTTTGAAATACTGCATTCCCCAACACTCTCGGTAATACACATCATAAGAAGCCTTGCAAGCAAAGTGACTAAGGAGTTAGTTGCAAGATGATGTATTACAGAACGAGTAAAGAGACTTGCTGGTAACGAGATTGAACTAGGTATGAAGATACCGACGATCGAATCTCAGGCAAGTAACATACCGATGGACAAAGGGAATTATGTATGTTGTCATAAAGGTTCGACCGATAAAGATCTTCGTGGAATATGTAGGAACCAATATGGGTATCCATGTCCCGCTATTGGTTATTGACCAGAGAAGCGTCTCGGTCATGTCTACATTATTCTCGAACCCGTAGGGTCCGCACGCTTAATGTTCGTTGACGATATAGTATTATATGAGTTATGTATGTTGATGACCGAATGTTGTTCGGAGCCCCGGATGAGATCACAGACATGACGAGGAGCTCCGGAATGGTCCGGAGGTAAAGATTGATATATAGGATGATATGGTTAGGCCAAGGGGTAAGGCCCATAAAGCTTTAGGTCGGTGCAAAAGGATGTTTTGCAGAGGTCAGGGACCAAACGCTGGAGACCCAGCCGTTTGGCGCTGGGCCAGACGCCGAGACCCATGGCGTCTAGGCCAGACACCGAGGACTATGGAGTCTGGTCCTGGAAGTCCGAGAAGGACTCTTCCTTGCTGGCAAAACTGACTTTGAGGAGGCTCTTTCTCCAAGTTTCGACCCTAGGGCTCAACATATAAATAGGGGTTTTAATCATTTTTGCCATCGATTGTACTACACTACTCAGTTTTGCCACTAAATTTTTTCACTGCTCAAAAATGCCACTGTTCCGTTAGGCGCGTGCTAAAAAGCCATTTTTATTGTTACCGTCAGGTCAATGGACGTTGACCATGTTATATGACTATAATGCCCCTGGTCTCATTTGCAAGATCTATCTCCATGGTGTGGGCCCAACTTGTCAAGGAGTAGGAAAAGAAATTACGAGGACCACTGTTCCGTCAGGCGCATGTTCAAAAAAGCCATTTTTTCACTTTTACCGTCAGGTCAATGGATGTTGACCACATTATATGACTATAATGCCCCTGGTCTCATTTGCAAGATCTCTCTCCATGGTGTGGGCCCAACTTGTCAAAGGAGTAGGAAAAGAAATTACGAGGAAAAAGAGCGATGAGGTGGATTGAACCAGAGAACTGAGTGTGTTCAGCGGAACAGATGTACTTGTACTTAACCTTATCCAATACCTAACCTGCTCGTATCAGTTTCCCTAGCCACCGCATGCCGATCCTCAACTGCAACTGCCGGTGGCCAAGCTGCCCGCTCAGCTCCGGCGCGCCTGCACTCGCCGCAGCCGCCGCACTGCCTGCCCAGCGCCGCCCCCGTCGCAGCTTCAGCGCTGCCTCCCGCCCAACATCGCCACTCGAGGCAGGCAGCTCCGACGCTTCTTCTGCCTGACTCCACAGCAACCCGTAGCTCCTCCCGAGTCCAACTCCGCCACCTCCCATGATGCCTTGAAGTGATTTGTTCCATGGCAATGGTGACGGACAACAGTCCTGAATCATAGAGGAGCGTCGGCCACCGGACGCCCCAGCATGTTGTAGCCTCTGAAATTCCGGCAGGGTGAGTATGCTAATTCTTAGTGTGGTGCGTGTGTGGCTCATAGTAGCTTGTAGAGATGGAATTTCTTGTGTAGAATTTGTAGTAGCTGATTGGTGCCTTGTTGATACTCGCGTGCAATTTGGTACACATGTTCTGATGGTCAGGATGGATATGGAATTACGGATACTAGAAGTAAAAAGGTTGCAGATGTGAAGTTTGTAAATCTTGCTGCGTTTGTGTTATTCTCAGAAAAATGGGCAGGCATCATGCCGAAATTTTCAGAGAAATTTAGAAAATCATGTGCTCCTGCTATCATATTTGTTGTTGCTGTCAATTAGTGTGTGATGCATGAATTAGCTAGCTGGAGAAATGGAGTAGTAGCAACAATAAACGATATTATATACTGTTCGGTTTGAATATTATTTACCTAAAGGATATGGGACATTGCTACCTCTTGAGCACTTGCGTTGGTTTCCCTTGAAGAGGAAAGGGTGATGCAGCAAAGTAGCGTAAGTATTTCCCTCAGTTTTTGAGAACCAAGGTACCAATCCAGTAGGAGGCCGTGCACGAGTCCCTCGCACCTACACAAACAAATAAATCCTCGCAACCAACGCGATAAGGGGCTGTCTATCCCTACACGGTCACTTACGAGAGTGAGATCTGATAGATATGATAAGATAATATTTTTGGTATTTTTATGATAAAGAGAAATAAAAGATGCAAAGTAAAATAAATGGCAAAGAAAATAACTAAGTATTGGAAGATTAATATGATAGAAGATAGACCCGGGGGCCATAGGTTTCACTAGTGGCTTCTCTCAAGAGCATAAGTATTTACGGTGGGTGAACAAATTACTGTTGAGCAATTGACAGAATTGAGCATAGTTATGAGAATATCTAGGTATGATCATGTATATAGGCATCACGTCCGAGACAAGTAGACCGACTCCTGCTTGCATCTACTACTATTACTCCACACATCGACCACTATCCAGCATGCATCTAGAGTATTAAGTTCAAGAGAACAGAGTAACGCTTTAAGCAAGATGACATGATGTAGAGGGATAAACTCATGCAATATGATATAAACCCCATCTTGTTATCCTCGATGGCTACAATACAATACGTGCCTTGCTGCCCCTACTGTCAGTAGGAAAGGACACCGCAAGATTGAACCCAAAGTTAAGCACTTGTCCCATTGCAAGAAAGATCAAACTAGTAGGCCAAACCAAACTGATAATTCGAAGAGACTTGCAAAGATAATCAATCATACATAAAAGAATTCAGAGAAGATTCAAATATTGTTCATAGATGAACTTGATCATAAACCCACAATTCATCAGTCTCAACAAACACACCGCAAAAGAAGATTACATCGAATAGATCTCCACAAGAGAGGGGGAGAACTTTATATTGAGATCCAAAAAGAGAGAAGAAGCCATCTAGCTAATAACTATGGACTCGTAGGTCTGAAGTAAACTACTCACACTTCGTCGGAGAGGCTATGGTGTTGATGTAGAAGCCCTCCGTGATCGATGCCCCCTCCGCCGGAGCTCCGAAAAAGGCCCCAAGATGGGATCTCATGGATACAGAAAGTTACGGCGGTGGAATTAGGGTTTTGGCTCCGTATCTGGTAGTTTGGGGGTACGTAGGTATATATAGGAGGAAGGAATATGTCAGTGGAGCAACAGGGGGCCCACTAGGGTGGAGGACGCGCCTAGGGGGGGTAGGCGCGCCCCCTACCTCGTGCCTTCCTCGTTGATTGCTTGACGTAGGGTCCAAGTCCTCTGGATCATGTTCGTTCCGAAAATCACGTTCCCGAAGGTTTCATTCCGTTTGGACTCCGTTTGATATTCTTTTTCTGCGAAACCCTAAAATAGGCAAAAAACAACAATTCTGGGCTGGGCCTCCGGTTAATAGGTTAGTCCCAAAAAATAATACATAAGTGTATAATAAAGCCCAATAATGTCCAAAACAGAATATAATATAGCATGGAACAATCAAAAATTATAGATACGTTGGAGACGTATCAAGCATCCCCAAGCTTAATTCCTGCTCGTCCTCGAGTAGGTAAATGATAAAAACAGAAATTTTGATGTGGAATGCTACTTGGCATAATTTCAATGTAATTCTTCTTAATTGTGGTATGAATATTCAGATCCGAAAGATTCAAGACAAAAGTTCAATATTGACATAGAAATAATAATACTTCAAGCATACTAACTAAGCAATTATGTCTCTTCAAAATAACATGGCCAAAGAAAGTTATCCCTACAAAATCATATAGTCTGGCTATGCTCTATCTTCACCACACAAAGTATTTAAATCATGCACAACCCCGATGACAAGCCAAGCAATTGTTTCATACTTTTGGTGTTCTCAAACTTTTTCAATCTTCACGCAATACGTGAGCATTAGCCATGGACATAACACTTTAGGTGGAATAGAATGGTGGTTGTGGAGGAGATAAAAAAGGGGGAAGATAGTCTCACATCAAATAGGCGTATCAACGGGCTATGGAGATGCCCATCAATAGATATCAATGTGAGTGAGTAGGGATTGCCATGCAACGGATGCACTAGAGCTATAAGTATATGAAAGCTCGACAAAAGGATCTAAGTGGGTGTGCATCCAACTCGCTTGCTCACAAAGACCTAGGGCATTTTGAGGAAGCCCATCACTAGAATATACAAGCCAAGTTCTATAATGAAAAATTCCCACTAGTATATGAAAGTGATAACATAGGAGACTCTCTATTATGAAGATCACGGTGCTACTTTGAAGCACAAGTGTGGTAAAAGGATAGTAGCATTGTCCCTTCTCTCTTTTTCTCTCATATTTTTTTATTTGGGCCTTTTTTATGGCCTCTTCTTTTTTATTTGGGCTTCTTTGGCCTCTTTTTTTATATTTTATTTTTTGTCTGGAGTCTCATCCCGACTTGTGGGGGAATTATACTCTCCATCGTCCTTTCCTCACTTGGGATGATGCTCTAAAAATAATGATCATCACACTTTTATTTACTTACAACTCAACAATTACAACTCAATACTTAGAACAAAATATGACTCTATGTGAATGCCTCCGGCGGTGTACCAGGATATGCAATGAATCAAGAGTGACATGTATGAAAGAATTATGAACGGTGGCTTTGCCACAAATACAATGTCAACTACATGATGATGCAAAGCAATATGACAATGATGGAGCGTGTCATAGTAAACAGAACGGTGGAAAGCTGCAAGGCAATATATCTCGGAATGGCTATGGAAATGCCATGATAGGTAGGTATGGTGGTTGTTTTGAGGAAGGTATATGGTGGGTGTATGATACCGGCGAAAGGTGCGCAGTATTAGAGAGGCTAGCAATGGTGGAAGGAAGAAAAGTGCGTATGATCCATGGACTCAATCTTAGTCATAAAGAACTCATATACTTATTGCAAAAATCTACAAGTTATCAAAGCAAAGTATTACGCGCATGCTCCTAGGGGGATAGATTGGTAGGAAAAGACCATCGCTCGTCCCCGACCGCCACTCATAAGGAAGACAATCAATAAATAAATCATGCTCCGACTTCATCACATAACGGTTCACCATACGTGCATGCTACGGGAATCACAAACTTCAACACAAGTATTTCTCAAATTCACAACTACTCGACTAGCATGACTCTAATATCACCATCTCCATATCTCAAAACAATTATCAAGTATCAAACTTCTCATAGTATTCAACACACTCATAAGAATTTTTTTATTAATCTTGAATGCCTAACATAATTAAAGCAAATTACCATGATGTTTTGTAGGACTCTCAAAATAATATAAGTGAAGCATGAGAGAACAATAGTTTCTATAAAACAAATCCACCGACGTGCTCTAAAAGATATAAATGAAGCACTAGAGCAAAAACTATATAACTCAAAAGATATAAGTGAAGCACATAGAGTATTCTAACAATATCTGAATCATGTGTGTCTCTCTCAAAAGGTGTGCACAGCAAGGATGATTGTGGAAAAATAACAAATAAAGACTCAAATAATACAAGACGCTCCAAGCAAAACACATATCATGTGGTAAATAAAAATATTGCTCCAAGTAAAGTTACCGATGGAAGTAGACGAAAGAGGGGATGCCTTCCGGGGCATCCCAAAGCTTTGGCTTTTAGGTGTACTTAGATTATCTTGGGGTGCCATGGGCATCCCCAAGCTTAGGCTCTTTCCACTCCTTGTTCCATAATCCATAAAATCTTTTACCCAAAACTTGAAAACTTCACAACACAAAACTTAAAGTAGAAAATCTCATGAGCTCTGTTAGCGAAAGAAAACAAAACACCACTTCAAGGTACTGTAATGAACTCATTATTTATTTATATTGGTGTTAAAACTACTGTATTCCAACTTATATATGGTTTATAAACTATTTTACTAGCCATAGATTCATCAAAATAAGCAAACAACACATGAAAAACAGAATCTGTCAAAAACAGAACAGTCTGTGGTAATCTGTAGCTAACGCAAGATCTGGAACCCCAAAAATTCTAAACTAAATTTCTGGACGTGAGGAATTTATCTATTAATCATCTTCAACAAGAATTAACTAAATATCAGTTTCCAAATAAAAATGGCAGCAATTCTCGTGAGCGCTAAAGTTTCTGTTTTTTACAGCAAGATTAAAAAGACTTTCCCCAAGTCTTCCCAATGGTTCTACTTGGCACAAACACTAATTAAACACAAAAAACACAACCAAAACAGAGGCTAGTTAAATTATTTATTAATAAACAGGAGCAAAAAGCAAGGAATAAAAAAAATTGGGTTGCCTCCCAACAAGCGCTATCGTTTAACGCCCTAGCTAGGCATAAAAGCAAGGATAGATCTAGATATTTCCATCTTTGGTAGGCAATCCATAAGTGGCTCTCATAATAGATTCATAAGGTAATTTAATTTTATTTCTAGGGAAGTGTTCCATGCCTTTCCTTAACGGAAATTGGAATCTAATATTCCCTTCCTTCATATCAATAATTGCACCAATCGTTCTAAGGAGAGGTCTACCAAGAATAATAGGACATGAAGGATTGCAATCTATGTCAAGAACAATAAAAAATCTACGGGCACACAATTCCTATTTTCAACAATAAAAAAATCATTAATTCTTCCCATAGGTTTCTTAATAGTGGAATCCGCAAGGTGCAAGTTTAAAGAGCAATCATCAAAATCATAGAAACCTAGCAAATCACACGAAGTCTTTGGAATCATGGAAACACTAGCACCCAAATCACACAAAGCATAGCATTCATGATCTTTAATTTTAATTTTAATAGTAGGTTCCCACTCATCATAAAGTTTTCTAGGGATAGAAACTTCCAACTCAAGTTTTTCTTCATAAGATTGCATCAAGGCATCAACGATATGTTTAGTAAAAGCTTTATTTTGACTATAAGCATGAGGAGAATTTAGCACGGATTGCAACAAGGAAATACAATCTATCAAAGATCAATTATCACAATTAAATTCCTTGAAATCCAAAATAGTGGGTTCATTACTATTTAAAGTTTTGACTTCTTCAATCCCACTTTTAACAATTTTAGCATCAAGATCTAAAGACTCCGAATTTTTGGAACGCCGTCCAGGTAAAGGTGGATCATATTCAGTCCCATCATTATCAAGATTCATATTGCAAAACAAAGATTTAATAGGGGACACATCAATAACTTTTAGATCTTCATCTTTATTATCATGGAAACTAGAAGAACACGCTTTTATAAAGCAATCTTTCTTAGCACGCATCCTAGCGGTTCTTTCTTTGCACTCATCAATGGAAATTCTCATGGCTTTGAGAGACTCATTGATATCATGCTTAGGTGGAATAGATCTAAGTTTAAAATAATCAACATCAAGATAAATTCTATCAACGTTCCTAGCCAACTCATCAATCTTAAGCAATTTTTCTTCAATCAAAGCATTGAAATTCTTTTGCAAAGTAATAAATTCTTTAATATTAGATTCAAAATCAGAGGGCATCTTATTATAATTTCCATAAGAATTGTTTTAGGAATTACCATAATTATTAGAGGAATTACTAGGATACGGCCTAGGATTAAAGTTTCCTCTATACGCGTTGTTACCAAAATTATTCCTACCAACAAAATTCACACCCATAGATTCATTATTATTCTCAATCAAAGTAGACAAAGGAATATCATTAGGATCGTAAGAAACACTTTTATTAGCAAATAATTTCATAAGTTCATCCATCTTTCCACTCAAAACATTAATTTCTTCTATCGCATGCACTTTCTTATTAGTAGATCTTTCAGTGTGCCATTGAGAATAATTAACCATAATATTATCTAGGAGTTTAGTAGCTTCTCCTAAAGTGATTTCCATAAAAGTGCCTCCCGCAGCCGAATCTAAAAGATTTCTAGAAGCAAAATTCAATCCGGCATAAAATTTTTGTATAATCATCCACAAATTCAAGCCATGTGTAGGGCAATTACGTATCATTAATTTCATCCTCTCCCAAGATTGTGCAACATGTTCATGATCAAGTTGCTTAAAATTCATAATATCATTTCTAAGAGAGATGATCTTAGCGGGAGGAAAATACTTAGAGATAAAAGCATCTTTGCACTTATTCCACGAATCAATACTATTTTTAGGAAAAGACAAAAACCAAGCTTTAGCACGATCTCTAAGCGAAAAAGGAAATAGCTTCAATTTAACAATATCATTATCCACATCTTTCTTCTTTTGCATATCACATAAATCAACAAAGCTATTCATATGGGTAGCGACATCTTCACTAGGAAGGCCGGCGAATTGATCTTTCATGATAAGATTCAACAAAGCAACATTGATTTCATAAGATTCAGTATCGGTAAGAGGAGCAATCGGAGTGCTAAGGAAATCATTGTTGTTGGTATTGGTGAGGTCACACAATTTAGTATTATCTTGAGCCATCGTGACAAGCAAGCAATCCAACAGACAAGCAAACAAGAAACGGGCAAAAAGAGGCAAATAGAGAAAGAGACGGAGGATGGCGAGAGAGGGCGAATAAAACGGCAAGAGTGAAGTGGGGGAGAGGAAAACGAGAGGTAAATGGCAAATAATGTAATGCGGGAGATAAGGGTTTGTGATGGGTACTTGGTATGTCTTGACTTGCAACGGCGCCACAAGTGACTCGTTGTCGGGAGTCAAATCTTGACTTGTCTTGCGCGAACCTCCCCGGCAACGGCGCCAGAAATCGTTCTTGCTACCTCTTGAGCACTTGCGTTGGTTTTCCCTTGAAGAGGAAAGGGTGATGCAGCAAAGTAGCGTAAGTATTTCCCTCAGTTTTTGAGAACCAAGGTATCAATCCAGTAGGAGGCCGCGCACGAGTCCCTCGCACCTACAAAAACAAATAAATCCTCACAACCAACGCGATAAGGGGTTATCAATCCCTACACGGTCACTTACGAGAGTGATATTTGATAGATATGATAAGATAATATTTTTGGTATTTTTATGATAAAGAGAAATAAAAGATGCAAAGTAAAAAAAATGGCAAAGGAAATAACTAAGTATTGGAAGATTAATATGATAGAAGATAGACCCGGGGGCCATAGGTTTCACTAGTGGCTTCTCTCAAGAGCATAAGTATTTACGGTGGGTGAACAAATTACTGTTGAGCAATTGACAGAATTGAGCATAGTTATGAGAATATCTAGGTATGATCATGTATATAGGCATCACGTCCGAGACAAGTAGACCGACTCCTGCCTGCATCTACTACTATTACTCCACACATCGACCGCTATCCAGCATGCATCTAGAGTATTAAGTTCAAGAGAACAGAGTAACGCTTTAAGCAAGATGACATGATGTAGAGGGATAAACTCATGCAATATGATATAAACCCCATCTTGTTATCCTCGATGGCAACAATACAATACGTGCCTTGCTGCCCCTACTGTCAGTAGGAAAGGACACCGCAAGATTGAACCCAAAGTTAAGCACTTGTCCCATTGCAAGAAAGATCAAACTAGTAGGCCAAACCAAACTGATAATTCAAAGAGACTTACAAAGATAATCAATCATACATAAAAGAATTCAGAGAAGATTCAAATATTGTTCGTAGATGAACTTGATCATAAACCCACAATTCATCAGTCTCAACAAACACACCGCAAAAGAAGATTACATCAAATAGATCTCCACAAGAGAGGGGGAGAACTTTGTATTGAGATCCAAAAAGAGAGAAGAAGCCATCTAGCTAATAACTATGGACTCGTAGGTCTGAAGTAAACTACTCACACTTCGTCGGAGAGGCTATGGTGTTGATGTAGAAGCCCTCCGTGATCGATGCCCCATCCGGTGGAGCTCCGAAAAAGTCCCCAAGATGGGATCTCGTGGATACAGAAAGTTACGACGGTGGAATTAGGGTTTTGGCTCCGTATCTGGTAGTTTGGGGGTACGTAGGTATATATAGGAGGAAGGAATATGTCAGTGGAGCAACAGGGGGCCCACTAGGGTGGAGGGCGCGCCTAGGGGG
>NC_041388.1:445634077-445760139 GCF_002162155.2 Triticum dicoccoides
GGGGGGGGGGTAGGCGCGCCCCCTACCTCGTGCCTTCCTCGTTGATTGCTTGACGTAGGGTCCAAGTCCTCTGGATCATGTTCATTCCGAAAATCACGTTCCCGAAGGTTTCATTCCGTTTGGACTCCATTTGATATTCTTTTTCTGCGAAACCCTAAAATAGGCAAAAAACAACAATTCTGGGCTGGGCCTCCGGTTAATAGGTTAGTCCCAAAAAATAATACATAAGTGTATAATAAAGCCCAATAATGTCCAAAACAGAATATAATATAGCATGGAACAATAAAAAATTATAGATACGTTGGAGACGTATCAGACATATATTTCCTTCTATTTCATAACTTTCCCTTAGCTCAGCTGGTAAGCACAAGCGCCTGTCCAGGTCATGGTCATGGGTTCGAAACCCCCTGGCTGACAAACAAGATAGGGGTATTTTTGTCATCTACCTTCGGTCAACGTCCTATGGCCCCTAGGTCTACTTCATATCCTATTTTTGAGCGGTGAAACTTTTTAGTGGCAAAACTGAGTAGTGTAGTACAACCGATGGCCAAACTGATAAAAACCATATAAATAGAGGGGCGGGGCTAGCACACGGAACACATCAAGATACACCAAGCCGTGTGCCAGCAACCCCACCCCTATAGTTTATCCTTCGTCATAGTTTTCGTTGTGCTTGGCGAAGCCCTGCGGAGATTGTTCTTCACCACCACCGTCACCAAACCGTCGTGCTGCTGGAACTCATCTACTACTTCGCCTCTCTTGCTGGATCGAGAAGGCGAGGACGTCATCGAGCTGAACGTGTGCTGAACGCGGAGGTGACGTATGTTCGATACTTGATCCTCGATGGCAACAATACAATACGTGCCATGATGTAGAGGGATAAACTCAAGCAATATGATATAAACCCCATCTTTTTATCCTCGATGGCAAAAATACAATACGTGCCTTGCTACCTCTGCTATCACTAGGAAAGGACACCGCAAGATTGAGCCCAAAGCTAAGCACTTCTCCCATTGCAAGAAAGATCAATCTAGTAGGCCAAACTAAACCGATAATTCAAAGAGACTTGCAAAGATATCAAATCATGCATATAAGAATTCAGAGAAGAATCAAATATTGTTCATAGATAATCTTGATCATAAACCCACAATTCATCAGATCTTGACAAACACACCGCAAAAGAATTACATCGAATAGATCTCCAAGAGAATTGAGGAGAACTTTGTATTGAGATCCAAAGAGAGAGAAGAAGCCATCTAGCTAATAACTATGGACCCAAAGGTCTGAGGTAAACTACTCACACATCATCAAAGAGGCTATGGTGTTGATGTATAAGCCCTTCGTGATCGAATCCCCCTCCGGCAGATCACCGGAAAAGGCCCCAGATGGGATCTCACGGGTACAGAAGGTTGTGGTAGTGGAAAAAGTGTTTCGTGGATCTCCTGGATGTTTTCAGGGTACGAGAGTATATATAGGTGAAAGAAGTAGGTTGGTGGAGCTACGAGGGGCCCATGAGGGTGGGGGCATGCCCTCCTACCTCGTGGCCTCCTCGTTGCTTCCTTGACCTCCACTCCAAGTCTCCTGGATTGCGTTTGTTCCAAGAAAGATCCTCGCGATGGTTTCATTCCGTTTGGATTCCGTTTGATATTCCTTTTCTGCGAAACACTGAAATAGGAAAAAAACAGCAACTAGCACTGGGCCACCGGTTAGTAGGTTAGTCCCAAAAATAATATAAAAGTGTATATTAAAGCCCATTAAACATCCAAAAAAGATAATATAATAGCATGGAACAATAAAAAATTATAGATACGTTGGGGACGTATCAGCATCCCCAAGCTTAATTCCTGCTCGTCCTCGAGTAGGTAAATGATAAAAATAGATTTTTTGATGTGGAATGCTTCCTAACAAAATTTCCAATGTAATTCTTTTTATTGTGGCATGAATGTTCAGGTCCGAAAGATTCAAGACAAAAGTTCAATATTGACATAAAAATAATAATACTTCAAGCATACTAAGCAATTATGTCTTATCAAAATAACATAGCCAAATAAAGCTCATCCCTACAAAATCATATAGTTTGGCCATGCTCCATCTTCATCACACAAAATTCTCTCATCATGCACAATCCCCGATGACAAGCCAAGCAATTGTTTCATACTTTAGTAATATCAAACTTTTTCAACTTTCACGCAATACATGCACGCGAGCCATGGACATAACACTATGGATGGAATAGAATATGATGATGGAGGTTGTGGAGAAGACAAAAAAGGAGAAAGTCTCACATTGACGCGGCTAATCAACGGGCTATGGAGATGTCCATCAATTGATGTCAATGCGAGGAGTAGGGATTGCCATGCAACAGATGCACTAGAGCTATAAATGTATGAAAGCTCATCAAAAGAAACTAAGTGGGTGTGCATCCAACTTGCTTGCTCACGAAGACCTAGGGCATTTGAGGAAGCCCATTGTTGGAATATACAAGCCAAGTTCTATAATGAAAAATTCCCACTAGTATATGAAAGTGACAAAATAAGAGACTCTCTATCATGAATATCATGGTGCTACTTTGAAGCACAAGTGTGGAAAAGGATAGTAGCATTGCCCCTTCTCTCTTTTTCTCTCTTTTTTTCTTTTCTTTTCTTTTCTCTTTTTTGGGCCTCCCTTTTTTTATTTGGCCTTTATCTTTTTTTATTTCCTCACATGGGACAATGCTCTAATAATGATGATCATCACACTTCTATTTATTTACAACTCAAGGATTACAACTAGATACTAGAACAAAATATGACTCTATATGAGTGCCTCCAACAGTGTAACGGGATGGGCAATGAATCAAGAGTGACATGTATAAAAAAGTATGCATGGTAGCTTTGCCACAAATACGATGTCAACTACATGATCATGCAAGGCAATATGACAATGATGATGGGTGTCATAATAAACAGAACGGTGGAAAGTTGCATGGCAATATATCTCAGAATGGCTACGGAAATGCCATAATAGGTAGGTATGGTGGTTGTTTTGAGGAATATATAAGGAGGTTTATGTGTGATAGAGCGTATCATATCACGGGGTTTGGATGCACCGGTGAAGTTTGCACCAACTCTCTAGGTGAGAAAGGGCAATGCACGATACCGAAGAGGCTAGCAATGATGGAAGGGTGAGAGTGCGTACAATCAATGAACTCAACATTAGTCATAAAGAACTCATATACTTATTGCAAAAATCTACAAGTCATCAAAAACCAAGCATTACGCGCATGCTCCTAGGGGGATAGATTGGTAGGAAAAGACCATCGTCATCAAGAACACCTCATGCTTCAAATTTGTTACACAACGGTTACCATACGTGCATGCTACGGGACTTGCAAACCTCAACATAAGTATTTCTCAATTCCACAATTACTCAACTAGCATAACTCTAATATCACCATCTTCATATCTCAAAACAATCATCAAGTATCAAACTTCTCATAATATTCAATGCACTTTATATGAAAGTTTTTATTATACCCATCTTGGATGCCTATCATATTAGGACTAATTTTATAGCCAAAGCAAATTACCATGCTGTTCTAAAAGACTCTCAAAATAATATAAGTGAAGCATGAGATATCAATAATTTCTATAAAATAAAACCACCACCGTGCTCTAAAAATATATAAGTGAAGCATTAGAGCAAAATTATCTAGCTCAAAAGTTATAAGTGAAGCACATAGAGTATTCTAATAAATTCTGATTCATGTGTGTCTCTCCAAAAGGTGTGTACAACAAGGATGATTGTGGTAAACTAAAAAGCAAAGACTCAAATCATACAAGATGCTCCAAGCAAAACACATATCATGTGGTGAATAAAAATATAGCCTCAAGTAAAGTTACTGATAGACGAAGACGAAAGAGGGGATGCCTTCCAGGGCATCCCCAAGCTTAGGCTTTTGGTTGTCCTTGAATTTTACCTTTGGGTGCCATGGGCATCCCCAAGCTTACGCTCTAGCCACTCCTTCTTCCAAAATCCATCAAATCTTTACCCAAAAACTTGAAAACTTCACAACACAAAACTCAACAGAAAATCTCATGAGCTCTGTTAGTATAAGAAAACAAACCACCACTTTAAGGTACTGTAATGAACTCACTTTATTTATATTGGTGTTAAACCTATTGTATTGCAACTTCTCTATGGTTCATACCCCCCGATACTAGCCATAGATTCATCAAAATAAGCAAACAACACACGAAAAACAGAATCTGTAAAAACAGAACAGTCTGTAGCAATCTGGATAGTTCGAATACTCTGGCTACTCCTTTTTTTTTGAAAAATTAGGACAACCAGGACAATTTGTATAGTGATCTACTGCAGTTGGAATCAGTATTTTATCGCTCTCTGGTAAAATATGAGAAATATTTTTGTGAGCAAATACTTTCTGTTTTTATCAGCAAGATCAAACAACAATCACCCAAGAAGATCCTAAAGGCTTTACTTGGCACAAACACTAATTAAAACATAAAAAACAAAACCATAACATAGGCTAGATGATTTATTTATTACTAAACAGGAACAAAAAGCAAGGAACAAAAATAAAAATTGGGTTGCCTCCCAACAAGCGCTATCGTTTAACGCCCCTAGCTAGGCATAAAAGGAAGAATAGATCTATGTATTGTCATCTTTGGTATGCAATCCATAAGTGGCTCTCATAATAGATTCATAAGGTAATTTAATTTTCTTCCTAGGAAAGTGTTCCATGCCTTTCCTTAATGGAAATTGGAATATAACATTTCCTTCTTTCATATCAATAATTGCACCAATCGTTCTAAGGAAAGGTCTACCAAGAATAATAGGATCTATGGGTACATAATTCCTATTTGCAACAATAAGAACATCATTTATTCTTCCCATAGGTTTCTTAATGGCGGAATCTGCAAGATGCAAATTTAAAGAACAATCATCAAATTCACGGAAACCTAACACATCACACAGTTTTTGGAATCGTGGAAACACTAGCACCCAAATCACACAAAAAGCATTCATGATCTTTAATCTTAAATTTAATAGTAGGTTCCCACTCATCATAAAGTTTTCTAGGGATAGAAACTTCTAGATTAAGCTTTTCTTCACAAGATTGTATTAAAGCATCAACAATATGTTTAGTAAAAGCCTTATTTTGTTCATAAGCACGAGGAGAATTTAACACGTATTGCAACAAGGAAATACAATCTATCAAAGAGCAATTATCATAATTAAATTCCTTGAAATCCAAAATAGTGGGTTCATTGCTATGTAAAGTTTTGACCTCTTCAATCATACTTTTAGTAATTTTAGCATCAAGATCTAAAAAATCCGAATCATTGTGACGCCTTTTAACTAAAGTTGACTCATCTCCAGTCCCATCTTGTATCAAAAATTTCATAAGATTGAATATTCTACAAATATGTGGGATCTAAAGTTGACACTCACTACTAGGGAAAACCCTAGCGGTAGCGCGGGTATTTTGCCTATCAGTAGCGCGGGAGGACGCGCTACTGATAAGGCGCTACAGCTATTCCTTAGCAGTAGCACGTGCTACGCGCGCTACTGCTAAGACATATAGCAGCAGCGTTTGTTCACTCCAGCGCTACTGCTAATATAGCTAGTTGTAGCGTGTTTACTCTCCATCGCTACTAGTATTCTTTTTCTCATTTTTTAGTTTTTCGTGTATTTATACGCCGTTATACAAATTTTGGTACAATACCAATTATGAGGTTGTTATATCAATATGTCCATAACATGTGTCAAATGAAGGTGGATTAGGTTCAAGTGGAGGCAACATGTGGTGCATGTCAAAAGTATACTACTAATCCAAACTTGATCTAGTTTGGACTAGTAGTACTTTCGATGTGCACCACATGTTGCCTCCACTTGAATCTAATCCGCCAACACAAGCTATTTAATCATCATCATAGTCATTACCACCAACAGTAGCTATTTAATCATCATAGTCATAGTGTGGCACACACCATCATCTTCAAAATCATTCTAGCTAGCTAATCACCACCAACACTAGTTGCGGTAGCTATCTAATCACCACCAACACTAGCTAATAATAATCATCATAGTCATTACCACCAACACTAGCTATTTAATCATCATAACTCATTTCTAGCTAGCTAATCACTCCTGCTGCTCTCTCTCAGCTAAAATAACATAAAACATGTGTAGCACTCCTGCTTCATCAAGTTGGAGCATGCAGATGAACCTGTCTCCTAATTGTGGGCTGCGCTTCTCATTTCTGCCGCTAGTACTTCTCTGCAATCGTTCACAATTTTGCTCCAGTCTTTCACTATTAAGCATTCCTCGCTATTAGAAATCCTGAATGCACTAAAGTGCATTGTAGGAAATCTTGGCCGTAAGCTAACAATTCTCGTGCGACCTTTAGTCTCGATCCAATGAGGCACACCATTCATCGGGAGTCCCTGTTGAAGAACATCATATAGTAACATACTTAGCAATGAAGTTTAGCTTAAAAAATAATGTATGCAAAAGATGCACTAAGGACAAATAGTAAAAATCTTACCTTTCTTTCCTAAATAGATGTTACCATAGTTCAGTACGAACACTGTTGGTCGCACGTTTTGAGTACTAAGATTTTTAAGTCTAGGAAAATAATTTGTCTTGACAGTATGAAGATCCTCAAGCCATGAAACATAATGACTTATCTCCTCGCAGTTTAGTTCAGCCCGAGGACAGTGGACGGTCATGTCTACCAAGCGCCGGACATGTTTGCTTGAATGGAAATAAGCTGTCAACAGAAATTAGTTGTCAACTATTTTTGAATAAACAATATCGAATACATAAATATGGTTGAGAAACTCACATAATGGTATAACTGGAGGCGTCTGCACATCGACCCAGATGTCGATATTACCTTCGATATCATCTTCGGGACGAATATCAAAGGTGATAACCATATCAGGCTCAAATGCATAAGCCTTGCATAGTGCTTGCCAAGTATTGCATTCAAAATAGGTGTAGGTGTCCGTGTTGTATAATTTTGCGTGGAAAGTATAACCATGCTCGGTCTTCAAGTTAACTCTCTTTACCTTCATAGTTGTTTTCATAGGACTGAAACCTATCTTATCTAAGACAAAAACTCTTGCATGGTAGGGGATACGCTAGTAGAATAGTAAAAAAATTTAAATTATAAGTTGAAGCAAATGAAGTAGATGTCATGCTTAATTACGAAAAAAGACTTGTCGTTGTGACTTACTGTATCCACTTCTAAGTTCTCGTCCAGCTTGATGCCGAAGCGCCTATCATCATCTAGGAAGATTCTGTCGCACAGGACACGCTCGTCTTCGTAGTATTCGCAAATACCGAAATCCTTTTCGTTGTCAGACATTTCTTATGTTCATAGTTGAAACATTAATTGAAAATCAATCGAAGGCAACTACCAGGATACTCAACACACAAATCTGGGGCAGTCGATATTTCCTACATATTATCGCACAAGTCATGCCAAAATTCACGGAAAAATGCGGCATGACCTTTGCTAAAATAGGACATATCGAGCGCCTGAAATTTGCCGGAACTGAAATGAATCAACACTCCGGCAGAACATAGGCCACTCGGAGGTGTAACCTGCAAACATGACCGACCACTTGGGCAAGCACATATCCTATTTGAGCAACACAAGATATACATATCAAAATATCTTATAGGACTCATATTGACATGAGCATTAAATAAGCAAAACCAAATCGTAAAATAAATAAGTATTCAAATTAGCATGCATTCAATAAGAAAAAGTAAATCATCTCATGCATCCATACATCATCGTATATTATCACTAATACATCCTGAATAGTATCATACATATAACATCACTAATACAACTAAAACCCTAGAGCACGACGGGTATCGGCGCGGGCGGTGGACACCCACAGAGAAGGAACCATCACAGGATCATAGCTCCATTGAGATCCCTGGAGAACCTGCCAGGTATTGGAGAACCTGTGCTCCAATGCAAACAAGTAGCGACGGACGTGCGCGTCCTCCTCACTGACACGGTGACGCACCACCTCCGCGGGGTCCTCGAGCCTCTGGACCGTCACTGGCCCATGCGACCGCCACCAAAGAAGGTTCGGGTCAACGGCGGGCTGACTCCTCACCAACCTGCGCCCGCGGTAGGTAGTGCCTCCCAGTACCACCCCGGCGGAGCCTAGTCCCGGACATGGCCCATCTGGTGATGCAGGTGTCCTCTGCCGACTCGACGACGAGGATGCGGGATAGGCATTGTCGACGTCGATGCGGGAATAATTGCTTTAACTAAAAAAGTCAGGGTCGGGGGCGGCGTCGACGGCGTGCGGAGGGCGACGAGAGAGCGCGCGGCGACAGCAGACGCGCGCGTGTTGGATTTGGGGGAAGTGGGTGTTGGGGAAGAAGAGAACGATTGGTTAAGTGGAAAGTAGCAGCAACACATTCCACGGAAAGCGCTACTGCTACATTAGCTATAGCTCCTGTCCATAAAGCCCGCTGCTGCTACGCATTTCTCCTTTATTTTTCTTTTTCATTTATTTTCATTCACATCTTCTTTTTTCCTTCCCCTTTTTCTATTTCTTTCATTTTCATTTACTTTTCTATATATTTTTCATTTCATTTTCCTTTCCTTAGCAGTAGCGCTTCCTGCGCGAAACATGCTGCTACAACAATCTTAGCAGCAGCGCGCTTTCCTTAGGCACGCTACTACTATAGGTACCCTGACGAGAATAGTAAGGAGAATTGTAGTAGTAGCGCCTCTACAGTTAGACGCGCTACTGCTATGATCTTAGATGCAGCGCGTTTGGATAACATGCGCTAGTGGTAAATTGTAGTAGCGCTTCTTTTTGTCCCGCGCTACTGGTAAGTTTCTGTGTATAAGGTTTTCCCTAGTAGTGACTCTTCCAAACCCACTTTCATTATTATTGCAAACACTATTATGAATCTCATATTCATCATGGGGCTTAAATAAATTTTTAAGATCATAAGAAGAATCACCCCAATCATGATCATTGCAACAAGTAGTGGACATAGCAAAACTAGCATCCCCAAGCTTAGGGTTTTGCATATTATTAGCACAATTGACATTCATAGAATTTATAATAACATCATCAGAAAAGCTAATTTTCTGCCGACTGGCAGTTAGAGACAAGTGCGTACGATCGCTGTCGCTGTCTCCTACTCCCACCGAACGGTCGCTATCGCTGCTATTTTTCTCTTTTTTCGATTTTCCTTTCCCGATCGAAAGGATGATGTCCGTTGTTTTTTTCTCACGTATACTGATCTTCACCAAACGTTGCTGTCGTTGCTGTTTTTTTTTCGTTTTTTCTTCCCGATCCAAAGGATGATGCCCGCTGTTTTTTTTTTCTCACGTAATAATCGTTAGTTTCAGCAAGTAAAAAATGATGTGGACAATAGGATTCGAAACCCAGGTCGGTTGATGGTTGTATGATGCCAATAACCAACCCGCCTAATACTTCTTGTTGTGTTATGAATGGTACCCATGTGACCTTTTTAAACACCATGGCAGGAAATGGAAAACGGGTTTTTTGTTGTTTATCGGCCTTCTCTTGTATTTCATCCGCTCTAAGATAAGTGACTCGACTTTGTACAAACTTTGTACAAAGGGAGTACATCATTTCCTACTACATCATAAGTTGTGTAATATCACAGATGTGATATTTTTATGTACCCTGCTCCTGATAACTTTGCGGGGGGTGGGGGGTGATCAAATATTCCCTGGTAACTTTTTTGTTAATAGCATGGTAACTCACACATCACAGACCCAATAACTTATGCACCCTAGTCCTGTTATGTTTCGCGAGGGACGGGTGATGAAATATACCCCTCATAATTTTATGTGCATAGCACGGTAACTCACACATCATAGACCTAATAACTAATGTACCGCAGTTTTGACAAATTTGGTGACTGGATGGGAGGAGGGTGGTTGATGAAATATACCCTTGATAAATTTTTGTATGAATAACATGATAACTCACACATCGCATACCTGATAACTTATGTGCCCTAGTCCTGATAACTTTGGCGACGGTGGTGAGAGGTGGGGGAGGGTTGTTGATGAAATATACCTCCGGTGACTTTTTTGTTAATAGCATGGTAACTCACACATCATAGACTTGATAACTTATACACCTAGTCCTGGTACTTTTCGCGAGGGACGGGTGATGAAATATACCCCCCCCGTAACTTTTATGTGCATAGCACGGTAACTCACACATCGTAGGCCTAATAACTAATGTACCCCGGTCTTGGTAAATTTGGTGACCGGGTGGGAGGCGGGTGGTTGATGAAAAATAACCTTGATAACTTTTTGTATGAATAACATGATAACTCACACATCACATACCCGATAACTTATGTGCCCCAGTCCTGATAAATTTGGTGACCGGGTAGGAGGATGGTGGTTGATGAAATATACCCTTTGGTAACTTTTCGTATGAATAACATGGTAACTCACACATCGCATACCTGATAACTTATGTGCCCCAGTCCTGATAACTTTGGCGATGGTGGTGAGAGGTGGGGGAGGGTTGTTGATGAAATATACCTCCAGTAACTTTTTATCAATAACATGATAACTCACACATTGTAGACCTGATAGCTTGGGTATAAACAACATGGTAACTTCAGACCCGGATAAAAAGTTATTGAAACATACCCCAATTATTTCTGTGCAAATAGCGCGGTAATGTATGCATCCAGAGCTGATAACTTAGGTATAAATACCACGGTAAATTTAACCCAGAGGAAAGAAGTCGTTCAAAACACATCTCCGGTCACTTCTGCATAAATAACATGTTAGTATACATATAACATAAATGATAACTTTACGGTAAATTTTGACCCAAAAAATGATCAAAACATGCCAACATGAGATCAAGTTTCGAAGTTCTCATCGCGATGGATTTTTTATGTGAAAATGATTTTTGAATCAAAAATGACAGTTTGAGCTAAAAACATTTTACAGTTTCAAAATAACGAGAATTTACAATGACATTAGGTTTCTGTGCTCTACTGCATTTGCATGTGGAGAGAATGTTGGAGGAGCCATTTTTATGCCCCGGGTAATTTCTATGTAAACAGGATGGTAACTGGCGTACCACGTAGGTGATAACTTATTTAGTCTAAGTCTGGTAACTTTTGACCCGAAAAAATGTCATTGAAACATATGAACATGGGATCTAGTTTTGAAGGTCTTATTGCAACGAATCTTTTATGTGAAAACGGTTTTTCAATCGGGCCAACGATTTGAGCTACAAAACATTTTGAAGTTTTATTTTGAATGAAATCTTTGCCGACATCATCTTCTTACTTATCTACATGCATGCATTGTTAATGAATGCCGCTACACACACGACATATGTTGGACGACTTGCATACGACAATGCATATCAAGCCGTCCATGCGTTAGGTAAAAGTTGATAGCGTCGTTCAATCTTGCATTGTGCATAGTTCGGCTGGCGCTCGTCATCGGCCCAGTAGTATCGTTGTTAATTGGGTTCAATAGGACATGCACTCCATGCAAATCAAAAAGATGTGCATGCGAGATTGCAGCGGAACACTCATGCGAAATTGCGCCGAGATGTGAGGATGTAGGCAATCGTCCGCACCTGTCGCTAAAATCCTGCCATCTGGGATGACCATCTTGGTAAAGCTGGAAGACCATCTTTTTATGCCCGGTATTTCCTAGGAAAATAGCTTGGTAACTGTGTGTCACAGTCGTGATAACTTACGTAGCACATGCATGGTAACTTTTGATCTAGAAAAAAATTCGTCGGAACATATCAACATGGGATCTAGTTACGAAGGTTTTGTCGCGACGAATCTTTTATGTGAAAACATTTTTTCAATCGGAGGGACGGTTTGACCTATAAAACATTTTAAAATTTAAAATTTGATGGAATCTTCGGTGACATAAGCAGTTTTGTCCTATATGCATGCATGCAGCTATTAGGGGAAAGATTAGACTGGATGTGTTTGTTTTTTATTAAAAAAGAAATCAACACACGACAACACCAGCCCGAGCGACAATACCTTCATCCCATCGCCCGGATCTCTTGCTATGGTCCGGACGTATGGACATTAGCACACTCCTAACATCATTGCAATCATGCTTTTTATTCAAAGATCTATCATGAATCACTTCATAAAGCACTTAATCACAATTTTTAGATTCACGAATTTCAAGCAAAACCTCATAAAGATAATCTAGTGCACTCAACTCACTAGCAATTGGTTCATCATAGATCTTTTAAAAATATTAGCAAGAGGATGAGGATCCATATCAATAGATTTTTAGCAAGCAAAGATGCAAGCAAATAGAAGGCACATGGTAACACGAGCAAATAGAAGGACAAACGAAAGAGGGGCGAATAAAACGGCAAAGGTGAAGTGGGGGAGAGGAAAACGAGAGGCAAATGGCAAATAATGTAATGCGAGGGGTAAGAGTTTGTGATGGGTACTTGGTATGTCTTGACTTGAGCGTAGATCTTCCGGCAACGGTGCCAGAAATCCTTCTTGCCACCTCTTGAGCATGCGTTGGTTTTTCCTTGAAGAGGAAAGGGTGATGCAACAAAGTAGCATAAGTATTTCCCTTAGTTTTTGAGAACCAAGGTATCAATCCAGTAGGAGACTACATCAAATCGCCTAGTACCCGCACAAACAAATAAGAACCTTGCAACCAACGCGATAAAGGGGTTGTCAGTCCCTTCATGGCCACTTGCAAAAGTGAGATCTGATAAAGATAATAAGATAAATATTTTTGGTATTTTTATTGTATAGATTGGAAAATAAAGATTGCAAAATAAAAAGTAAACTAAGATTGTAGATTGGAAACTTATATGATATGAAGTAGACTCGGGGGCCATAGGTTTCATTAGTGGCTTCTCTCATAATAGCATATATTTCGATGGGTGAACAAATTACTGCCGAGCAATTGATAGAAAAGCGCATAGTTATGAGAATATCTAGGCATGATCATGAACATAGGCATAACATCCGTGTCAAGTAGACCGAAACGATTCTGCATCTACTGCTATTACTCCACACATCGACTGCTATCTAGCATGCATCTAGAGTATTAAATTCATAAGAACAGAGTAACACATTAGGCAAGATGACATGGTGTAGAGGGATAAACTCAAGCAATATGATATAAACCCCATCTTTTTATCCTCGATGGCAACAATACAATACATGCCTTGCTGCCCCTGCTGTCACTAGGAAAGGACACCGCAAGATTGAACCCAAAGCTAAGCACTTCTCCATTGCAAGAAAGATCAATCTAGTAGGCCAAACTAAACCGATAATTCGAAGAGACTTGCAGAGATATCAAATCATGCATATAAGAATTCAGAGAAGAATCAAATATTGTTCATAGATAATCTTGATCATAAACCCACAATTCATTGGATCTCAACAAACACACCGCAAAAGAATTACATCGAATAGATCTCCAAGAGAATCGAGGAGAACTTTGTATTGAGATCCAAAGAGAGAAAAGAAGCCATCTAGCTAATAACTATGGACTCGAAGGTCTGAGGTAAACTACTCACACATCATTTGAGAGGCTATGGTGTTCATGTAGAAGCCCTCCGTGATCGAATCCCCCTCCGGCAGATCGCCAGAAAAGGCCATAGATGGGATCTCATGGGTACATAAGGTTGCGGGGGTGGAAAAAGTGTTTCGTGGCCCTCCTGGATGTTTTTAGGGTACAAGAGTATATATAGGAGAAAGAAGTAGGTCGGTGGATCTACGAGGGGCCCACGAGGGTGGGGGCGCGCCTACCCCCTGGGCGTGCTGATACGTCTCCAATGTATCTATAATTTTTGATTGCTCCATGCTATATTATCTACTGTTTTGGACTATATTGGGCTTTATTTTCCACTTTTACATTATTTTTGGGACTAACCTATTAACCGGAGGCCCAACCCAGAATTGCTATTTTTTTTGCCTATTTCAGTGTTTCGGATAAACAGAATATCAAACGGAGTCCAAACGGAATAAAATCTTTGGGAACATGATTTTCTCACCGAACGTGATCCAGGAGACTTGGAACCTACTGCAAGGGATCAAAGAGGAGGTCACGAGGGTGGGGGGCGCGCCCCCTGCCTCGTGGGCCCCTCGGTGCTCCACCAACGTACTCCTTCCTCCTATATATACACACGTACCCCCAAACGATCAGAACAGGAGCCAAAAACCTAATTCCACCGCCGCAACTTTCTGTATCCACGAGATCCCATCTTGCGGCCTGTTCTGGAGCTCCGCTGGAAGAGGGCCATCATCACGGAGGGCTTCTACATCATCATAGCCTCTCCGATGAAGTGTGAGTAGTTTACCTCAGACCTTCAGGTCCATAGTTAGTAGCTAGATGGCTTCTTCTCTCTCTTTGAATCTCAATACAAATTTCTCCCCCTCTCTCGTGGAGATCTATTCGATGTAATCTTCTTTTTGCGATGTGTTTGTTGAGACCGATGAATTGTGGGTTTATGATCAAGTCTATCTATTAATAATATTTGAATCTTCTCTGAATTCTTTTATGTATGATTGGTTATCTTTGCAAGTCTCTTCGAATTATCCGTTTGGTTTGGCCAACTAGATTGGTAGTTCTTGCCATGGGATAAGTGCTTAGCTTTGGGTTCAATCTTGCGGTGTCCTTACCCAGTGACAGAAGGGGCAGCAAGGCAAGTATTGTATCGTTGCCATCGAGGATAACAAGATGGGGTTTATTTCATATTGCATGAATTTATCTCTCTACATCATGTCATCTTGCTTAAGGCGTCACTCTGTTTTTAACTTAATACTCTAGATGCATGGTGGATAGCGGTCGATGAGTGGAGTAATAGTAGTAGATGCAGAATCGTTTCGATCTACTTGTCACAGACGTGATGCCTATATACATGATCATGCCTAGATATTCTCATAACAAATCATTATTGGCGCGCGTTGCTGCGCCCATCTATTTTGAAGTTTTTTTGACAGAGGTATATATTTTTTTGTAAATGGGAGAAAGAGAAAAATAATTAAAAAAATACACCTGAAAAACACTGGTGGTAGTAAAGATCAAATACCACAGTTGACCGAAATGCTGGCCACTTCACTAAGTATTCCTTCTACTCGATTGTTGCAAGCATATTCCAGAGTGCAGACCACAAATAGATGTTATGGAACCAGAAATAAATCACATTGTTGTAATGTATGAATTTTTTTCAATAATATTCATCGATATAACCTAACCTGCAAGGTTATATACGGCTGGAGCAATGGATAATACTGAGTAAGCGAATCCTTGCTGCTGTGTTAGCTGATGTAGCAGAGGTCCTTACCACATTCAAGTTCTCTCAATTCTGCACAAGACAGAGAAAGCATGCTTAGTCATCTTCATTTTGAAAATTTAGCCTACTGATCTATCTAAAATGTAGAAACTGAAGTCAATACCTGAACGTCAACCGTCGCAACATCATGTGAGAAGAGATCCATTGGGGACAAAGAATCAGGCAGCGTAGCAGTACCTCAGTTTCCTGTGCTTCTCTCCAGGAACATAATTTAAGACCGGAATGATATTCAAATATCCGAGGGGATCCAGTGCGGGAGGGAGACAACGCGCTCAAGGAGATTCAGCTGCGGCAAGGCGCCCGAAGGAATCCAGTGCTTGATGGTATCCAGTCGATCAAGCCGAGATGCGTGATGCAGGTGAATCGGGGGCAGGTCAATCCAGCCGACCATGGTAATCCGCCTGAGAGGTAGAGGGTCACCTTGAGCAGCGGACAATTGCCGAAAATCAAGGAGGTATATAACCATCACTACATATACATAGTAAAAAAAAGGAGCCACTAAAATGTTCTTGGATTCTAATGGAATCATCAATCCATACATCTCTATCACTAATTTGTATTCTCGACACCAGTCAGTTTAGATGTATTCTTCAGTTTCTAACTGATAGAAACAAACATTGTTCTTTCACATCGTACAACTCCACCAAATGTACTAATCTAATTATTTGCCTCAAGAACCTGGGAGCAATGAATACCAGAATTGTCATATTATATAGAACTGCAAGTGATATCCAACAATCATTTTTGATGAACAAAATGATAGGAGAGTGGCTGAATCTATGCAAATGACCTGCAGTGGTGGAGTGGCATCAAGCTGATGCAACCACATGTCTTCGGTGTTCCAAGCCTCGGCATCCTCCAAATCTCCCTTGAGGCTAGTGGCGCACTGAATCTAAGCATCAGACAGTGTCTCATATACAGAAGCGATTGAACTAAACCTGGCGGTGACGTGCATGAGTGGCTGCAGCTAGGAGCAACGGTGACGGGGAAGAGGAGACGTCGCACATCTGATACCGGTGGGATCCTGTTGAACATCGCATCCTCGCACGCATCGCCTCGGGTTGATCCCCTCCTGCACCGGATCACTGGCAAGCATCGCCTCGGATTGATCCCCACCCGCGTCGGAATCCCTCGCGAGGCTCGACTTAGGCTAGATGGAAGAAGAACGCTCGAAGTTGAGGGAGGCGAGGAGATGCCATCGTGGGCGGCGGTGGGGAGAGGAGGGGGCGTCGTGAGGAGCGAAGGGACGTGCTGGTTCGGTGTTTTATTGTCTTCGCTCAAGCGGGCTTCCCTGCCTTGGGACGAGTAGAAAATTGGCCTGATTAACCCTTGGGCTCCAAAATAGCTACGGGAGTAGCTGCCCTTGCGACGTTAGGCCCAGTTCGCGGCTAACATAGCGCTAATCCAACGGCTGACCTTGCTAATGCCCTGAGATGGCAGGAAAACTGCTCGGTTATATTGCCTTTAAATTATGCTCAATTCTGTCAATTGCTCAACAGTAATTTGTTCACCCACTGTAGAATACTTATGCTCTTGATAGAAGCCACTAGTGAAACCTATGGCCCCCGGGTCTATTCTCATCATATCAATCTCCATCACTTTAATATTGTTTTGCTTTTTTACTTTGCCTTTACTTTTTACTTTGCATCTTTATATCAAAAATACCAAAAATATTATATCTATCAGATCTCACTCTCGTAAGTGACCGTGAAGGGCTTGACAACCCCTAATCGTGTTGGTTGCGAGTAGCTATCGTTTTGTGCAGGTACGAGGGACTTGAGCGTGGGCTCCTACTAGATTGATACCTAGGTTCTCAAAAACTGAGGGAAATACTTACGCTACTCTGCTGTATCATCCCTTCCTCTTCGGGGAAAACCAACGCAAGCTCAAGACGTAGCAAGAAGGATTTCTGGCGCCGTTGCCGGGGAGTCTACGAAAAAACTCAATATACCAAGTACCCATCACAATCCCTATCTCTCGCATTACATTATTTGCCATTTGCCTCTCGTTTTCCTCTCCCCCCCAATTCACCCTTGCCATTTTATTTGCCCTCTCTCTCTATCCTCCCTCTCTATTTGCCTCTTCTGGCCCGTTTGCTTTTTGTTTGCTCGTATGGTTGGAATAGTCATTTATTTATTACTAAACAGAGAACCTACAATTTATGGATCCTCATGCGCTTGCTAATATTTTTAAGAGATCCAGTTATGTTGAACCAATTGCTAGTGAGTTTTGTGCACTAGATTATCTTTATGAAGTTTTGATTGAAATTCGTGAATCTGAAAATTGCGATGAAGTATGTTATGAAGTGTTTCATGATAGATCTTTGAATAAAAAGCATGATTGCAATGATGTTATTATAAATTCTATTAATGACAATTGTGCTAATAATATGCAAAACCCTAAGCTTGGGGATGCTAGTTTTGTTATGTCCTCTACTTGTTGCAATGATCATGATTGGGGTGATTCTTCTTTTGATCTTGAAAATTTATTTAAACCCCATGATGAATATGAGATTGATTATAATGTTTGCAATAATATTGAAAGTGGTTTCGGAAGAATGTCAACTTTAGATCCTACATATTTAGAGAATGTTCAATCTTATGAAGTTTTTGATAAAAGTGCGTTTGGGAAGGTCATGACTTTAGTTGATGTTAATCCCACTATTTTCGGAAAAGTGCCAACTTTGCATGCACGTGGATCATGTTGAGAATATTTTATGTGATAGCTATATTGTTGAAGTTTCTTATGATCCTACATGTAATTACTATGAGAGAGGAAAATATGGTTGTAGAAATTTTCATGTTACTAAATTACCTCTCGTTATGTTGAGATTGCTATTGTTCCTTTCCTCTTCCTTGCATATGCTAGTTTTTGCTTGCCTTGATAATTTGTTTGCCTATAAGATGCCTATGCATAGGAAGTATGTTAGACTTAGATGTGTTTGTCACATGCTTTATGATGCTCCTTTTGTGCTTCCATTCTTGTCTTTCATGTGGGCATCATTAAAATATTATGCCTAGCTATAAGGCTTTAAAGAAAAGCGCTTGTTGGGAGTCAACCCAATATTTATCCTTGCTGTTATTCAATAAATAAATTATTTAGCCTCTTTTTTGGTTGTGTTTTTTGTGTTTAATTAGTGTTTATTCCAAGTAGAACCGTTGGGAAGACTTGGGAAAAGTCTTGTTGAACTTGCTGTAAAAAACAGAAACTTTAGCGCTCACGAGAACTTCTGTCATTTTTATTTTAAGAGTGCTATTTAGTTAATTATTTTTGAAGATGATTAATATATAAATTTCTCACGTCCAGAAATTTATTTTAGAATTTTTGGGGTTCCAGATCTTGTGCTAGCTACAGATTACTACAGACTGTTCTGTTTTTGACAGATTCTGTTTTTCGTGTGTTGTTTGCTTATTTTCATGAATCTATGGTTAGTAAAATAGTTTATAATCCATAGAGAAGTTGGAATACAGTAGGTTTAAAACCAATATAAATAAAGAATGAGTTCATTACAGTACCTTGAAGTGGTCTTTTGTTTTCTTTCGCTAACGGAGCTCACGAGTTTTCTATTTTGAGTTTTGTGTTGTGAAGTTTTCAAGTTTTGGGTGAATTATTTTGATGGATCATGGAACAAGGAGTGGCAAGAGCCTAAGCTTGGGGATGCCCATGGCACCCCCAAGATAATCCAAGTACACCAAAAATTCAAAGCTTGGGGATGCCCCGGAAGGCATCCCCTCTTTCGTCCACTTCCATCGGTAATTTACTTGGAGCTATATTTTTATTCACCAACATGATATGTGTTTTGCTTGGAGCGTCTTGTGTTATTTGTGTATTTGTGTCTTAGTATGCCACAATCATCCTTGCTGTACACACCTTTTGAGAGAGCCATAATGAATTAAAATTTGATAGAATACTCTATGTGCTTCACTTATATCTTTTGAGCTTGTAGTTTTGCTCTATGTGCTTCATTTATATCTTTTGAGCTAGATAGTTTTGCTCTATGTGCTTCACTTATATCTTTTGAGCTAAGTAGTTTTGCTCTATGTGCTTCACTTATATCCTTCGAGCTAGATAATTTTGCTCTATGTGCCTCACTTAAATCTTTTAGAGCACGGTGGTGGATTTGTTTTAAAGAAACTATTGATCTCTCATGCTTCACTTAAATTAATTTGAGAGTCTCTTAATAGCATGGTAATTTGCCTAATAATAATATGCTTGGTATTCAATATTTGTGAAACTTTATTTTGAGTGTGTTGAATACTAAGAAAAGATTGAAGCATGATAATTGTTTTGAGATATGGAGGTGATAATATTAAAGTCATGCTAATTGAGTAGTTGTGAATTTAAAGAATACTTGTGTTGAAGTTTGTGATTCCCGTAGCATGCACGTATGGTGAACCGTTATGTGATGAAGTCGGAGCATGATTTATTTACTGATTGTCTTCCTTATGACTGGCGGGCGGGGACGAGCGATGGTCTTTTCCTACCAATCTATCCCCCTAGGAGCATGCGCGTAATACTTTACTTTGATAACTTCTAGATTTTTGCAATAAGTATATGAGTTCTTTATGACTAATGTTGAGTCCATGGATCATACGCACTCCCACCCTTCCACCCTTGCTAGCCTCTCTAATACCGCGCAACTTTCGCCGGTATCATACACCTACGATATACCTTCCTCAAAATAGCCACCATACCTACCTATTATGGCATTTCCATAGCCATTCCGAGATATATTGCCATGCAACTTTCCACCATCTAGTTCATCGTGACACATCCATCATTGTCATATTGCTTAGCATGATCAAGTAGTTGACATAGTATTTGTGGCAAAGCCACCGTTCATAATTCTTTCATACTTGTCACTCTTGATTCATTGCATATCCCGGTACACCGCCGGAGGCATTCATATAGAGTCATACTTTGTTTTAGTATCGAGTTGTAATCATTGAGTTGTAAATAAATAGAAGTGTGATGATCATCATTCAATAGAGCTTGTCCCCAAAAAAGAGAAAGGCCAAAGAAAAAAAAGAAGGCCCAAAAAAGGGGTAATGCTACTATCCTTTTTTCCACACTTGTGCTTCAAAGTAGCACCATGATATAGCGAGTCTCATATATTGTGCTTCAAAGTAGCACCATGTTCTTCATATAGAGAGTCTCATATGTTGTCATTTTCATATACTAGTGGGAATTTTACGTCATAGAACTTGGCTTGTATATTCCAATGATGGGCTTCCTCAAATTTCCCTAGGTCTTCGTGAGCAAGCAAGTTGGATGCACACCCACTAGTTTCTTTTGTTGAGCTTTCATACATTTATAGCTCTAGTGCATCCGTTGCATGGCAATCCCTACTCACTCACATTGATATCTATTGATGGGCATCTCCATAGCCCGTTGATACGCCTAGTTGATGTGAGACTATCTTCTCCTTTTTGTCTTCTCCACAACCACCATTTTATTCCACCTATAGTGCTATATCCATGGCTCACGCTCATGTATTGCGTGAAGATTGAAAAAGTTTTGAAAAAGTTAGAGTATGAAAAAATTGCTTGGCTTGTCATCGGGGTTGTGCATGATTTAAATACTTTGTGTGGGGAAGATGGAGCATAGCCAGACTATATGATTTTGTAGGGATAACTTTCTTTGGCCATGTTATTTTGAGAAGACATAATTGCTTTGTTAGTATGCTTGAAGTATTATTATTTTCTATGTCAATATAAACTTTTGTCTTGAATATTTCTAATCTGAATATTCATACCACAATTAAGAAGATTTGCATTGAAATTATGCCAAGTAGCACTCGCATCAAAAATTCTCTTTTTATCATTTACCCACTCGAGGACGAGCAGGAATTAAGCTTGGGGATGCCTGATACGTCTCCAACGTATCTATAATTTTTGATTGCTCCATGCTATATTATCTACTGTTTTGGACTATATTGGGCTTTATTTTCCATTTTTATATTATTTTTGGGACTAACCTATTAACCGGAGGCCCAGCCCAGAATTGCCATTTTTTTGCCTATTTCAGTGTTTCGGATAAACACAATATCAAACGGAGTCCAAACGGAATAAAATCTTTGGGAACGTGATTTTCTCACCGAAGGTGACCCAGGAGACTTGGACCCTACTGCAAGGGATCAAAGAGGAGGTCACGAGGGTGGGGGGCGCGCCCCCTACCTCGTGGGCCCCTCGGTGCTCCACCGACGTACTCCTTCCTCCTATATATACACACGTACCCCCAAATGATCAGAACAGGAGCCAAAAACCTAATTCCACCCCCGCAACTTTCTATATCCATGGGATCCCATCTTGGGGCCTGTTCCGGAGCTCCGCTGGAAGAGGGCCGTCATCACGGAGGGCTTCTACATCATCATAGCCTCTCCGATGAAGTGTGAGTAGTTTACCTCACACCTTCGGGTCCATAGTTAGTAGCTAGATGGCTTCTTCTCTCTCTTTGAATCTCAATACAAAGTTCTCCCCCTCTCTTGTGGAGATCTATTCGATGTAATCTTCTTTTTGCGGTGTGTTTCTTAAGACCGATGAATTGTGGGTTTATGATCAAGTCTATCTATGAATAATATTTGAATCTTCTCTGAATTCTTTTATGTATGATTGGTTATCTTTGCAAGTCTCTTCGAATTATCTGTTTGGTTTGGCCAACTAGATTGGTAGTTCTTGCCATGGGAGAAGTGCTTGGCTTTGGGTTCGATCTTGCGGTGTCCTTACCCAGTGACAGAAGGGGCAGCAAGGCACGTATTTATCGTTGCCATCGAGGATAACAAGATGGGGTTTATTTTCATATTGCATGAATTTATCTCTCTACATCATGTCATCTTGCTTAAGGCATTACTCTGTTTTTAACTTAATACTCTAGATGCATGCTGGATAGCGGTCGATGAGTGGAGTAATAGTAGTAGATGCAGAATCGTTTCGATCTACTTGTCACGGACGTGATGCCTATATACATGATCATGCCTACATATTCTCAGAATTATGCTCAATTCTGTCAATTGCTCAACAGTAATTTGTTCACCCACCATAGAATACTTATGCTCTTGAGAGAAGCCACTAGTGAAACCTATGGCCCCGGGTCTATTCTCATCATATCAATGTCCATCACTTTAATATTGTTTTGCTTTTTTACTTTGCCTTTACTTTTTTACTTTGCATCTTTATATCAAAAATACCAAAAATATTACATCTATCAGATCTCACTCTCGTAAGTGACCGTGAAGGGCTTGACAACCCCTAATCGCGTTGGTTGCGAGTAGCTATCTCTTTGTGCATGTACGAGGAACTTGAGCGTGGGCTCCTACTGGATTGATACCTTGGTTCTCAAAAACTGAGGGAAATACTTACGCTACTCTGCTGCATCATCCCTTCCTCTTCGGGGAAAACCAACGCAAGCTCAAGACATAGCATGCGCCCTCCTACCTCGTGGCTGCCTCGTTGCTTCCTTTACCTCCACTCTAAGTCTCCTGGATTGTGTTTGTTCCAAAAAAGATCCTCGTGAAGGTTTCATTTGAAGGAAATATGCCCTAGAGGCAATAATAAAGCTATTATTTATTTCCTTATATCATGATAAATGTTTATTATTCATGCTAGAATTGTATTAACCGGAAACATAATACATGTGTGAATACATAGACAAACAGAGTGTCACTAGTATGCCTCTACTTGACTAGCTCGTTGATCAAAGATGGTTATGTTTCCTTACCATAGACATGAGTTGTCATTTGATTAACGGGATCACATCATTAGGAGAATGATGTGATTGACTTGACCCAGTCCGTTAGCTTAGCACTTGATCGTTTAGTTTGTTGCTATTGCTTTCTTCATGACTTATACATGTTCCTATGACTATGAGATTATGCAACTCCCGTTTACTGGAGGAACACTTTGTGTGCCACCAAACGTCACAACGTAACTGGGTGATTATAAAGGTGCTCTACAGGTGTCTCCAAAGGTACTTGTTGGGTTGGCGTATTTCGAGATTAGGATTTGTCACTCCGATTGTCGGAGAGGTATCTCTGGGCCCACTCGGTAATGCACATCACTATAAGCCTTGCAAGCATTGCAACTAATGAGTTAGTTGCAGGATGATGTATTACGGAATGAGTAAAGAGACTTGCCGGTAACGAGATTGAACTAGGTATTGAGATACCGACGATCAAATCTCGGGCAAGTAACATACCGATGACAAAGGGAACAACGTATGTTGTTATGCGGTCTGACCGATAAAGATCTTCGTAGAATATGTTGGAGCCAATATGGGCATCCATGTCCCGTTATTGGTTATTGACCAGAGAGGTGTCTCGGTCATGTCTACATAGTTCTCGAACCCGTAGGGTTCGCACGCTTAACGTTTGTTGACGATATAGTACTATATGAGTTATGTATGTTGATGACCGAATGTTGTTCGGAGTCCGGGATGAGATCACGGACATGACGAGGAACTTCGGAATGGTCCGGAGATAAAGTTTGATATATGGGATAGTAGTGTTTGATCACCGGAAGGGGTTCCGGATGATTCCCGAAATGTTTGGGCACAAGAACACTTTATCTGGGCCAAAAGGGAAAGCTCACGAGGCTTTTGGAAAGTGCAAAAGGAAGTTTCGCGGAGACCAGAGGCTAGATGCCAGGAACCCTGGCATCTACGGGGTAGACGCCGGGAACCATGGCGTCTAGCCCTGGAGTCCGAGAAGGACACTTTCCTTTCGGGTGAAACCGACTTTGAGGAGGCTTTTACTCCAAGTTTCGACCCCAGGGCTCAACATATAAATAGAGGGGTAGGGCTAGTTGTTGGAAATATGCCCTAGAGGCAATAATAAAATGGTTATTATTATATTTCTTTGTTCATCATAATTGTCTATTGTTCATGCTATAATTGTGTTATCCAGAAATCGTAATACATGTGTGAATACATAGACCACAACACGTCCCTAGTGAGCCTCTAGTTGACTAGCTCGTTGATCAAAGGATAGTCATGGTTTCCTGACTATGGACATTGGATGTCATTGATAACGGGATCACATCATTAGGAGAATGATGTGATGGACAAGACCCAATCCTAAGCTTAGCTCAAAGATCATGTAGTTCATTTGCTGTAGCTTTTCTGAATGTCAAGTATCATTTCCTTAGACCATGAGATTGTGCAACTCCCGGATACCGTAGGAGTGCCTTGGGTGTGCCAAACGTCACAACGTAACTGGGTGACTATAAAGGTACATTACAGGTATCTCCGAAAGTGTCTGTTGGGTTGGCACGAATCGAGACTGGGATTTGTCACTCCGTATGACGGGGAGGTATCTCTGGGCCCACTCGGTAATGCATCATCATAATGAGCTCAATGTGACCAAGTGGTTGATCACGGGATCATGCATTACGGCACGAGTAAAGTGACTTGTCGGTAATGAGATTGAACTAGGTATTGGGATACCGACGATCGAGTCTCGGGCAAGTAACGTACCGATTGGCAAAGGGAATTGTATACAGATTGATCGAATCCTCGACATCGTGGTTCATCCGATGAGATCATCATGGAGCATGTGGGAGCCAACATGGGTATCCAGATCCCGATGTTGGTTATTGACCAGAGAGGCGTCTCGGTCATGTCTGCATGTCTCCCGAACCCGTAGGGTCTACACACTTAAGGTTCGATGACGCTAGGGTTGTAGAGATATTAGTATGCAGTAACCCGAAAGTTGTTTGGAGTCCTAGATGAGATCACGGACGTCACGAGGAGTTCCGGAATGGTCCGGAGGTAAAGATTTATATATGGGAAGTCAAGTTTTGGCCATTGGGAAGGTTTCGGGGGTTACCGGTATTGTACCGGGACCACCGGAAGGGTCCCGGGGGTCCACTGGGTGGGGCCACCTATCCCGGAGGGCCGCATGGGCTGAATTGGGTGGGGAACCAGCCCCTAGTGGGCTGGTGCGCCCCCCTTGGGCCTGCCCTGCGCCTAGGGTTGGGAAACCCTAGGGGTGGGGGCGCCCCCCACTTGGCTTGGGGGGGAAGCCACCCTTGGCCGCCGCCCCCTTGGAGATCCATCTCCCTAGGGCCGGCGCCCCCCCAAGGCCCCTATATATAGAGGGGTGGAGGGAGGACAGCTGCACCCCTTGCTCTTGGCGCCTCCCTCTCCCTCCGTAACACCTCTCCTCCCCGCTTGCGCTTGGCGAAGCCCTGCCGGGATCCTGCTGCATCCACAACCACGCCGTCGTGCTGCTGGATCTTCATCAACCTCTCCTTCCCTCTTGCTGGATCAAGAAGGAGGAGACGTCTTCCTAACCGTACGTGTGTTGAACGCGGAGGTGCCATCCGTTCGGCACTAGGTCATCGGTGATTTGAATCACATCGAGTACGACTCCATCAACCCCGTTCTCTTGAACGCTTCCGCGCGCGATCTACAAGGGTATGTAGATGCACTCCTCTCTCCCTCGTTGCTAGATGACTCCATAGATTGATCTTGGTGATGCATAGATAATTTTAAAATTCTGCTACGTTCCCCAGCAGTGGCATCATGAGCTAGGTCTATGCGTAGTTACTATGCACGAGTAGAACACAAAGTAGTTGTGGGCGTCGATATTGTCAATTTGCTTGCCATTACTAGTCTTATCTTGATTCGACGACATCATGGGATGAAGCGGCCCGGAACGACCTTACACGTACGCTTACGTGAGACTGGTTCCCCCGACTGACATGCACTAGTTGCATAAGTTGGCTGGCGGGTGTCTGTCTCTCCCACTTTAGTTGGATCGGATTTGATGAACAGGGTCCTTATGAAGGGTAAATAGAAATTGGCAATTCACGTTGTGTTTTTGGCGTAGGTAAGAAACGTTCTTGCTAGAAACCTATAGTAGCCACGTAAAAACTTGCAACAACAATTAGAGGACGTCTAACTTGTTTTTGCAGCAAGTGTTTTGTGATGTGATATGGCCAAAGGATGTGATGAATGATATATGTGATGTATGAGATGATCATGTTCTTGTAATAGGAATCACGACTTGCATGTCGATGAGTATGACAACCGGCAGGAGCCATAGGAGTTGTCTTTATTTATTTATGACCTGCGTGTCAACATAAACGTCATGTAATTACTTTACTTTATTGCTAAAGCGTTAGCCATAGTAGTAGAAGTAATAGATGACGGGACAACTTCAAGAAGACACGATGATGGAGATCATGATGATGGAGATCATGGTGTCATGCCGGTGACAACGATGATCATGGAGCCCCGAAGATGGAGATCAAAAGGAGCAAATGATATTTGCCATATCATGTCACTATTTGATTGCATGTGATGTTTATCATGTTTTACATCTTATTTGCTTAGAACGACGGTAGCTTAAATAAGATGATCCCTCGCAATAATTTCTAGAAAGTGTTCCCCCTAACTGTGCATCGTTGCGAAGGTTCGTTGTTTCGAAGCACCACGTGATGATCGGGTGTGATAGATTCCAACGTTCGAATACAACGGGTGTAAGCCAGATTTACACACGCAATACACTTAGGTTGACTTGACGAGCCTAGCATGTACAGACAGGGCCTCGGAACACGGAAGACCGAAAGGTCGAGCATGAGTCGTATAGAAGATACGATCAACATGAAGATGTTCACCGATGTTGGCTAGTCCGTCTCACGTGATGATCGGACACGGCCTAGTTAACTCGGATCATGTTTCACTTAGATGACTGGAGGGATGTCTATCTGAGTGGGAGTTCATAGAGTAATTTGATTAGATGAACTTAATTATCATGAACTTAGTCTAAAATCTTTACAATATGTCTTGTAGATCAAATGGCCCACGTTGTCCTCAACTTCAATGCGTTCCTAGAGAAAACCAAGCTGAAAGACGATGGCAGCAACTATACGGACTGGGTCCGGAACCTGAGGATCATCCTCATATCTGCCAAGAAATATTATGTCCTAGAAGCACCGCTAGGTGACGCACTTGTCCCACAGAACCAAGATGTTATGAACGCTTGGCAGTCACGTGCTGATGATTACTCCCTCGTTCAGTGCGGCATGCTTTACAGCTTAGAACCGGGGCTCCAAAAGCGTTTTGAGAGACATGGAGCATATGAGATGTTCGAAGAGCTGAAAATGGTTTTTCAAGCTCATGCCCGGGTCGAGAGATATGAAGTCTCCGACATGTTCTTCAGCTGTAAGATGGAGGAAAATAGTTCTGTCAGTGAGCACATACTCAGAATGTCTGGGTTGCATAACCGCTTGACTCAGCTGGGAGTTAATCTCCCGGATGACGCGGTCATTGACAGAATCCTTCAGTTGCTTCCATCGAGCTACAAGTGAACTTCAATATGCAGGGGACGGAAAAGACCATTCCTGAGGTGTATTCAATGCTGAAATCAGCAGAGGTGGAAATCAAAAAGGAACATCAAGTGTTGATGGTGAATAAAACCACTAAGTTCAAGAAAGGCAAGGGTAAGAAGAACTTCAAGAAGGATGGCAAGGGAGTTGCCGCGCCCGGTAAGCAAGCTGCCGGGAAGAAGCCAAAGAATGAACCCAAGCCCGAGACTGAGTGTTTTTATTGCAAGGGAAGTGGTCACTGGAAGCGGAACTGCCCCAAATACTTAGCGGACAAGAAGGCCGACAACACTAAAGGTATATGTGATATACATGTAATTGATGTGTACCTTACCAGTACTCGTAGTAGCTCCTGGGTATTTGATACCGGTGCGGTTGCTCACATTTGTAACTCAAAGCAGGAGCTGCGGAATAAGCGGAGACTGGCGAAGGACGAGGTGACGATGCGCGTCGAGAATGGTTCCAAGGTCGATGTGATCGCCGTCGGCATGCTGCCTCTACATTTACCTACGGG
Organism: Triticum dicoccoides; assembly: GCF_002162155.2. Taxonomy (NCBI): domain Eukaryota; kingdom Viridiplantae; phylum Streptophyta; class Magnoliopsida; order Poales; family Poaceae; genus Triticum; species Triticum dicoccoides. The sequence continues at coordinate 445,662,283 of NC_041388.1, forward strand.
ATTAGTTTTAAACCTCAATAATTGTTATTTAGTGCCAGGTTTGAGCATGAACATTGTATCAGGATCTCGTTTAATTCGAGATGGCTACTCATTTAAATCCGAGAATAATGGTTGTTCTATTTATATGAGAGATATGTTTTATGGTCATGCTCCGATGGTGAATGGTTTATTCTTAATGAATCTCGAGTGTAATGCTACACATATTCATAGTGTGAATACCAAAAGATGTAAGGTTGATAATGATAGTCCCACATACTTGTGGCACTGCCGCCTTGGTCACATAGGTGTCAAACGCATGAAGAAGCTCCATGCAGATGGACTTTTAGAGTCTCTTGATTACGAATCATTTGACATGTGCAAACCATGCCTCATGGGTAAAATGACCAAGACTCCGTTCTCAGGAACAATGGAGCGAGCAACCAACTTATTGGAAATCATACATACTGATGTGTGCGGTCCAATGAGTGTTGAGGCTCGCGGTGGCTATCGTTATGTTCTCACCCTCACTGATGACTTGAGTAGATATGGGTATGTCTACTTAATGAAACACAAGTCTGAGACCTTTGAAAAGTTCAAGGAATTTCAGAGTGAGGTTGAGAATCAACGTGACAAGAAAATCAAGTTCTTGCGATCAGATCGTGGGGGAGAATACTTGAGTCACGAATTTGGCACACACTTAAGAAAATGTGGAATAGTTTCACAACTCACGCCGCCGGGAACTCCTCAGTGTAATGGTGTGTCTGAACGTCGTAATCGCACTCTATTGGATATGGTGCGATCTATGATGTCTCTTACCGATTTACCGCTGTCATTTTGGGGCTATGCTATAGAGACTGCCGCATTCACTTTAAATAGGGCTCCGTCGAAATCCGTTGAGACGACACCGTATGAATTATGGTTTGGGAAGAAACCTAAGCTGTCGTTTCTAAAAGTTTGGGGATGCGATGCTGATGTCAAGAAACTTCAACCTGAAAAGCTCGAACCCAAGTCGGAAAAATGCGTCTTCATAGGATACCCTAAAGAAACTGTTGGGTATACCTTCTACCTCAGATCCGAAGGCAAGATCTTTGTTGCCAAGAATGGGTCCTTTCTAGAGAAAGAGTTTCTCTCGAAAGAAATAAGTGGGAGGAAAGTAGAACTTGATTAAGTATTACCTCTTGAACCGGTAAGTGGCACATCTCACGAAAATGTTCCTGAGGTGCCTGCACCGACTAGAGAGGAAGTTAATGATGATGATCATGAAACTTCAGATCAAGTTACAACTGAACTTCGTAGGTCCACGAGGACACGTTCTGCACCAGAGTGGTACGGCAACCCTGTCTTGGAAATCATGTTGTTAAACAACGGTGAACCTTCGAACTATGAAGAGGCGATGGCGGGCCCGGATTCCGACAAATGGCTGGAAACCATGAAATCCGAGATAGGATCCATGTATGAAAACGAAGTATGGACTTTGACTGACTTGCCTGATGATCGGCGAGCCATAGAAAATAAATGGATCTTTAAGAAGAAGACAGACGCGGATGGTAATGTGACCATCTATAAAGCTCGGCTTGTCGCTAAGGGTTATCGACAAGTTCAAGGGGTTGACTACGATGAGACTTTCTCACCCATAGCGAAGCTAAAGTCCGTCCGAATCATGTTAGCAATTGCCGCATTCTATGATTATGAGATATGACAAATGGACGTCAAAACGACATTCCTTAATGGTTTCCTTAAGGAAGAATTGTATATGATGCAGCCGGAAGGTTTTGTCGATCCTAAGAATGCTGACAAGGTGTGCAAGCTCCAACGCTCGATTTATGGGCTGGTGCAAGCATCTCGGAGTTGGAACATTCGTTTTGATGAGGTGATCAAAGCGTTTGGGTTTACGCAGACTTATGGAGAAGCCTGCATTTACAAGAAAGTGAGTGGGAGCTCTGTAGCATTTCTCATATTGTATGTGGATGACATACTGTTGATGGGAAATGATATAGAATTCTTGGAAAGCATAAAGGCCTACTTGAACAAGTGTTTTTCAATGAAGGACCTTGGAGAAGCTGCTTATATATTAGGCATCAAGATCTATAGAGATAGATCGAGACGCCTCATTGGTCTTTCACAGAGTACGTACCTTGACAAGATATTGAAGAAGTTCAAAATGGATCAGTCGAAGAAGGGGTTCTTGCCTGTATTGCAAGGTACAAGATTGAGCACGGCTCAATGCCCGACCACGGCAGAAGATAGAGAAAAGATGAGTGTCGTCCCCTATGCCTCGGCCATAGGGTCTATCATGTATGCTATGCTGTGTACCAGACCTGATGTAAACCTTGCCGTAAGTTTGGTAAGAAGGTACCAAAGTAATCCTGGCATGGAACACTGGACAGCGGTCAAGAATATCCTGAAGTACCTGAAAAGGACTAAGGACATGTTTCTCGTGTATGGAGGTGACGAAGAGCTCGTCGTAAAGGGTTACGTCGATGCTAGCTTCGACATAGATCTAGATGACTCTAAGTCACAAACCGGATACGTGTATATTTTGAATGGTGGGGCAGTAAGCTGGTGCAATTGCAAGCAAAGCGTTGTGGCGGGATCTACATGTGAAGCGGAGTACATGGCAGCCTCGGAGGCAGCAGAAGAAGCAGTCTGGGTGAAGGAGTTCATTACTGACCTAGGAGTCATACCCAATGCGTCGGGCCCGATGACTCTCTTCTGTGACAACACTGGAGCTATTGCCCTTGCCAAGGAGCCCAGGTTTCACAGGAAGACCAGGCATATCAAGCGTCGCTTCAACTCCATTCGTGAAAGTGTTCAAATGTAACATCCCAAATTTGCAATTTGGAATGTTATACACTAGATCATCATGCATATCATATTTTCTTGCATTTTGGTTGATCCTAGAAATTTCACGCAACTCAAGGACCCACGGAGAGAGTTGGAGATTTCGTTATTTTCATATTTGAGAGTTTTCTCAAATTTGAAAAGAGGATCATCGATTTATTTATTTCATCTTCAATTATTTTTCCAATATCAAAAAAATGAGAGAGGGAATAATATGACTTTCCCAAAGTTAGGAAAAATGAAGATTTAATAAATAGATCCAATTTTGTTTTTCCGGTGTTTGTTTGCATTTTATTTGGATAGGGAAAAATGCGTGTTTTCGAAAATTGCATTTTAGGCCCGGAGTAGAGTTCATTTTGTTCGGCTCATTGTTAGGAGTCGGGGAAAATTTACTTTAGGTTTTTTGGAGTTCGTTTAGTTTAGTTTTCTTTTGTTTTTCTGCGCGCGGAAACTATTTAAAAAAAAAGAGAGCCAGGCCAGCCGGGCCAAAGGCCCAGCCAGCCGGCCGCCTTCCCAGCCTCCCTGCGCGTGTGCGCCAGCGCCAGGCGCCAGACCGCCGCCTCGCCTCTTAGCCGAGTCCCTCTAGGACTCTAGGCTAGCCCCCTTTCCTTGTTTCTTTTTCTTTTGCTTGCCCCCTACCCCAAGAAACCCCCTCCCCTCACCAATATAAATACCCCCACACCCCCCCTCCAAAACATCAAATCGAACCCCAATCCCCTCTCCTCCTAAGCCGCAGCAAGCAGCAGCGCGCAGCCCCAAGCCGCCGCCACCTAGCCGCCGCCGCCCCTCACCCACGCCGCCGCCCTTGTGCATCGCCGCTGCCGCCCAACGCCGCCGTTCGCCGGAGCCCCTCGCCGGAACCTCGCCGAGGTAGCCACGCCGCGTCTCTCCTATCCCCTCGGTTCGGTTTTTCTTATAAACCGTTACGATTCTTTTCTTCTCTTCCGATTCGTTTTCTGTCTGGTTCTTTTCTTTTTCTTCCGGTTTTTGTTTCGGTTTTCTTCCGAAACCCTAGATCGGTTTTCCGTTTCTTTTTCGGTTTCTTTTCCGAAAATCCTAGATCGGTTTTCGTTCTTCTTTCAGACCGTTCGTCTCAACGAACGTGATCACCGATTATTCCCCGGTTAAGGACGCCCGTTCGTTTAACCGTTCATCTCTTTCTTTTCGTCAGATTTATTCCGCGATCGTGATCTCAGATCCGATCTTCGTTCTAGTCTTTCTTCTCGCTTGTTTATCGGAATCAGGTTATTCAAGCGCCTGGAGTTTCGTTTCGAACCCACCGTTCCATCTAATCAACTTGAACAAGTTTTTGCCCCGGTAAAATTTGACCTAGTTTCAACTTGCTAGAACCGAGTTGTTTTCTTCCGCCGTTTGTTTTTCCGTTTCTTTGTTCGGTTCTTTCTTTCTTTGCAACTGGAGTTCTTAAGTTGAACTTTCTGGTTCGTTCTCTTGTTCGAGTTTTACCTGTGCATTAGATGAGTACTTATTGTATGCTTGTTGTTTGTCTGCGATAGATCACCCGGATTGTGCCGCTTGTTACTTCGAAACCCTAGGTCTCGCGGATCATCAGCAAGGCAAGTAACACTTTGATCATACCTTCTCTACAACCCAGTTTTATTGCATTAGATCAATCCTCTCACATTGCATGATTAGGATCTAATTAAATTGTGGGATGGGAAGTAGATGAGGTAGTACCTATTACCTGTATTATTATGAAACCTTTGGGAGTTACTTCTACGTTTGCTTATTATGCCATGCTATGCTAGTAGACGTGGATTGGGTGAGTGATATCCATGACAGATGTGAGTTGATAATTTTAATGGTTTATCTAAGGTGGCAACTTAAACACACATCTGGGTGGATTGAGGCACCTGATGTCTATCAGGACTTGCCTGTTTTATTTTGGACCGCCACCCAGGCTCAAAGGGATCATAAGATCATTCATGCTAGCAACTTCCGTGTGCAGGCACATGCTACTATGGGCTCTGGCATAGTTGACTAAGTTGTGCGAACTCTTACGGGGTGGACTAGCAGATGTAGGGGTTGTAGGTGGTACGGTCTACCCCACATGTAAGGTGCTAGCGCTTCTGAAAGACTATGTCTCGGTCATCCGTTTCTCAAACACCATGTAGTGCGAGAAAACAAACGGAGGCGATCGAGTCATGTGGGAAAAGTGCGCAAACCTCTGCAGAGTGTACAAACTAATCATGATTAGCCGTGTCCCCGGTTATGGACAACTTGAGTATATAGTACTTGAATATCATGTGAATCTCAACATGTTACTTCTAATTAATGTTGTTGGGTTTTAATTGTTCACTTAATTGGGATCGGAATGCTGTCAACCATTCTCGATGTTTCACAACCACCATGATAGTTAAATAAATTTATTCCTTTGCAGTAGGGAAAAACTGGCTTTACGCAAAACTGTAACCATAGAGCTTTCCACCAGCCATATATGCATATAGTATAGCTGTTTCATTCAATTACTCTCTATGTGTTACATTGCCAGCATATTCCATGTGCTGACCCGTTTTCGGGCTGCAACTTCTCATGTTGCAGACTTTTCAGATGACGAGTAAGGTGCTTTTAGGTCGTGGCCCTATACTCAATGATGCCGTTGGAGTTGATGGACCCATTTATCTTCCAAGTCTTCCGCTGTTTTCGACACTAGATGGCCTTAAGCCATATTTATTGTAATAAGTTCTCTTTGAGACAATGATGTAATAAGTGTGTGATTGCCACTCTCCTATAAATCCTTCGATGTACTGTGTGGTGTCAGCATTACTGATCCAGGGATGACACCTGAGCACAGAGCACTTGATCCATTCGGGTCTGGTCGCCACAGAGATGGTATCAGAGCACACGCTGACTGTAGGACACGACCACTAATTAAAGCCGTAGAACACCATTCTCTTCTCATTTTCTAACTCCTCATCTTTTCTACCCTTTTAGGATGACGAACGCGAAGATTAAGTACGCTCAACTGGATGAAGGCACACCTTTTGGATTTCACTTGAAGGAAGTCACCAAGTACCTGAACATTGGATTACCAAGCTTCACGGGAACTTTCAACGCCACTCTGCCTGAAGAGGAGCGCTGGAAGATTCAAGCTCACGCTCCGGGAAGGACATTCGCACCAACCACGAAGCCTATAGATAGTGTTTTCAATGCACCAACCTGGAGTCTGGGAAGGAGCATGGCAGCTCATATCACCATAGGACGCATTGGAGAAGTTTATCAAGAAGACCTCAAGGACACTATCTACCAGATTTGCGGACGCCGAGACGAACAATGGGAGTTAGTCAGCACCAAGAAGGATAGATCCATTGCATCTTTCATCCAGGAGTTAAACCAGCACATTTGACGCCACGAGAACCAGATGTGCAATGATATGGTAGAGTTGAAGAATGCGAAGGCAAGGATCATCGAGCTAGAAGGAGAACTGAAGTCTACACACAAGGACTACATGGACGAGATCGTAGCTCTAGCAAGACATAATGGAGATCTTAAGCAGGAGATTGAAGAACTCAAGAGGAAGTTAGCATCCCAGGAGGAAGACGAGTACGTCGCATGTCCGGACAACTACATCATCATCGACGACACCGATTCGGATCCAAGTGAACCCGACTTTGAAGACGAAGCTGGAGCAGATATCATGGAGTCTTCCACCGGTTCAAATTTTTAGATGACCCCCAGATAGTAGTAGTATTCCCCCCTGTAAACACAATAGTTCGAGCACTTTTGCGATAGTTTTAGACCGATTGTAAGCCCTTGTTTGATTGAATGAAGTGATTTTGTGTGCATTTTCTCATGTGCATTGGGGTAGTGTTTTCCCTTTAGACCTCACTCTATTCTTAATTCTTGTCTCTTCTAAACCCTCAGATGCCTCCGAGACGTGACAATGGATTCCCACCGGAGCTCACTCAGTTGATCCAGCAGCAGAATCAATTGATGCAGATGTTAGTCCAGAACCAGCAGAACAACAACAACCCACCACCACCACCACCTGTTGACCACTTAGCCCGTTTCCTTAGGCTGAATCCGCCGGTGTTTTCCAGTAGCATCGAGCCGATTGTAGCAGATGATTGGCTCCACAAGATAGGAAGGGATTTGACCACTGCAGGGTGCACGGATGGTGAGAAAGTGAAGTTTGCCGCTCACCAACTTGACGGACCCGCGGCAGCATGGTGGGAGAATTTCACAGCCACTTACCCAGTTGACACTGTCGCATGGGATCAGTTTCAGCAAGCTTTCCGCACTGCCCATGTTTCAGCAGGAGCTATGGCCATAAAGAAGCGTGAGTTTCGCAACTAACGCCAAGGATGAAGGACAGTTGGCCAGTACGTTGACGACTTCAGCAAATTAGCACGTTATGCCCCAGATGACGTTGCTACAGATGCAGCTAAGCAGGAGAAGTTTCTGGAAGGACTGAATGATGAGTTGAGTATGCAGTTGATGGTAGCCACCTTCAACAACTACCAGGAGTTGGTAGATCGTGCCATCATGATTGAAGGAAAGCAACAGCAAATTGAGAACCGTAAGAGGAAGTATGGACAGGGGAAGTATAACTCTGGAGCCCAGCAGAAGCCCCGTTTTACCCCTAAACCGGGAATTCAGTTTCAGCATACCCATGGAGGAGGTAGCTCGCACAACCATAATGGTCACAAGAATGGTAATGGGAATGGAGGAAGCAACGGCCATAACCGGACCGCCCCATCGACCCCAACCAAGAGAGACCTGAGTCAAGTCACCTGTTTCAAGTGTTCCAAGACTGGACATTATGCCAATGAATGTCCCGAAGGCCAGAATGGAAATGGCAATGGAAGCTCTGGGAAGAAGCCGAACCCTTTCAATAGGGGACAGGTGAACCACGTTAATGTGGAGGAGGTTGAAGATCAGCCTGATGCAGTAATCGGTAAGTTTCTGGTTAAGTCATTTACTGCACTCGTTCTTTTTGATACCGGTGCATCGCATTCATACATATCAAGGGGATTTGTGGATAAATATAACCTGCCAACCCAAGCCCTTAGGTCACCCATGTTAGTAAGCTCACCAGGAGCGGAGTATATGGCTAGACGATGGTGTGATCGGTTACCATTAAGGATTGGTAACTATGTGTTCCCCTCAGACCTAATAGTATTGGAATCTCAAGGATTGGATGTGATATTAGGCATGGATTGGTTGTCGATGTATGGAGGAAACATCGATTGCGCCAGTAAGACAATTTTGCTTACCACACCAGAAGGAAGAAGGATCAAGTATGTATCCCGGCATGTGCCAAACAGGACACAAGTAAATTGCCTAACAGGAGTCGTGCAGGAGGAAGTACCAGTGGTGAAGGATTACCCTGATGTATTTCCTGAGGAATTGCCAGGCATGCCACCGGATAGAGACATTGAGTTTTTGATTGAGTTATTGCCAGGTACAGGCCCAATATCGAAGCGACCATACCGGATGCCAGCAAAGGATTTGGTGGAAATTAAGAATCAGATTAAGGAGTTATTGGATAAAGGTTACATTTGCCCAAGTTCTTCGCCTTGGGGATCACCCGTACTTCTAGTGGAAAAGAAGGATGGATCATTAAGGATGGTTGTAGATTATCGAGGATTGAATGAAGTAACCATCAAGAATAAGTACCCACTTCCAATGATCAACGATCTGTTTGATCGGTTGCAAGGAGCTAAAGTGTTTTCCAAGATTGATTTGCGATCAGGGTACCATCAATTGAAGATTCGAGAGCAGGACATACCTAAGACAGCATTCACCACAAGATATGGACTGTATGAGTATACCGTTATGTCATTTGGATTGACTAACGCACCTGCCTATTTTATGAACCTGATGAACAAAGTGTTTATGGAGTTTTTGGATAAGTTCGTCGTAGTGTTCATTGATGACATCTTGGTTTATTCAAAGAATGAAGAGGAGCATAAGGAACATTTGCGTTTGGTTTTGGAGAAACTAAGGGAACATCAGTTATACGCCAAATTCAGCAAATGTGAATTTTGGTTAAAGGAAGTTGGATTCCTCGGACATGTTATATCCGGAGAAGGTATAGCAGTTGACCCCACTAAGGTTGAGACCGTAACCGAATGGGAAGCCCCAACAACAGTTGGAGAGATCCGGAGTTTTCTTGGACTCGCAGGATACTACCGGAGATTCATTGAGAACTTTTCAAGGATTGCAAAGCCTATGACTGAGTTGTTGAAGAAGGATACTAAGTTCAAATGGACCGAGGAGTGTGAGGCTAGTTTCCAGGAGTTGAAGAAATGCTTGGTTACCTCACCAGTGTTGATTTTGCCAGATCAGACCAAGGATTATGAGGTGTATTGCGACGCTTCACGTCGAGGACTTGGAGCAGTGCTTATGCAGGAAGGAAGAGTTGTTTCGTATGCTTCACGACAACTGAAGCCTCATGAATTGAATTATGCCACGCATGATTTGGAGTTAGCAGCCGTAGTGCATGCTTTGAAAACGTGGAGACATTTCCTCATTGGAAATCATTGTGAGGTGTACACGGATCACAAGAGTTTGAAGTACATTTTCACTCAGAAGGAGTTGAACCTCAGACAAAGGAGATGGTTGGAGCTCATCAAGGATTATGATATGAGATTGCATTATCATCTCGGAAAAGCTAATGTAGTAGCTGACGCATTGAGCCGTAAGAGCCATGTCAAAACTCTAATGGCGGGGAAAATACCCAAGGAGTTAGCAGAAAACCTTCGTGATCTATGTTTGGAAATAGTTCCGAGAGGCTATGTAGCAGCATTGGAGATTCAGTCAACATTGATGGATAAAATCAGAGAGGCTCAAAAATCCGACAAGGAGATTGCTGCTATAAAAGAGAGAATGAGCAAAGGAAAAGCAAAGGGATTTCGTGAGGATGAGCACGATACCTTATGGTTTGAGGACCGTGTTTATGTGCCCAATGACCCAGAGATCAGGAAGTTAATTTTGCAAGAGGCACATGATTCACCGTATTCGATTCACCCAGGGAATACCAAAATGTATTTGGATTTGAAGGAAACATTCTGGTGGACCGGAATGAAGAAAGATATTGCAGCATATGTAGCAGTTTGTGACGTATGTCAGAGAGTAAAGGCAGAGCATCAGAAGCCAGCAGGATTGTTACAACCATTGCCGATACCCGAATGGAAGTGGGATAAGATAGGCATGGATTTTATCATAGGACTACCTAGGACGAAAGCAGTCTATGACTCGATATGGGTAGTAGTTGATCGTTTGACGAAGGTAGCACATTTTATTCCAGTTAAGACCACTTACACCAGTGCTAAGTTGGCAAAGATATACATGACTAGAATCATTTTTTTGCATGGAGTTCCGAGGAGTATCATATCAGATAGAGGAACCCAATTTACCTCAAAGTTTTGGAATCAGTTGCATGAAACTTTGGGAACCAGACTAGAGTTCAGCACAACTTTTCACCCACAGACGGATGGACAGACCGAGAGAGTCAATCAGATTTTGGAAGATATGCTGAGAGCTTGTGCATTAGATTATGGATCTAGTTGGGACGATAACTTGCCATATGCGGAGTTTTCTTATAACAACAGTTACCAAACCAGTTTGAAGATGGCACCTTTCGAAGCTTTATACGGAAGGAGGTGCAGGACACCGTTGTCATGGGACGAAGTTGGAGACTGTCAATTCTTTGGACCAGATTTGATTAAGGAGTCTGAACGGAAAGTTAAGTTGATTCGTGATAGGCTCAAGGTAGCCCAGTCCAGGCAGAAGAGCTACGCAGATTCGAAACGCAAGGAGACAGTCTACGAAACCGGAGACAGAGTTTACCTCCGAGTATCCCCACTTCGAGGAGTTAAGCGCTTTAGAGTTAAGGGAAAGTTAGCACCGTGTTTCGTTGGACCGTATAAGTTCTTGCAACGTATGGGAGAAGTCGCTTATAAGTTGGAATTACCAGAGGGACTGTCAGGAGTTCATGATGTATTCCATGTTTCTCAGCTGAAGAAATGTCACGCCGAGATGGCAGAGGTACCGCTAAGAGATACCGTGCCACTTGAAGCGATTCAGTGGAAGGACGACTTAACATATGAGGAGAAGCCAGTCAAGATTCTCGATTATGCCAGCAGAGTCACCCGCAGCAAGGTTATCAAGTTTTGCAAAGTCAGTGGAACCACCACTCAGAGGATGAAGCCACCTGGGAAAGAGAAGAAGATTTGCTCAAGGACCACCCTCACCTATTTTCTAGCCAACCCGAATCTTGAGGGCGAGATTCATCTTAAGGGGGGTAGGTTTGTAACATCCCAAATTTGCAATTTGGAATGTTATACACTAGATCATCATGCATATCATATTTTCTTGCATTTTGGTTGATCCTAGAAATTTCACGCAACTCAAGGACCCACAGAGAGAGTTGGAGATTTCGTTATTTTCATATTTGAGAGTTTTCTCAAATTTGAAAAGAGGATCATCGATTTATTTATTTCATCTTCAATTATTTTTCCAATATCAAAAAAATGAGAGAGGGAATAATATGACTTTCCCAAAGTTAGGAAAAATGAAGATTTAATAAATAGATCCAATTTTGTTTTGCGGTGTTTATTTGCATTTTATTTGGATAGGGAAAAATGCGTGTTTTCGAAAATTGCATTTTAGGCCCGGAGTAAAGTTCATTTTGTTCGGCTCATTGTTAGGAGTCGGGGAAAATTTACTTTAGGTTTTTTGGAGTTCGTTCAGTTTAGTTTTCTTTTGTTTTTCTGCGCGCGGAAACTATTTAAAAAAAAAGAGAGCCAGGCCAGCCGGGCCAAATGCCCAGCCAGCCGGCCGCCTCCCCAGCCTCCCTGCGCGCGTGCGCCAGCGCCAGGCGCCAGGCCGCCGCCTCGCCTCTTAGCCGAGTCCCTCTAGGACTCTAGGCTAGCCCCCTTTCCTTGTTTCTTTTTCTTTTGCTTGCCCCCTACCCCAAGAAACCCCCTCCTCTCACCAATATAAATACCCCCACACCCCCCTCCAAAACATCAAATCGAACCCCAAGCCCCTCTCCTCCTAAGCCGCAGCAAGCAGCAGCGCGCAGCCCCAAGCCGCCGCCGCCTAGCCGCCGCCGCCCCTCACCCACGCCGCCGCCCTTGTGCATCGCCGCTGCCGCCCAACGCCGCCGTTCGCCGGAGCCCCTCGCCGGAACCTCGCCGAGGTAGCCGCGCCGCGTCTCTCCTATCCCCTCGGTTCGGTTTTTCTTATAAACCGTTACGATTCTTTTCTTCTCTTCCGATTCGTTTTCTTTCTGGTTCTTTTCTTTTTCTTCCGGTTTTTGTTTCGGTTTTCTTCCGAAACCCTAGATCGGTTTTCCGTTTCTTTTCCGAAAATCCTAGATCGGTTTTCGTTCTTCTTTCGGACCGTTCGTCTCAACGAACGTGATCACCGATTATTCCCCGGTTAACGACGCCCGTTCGTTTAATCGTTCATCTCTTTCTTTTCGTCGTATTTATTCTGTGATCGTGATCTCAGATCCGATCTTCGTTCTAGTCTTTCTTCTCGCTCGTTTATCGGAATCAGGTGATTCAAGAGCCTGGAGTTTCGTTTCGAAACCGCCGTTCCGTCTAATCAACTTGAACAAGTTTTTGCCCTGGTAAAATTTGACCTAGTTTCAACTTGCTAGAACCGAGTTGTTTTCTTCCGCCGTTTGTTTTTCCGTTTATTTGTTCGGTTCTTTCTTTCTTTGCAACCGGAGTTCTTAATTTGAACTTTCTGGTTCGTTCTCTTGTTCGAGTTTTACCTGTGCATTAGATGAGTACTTATTGTATGCTTGTTGTTTGTCTGCGATAGATCACCCGGATTGTGCCGCTTGTTACTTCGAAACCCTAGGTCTCGCGGATCATCAGCAAGGCAAGTAACACTTTGATCATACCTTCTCTACAACCCAGTTTTATTGCATTAGATCAATCCTCTCACATTGCATGATTAGGATCTAATTAAATTGTGGGATGGGAAGTAGATGAGGTAGTACCTATTACCTGTATTATTATGAAACCTTTGGGAGTTACTTCTACGTTTGCTTATTATGCCATGCTATGCTAGTAGACGTGGATTGGGTGAGTGATATCCATGACAGATGTGAGTTGATAATTTTAATGGTTTATCTAAGGTGGCAACTTAAACACACATCTGGGTGGATTGAGGCACCTGATGTCTATCAGGACTTGCCTGTTTTATTTTGGACCGCCACCCAGGCTCAAAGGGATCATAAGATCATTCATGCTAGCAACTTCCGTGTGCAGCCACATGCTACTATGGGCTCTGGCATAGTTGACTAAGTTGTGCGAACTCTTACGGGGTGGACTAGCAGATGTAGGGGTTGTAGGTGGTACGGTCTACCCCACATGTAAGGTGCTAGCGCTTCTGAAAGACTATGTCTCGGTCATCCGTTTCTCAAACACCATGTAGTGCGAGAAAACAAACGGAGGCGATCGAGTCATGTGGGAAGAGTGCGCAAACCTCTGCAGAGTGTACAAACTAATCATGATTAGCCGTGTCCCCGGTTATGGACAACTTGAGTATCTAGTACTTGAATATCATGTGAATCTCAACATGTTACTTCTAATTAATGTTGTTGGGTTTTAATTGTTCACTTAATTGGGATCGGAATGCTGTCAACCATTCTCGATGTTTCACAACCACCATGATAGTTAAATAAATTTATTCCTTTGCAGTAGGGAAAAACTGGCTTTACGCAAAACTGTAGCCATAGAGCTTTCCACCAGCCATATATGCATATAGTATAGCTGTTTCATTCCATTACTATCTATGTGTTACATTGCCAACATATTCCATGTGCTGACCCGTTTTCGGGCTGCAACTTCTCATGTTGCAGACTTTTCAGACGACGAGTAAGGTGCTTTTAGGTCGTGGCCCTATACTCAGTGATGCCGTTGGAGTTGATGGACCCATTTATCTTCCAAGTCTTCCGCTGTTTTCGACACTAGATGGCCTTAAGCCATATTTATTGTAATAAGTTCTCTTTGAGACAACGATGTAATAAGTGTGTGATTGCCACTCTGCTATAAATCCTTCGATGTACTGTGTGGTGTCAGCATTACTGATCCAGGGATGACACCTGAGCATTGAGCACTTGATCCATTCGGGTCTGGTCGCCACATCAAAATGGATACATAGAGATTTCTAAAGTACATACGGACCTGAATGTGGCAGATCCGTTGACTAAACCTCTCCCTAGAGAAAAACATGATCAACACCAGAACTGCATGGGTGTTCGATTCATCACAATGTAACTAGACTATTGACTCTAGTGCAAGTGGGAGACTGTTGGAAATATGACCTAGAGGCAATAATAAAATGGTTATTATTATATTTCTTTGTTCGTGATAATTTTCTATTGTTCATGCTATAATTATGTTATCCAAAAATCGTAATACATGTGTGAATACATAGACCACAACACGTCCCTAGTGAGCCTCTAGTTGACTAGCTCGTTGCTCAAAGGATAGTCATGGTTTCCTGACTATAGACATTGGATGTCATTGATAACGGGATCACATCATTAGGAGAATGATGTGATGGACAAGACCCAATCCTAAGCCTAGCACAAAGATCGTGTAGTTCGTATGCTAAAGCTTTTCTAATGTCAAGTATCATTTCCTTAGACCATGAGATTGTGCAACTCCCGGATACCGTAGGAGTGCCTTGGGTGTGCCAAACGTCACAACATTACAGGTATCTCCGTAAGTGTCTGTTGGGTTGGCACGAATCGAGACTGGGATTTGTCACTCCATGTGACGGAGAGGTATCTCTGGGCCCACTCGGTAATGCATCATCATAATGAGCTCAATGTGACCAAGTGGTTGATCACGGGATCATGCATTACGGCACGAGTAAAGTGACTTGCCGGTAACGATATTGAACTAGGTATTGGGATACCGACGATCGAGTCTCGGGCAAGTAACGTACCGATTGACAAAGGGAATTGTATACGGATTGATTGAATCCTCAACATCGTGGTTCATCCGATGAGATCATCGTGGAGCATGTGTGAGCCAACATGGGTATCCAGATCCTTCTGTTGGTTATTGACCGGAGAGGCGTCTCGGTCATGTCTGCATGTCTCCCGAACCCGTGGGGTCTACACACTTAAGGTTCGGGAAGGTTTCGGGGGTTACCGGTATTGTACAGAGGTAAAGATTTATATATGGGAAGTCAAGTTTTGGCCATCGGGAAGGTTTCGGGGGTTACCGGTATTGTACCGGGACCACCGGAAGGGTCCCGGGGGTCCATCGGGTGGGGCCACCTATCCCGGAGGGCCCCATGGGCTGAATTGGGTGGGGAACCAGCCCCTAGTGGGCTGGTGCACCCCCCCTTGGGCCTGCCCTGCGCCTAGGGTTGGGAAACCCTAGGGGTGGGGGCGCCCCCCACTTGGCTTGGGGGCGAAGCCACCCTTGGCCGCTGCCCCCTTGGAGATCCATCTCCCTAGGGCCGGCGCCCCCAAGGCCCCTATATATAGAGGGGTGGAGGGAGGGCAGCCACACCCCTTGCTCTTGGCGCCTCCCTCTCCCTCCGTAACACCTCTCCTCCCCGCTTGCGCTTGGCGAAGCCCTGCCGGGATCCTGCTGCATCCACCACCACGCCGTCGTGCTGCTGTATCTTCATCAACCTCGCCTTCCCTCTTGCTGGATCAAGAAGGAGGAGAGGTCTTCCTAACCGTACGTGTGTTGAACGCGGAGGTGCCGTCCGTTCGGCACTAGGTCATCGGTGATTTGAATCATGTCGAGTAAGACTCCATCAACCCCGTTCTCTTGAACGCTTCCGCGCGTGATCTACAAGGGTATGTAGATGCACTCCTCTCTCCCTCGTTGCTAGATTACTCCATATATTGATCTTGGTGATGCGTAGAAAATTTTAAAATTCTGCTACGATCCCCAACACTAGCACCAAAGACACATCAAGAAACACCAAGCCGTGTGCTGGCAACCCCGTCCCCTCTAGTTTATCCTCCATCATAGTTTTCGTAGTGCTTAGGCGAAGCCCTGCGGAGATTGTTCTTCACCAACACCGTCACCACGCCGTCGTGCTGCCGGAACTCATGTACTACTTCGCCCCTCTTGCTGGATCAAGAAGGTGAGGACGTCACCGAGCTGAACGTGTGCAGAACTCGGTGGTGCCGTGCTTTCGGTACTTGGATCGGTCGGACGTGAAGACGTATGACTACATCAACTGCGTTGATATAACGCTTCCGCAAACGGTCTACGAGGGTACGTAGACAACACTCTCCCCTCTCGTTGCTATGCATCACCATGATCTTGCGTGTGCGTAGGATTTTTTTGAAATTACTACATTCCCCAACAGTGGCATCCGAGCCTAGGTTTTATGTGTTGATGTTATATGCACGAGTAGAACACAAGTGAGTTGTGAAGGAAATATGCCCTACAGGCAATAATAAAGTTATTATTTATTTCCTTATATCATGATAAAAGTTTATTATTCATGCTAGAATTGTATTAACCGGAAACATAATACATGTGTGAATACATAGACAAACAGAGTGTCACTAGTATGCCTCTACTTGACTAGTTCATTAATCAAAGATGGTTATGTTTCCTAACCATTGACAAAGAGTTGTTATTTGATTAACGGGATC
Organism: Triticum dicoccoides; assembly: GCF_002162155.2. Taxonomy (NCBI): domain Eukaryota; kingdom Viridiplantae; phylum Streptophyta; class Magnoliopsida; order Poales; family Poaceae; genus Triticum; species Triticum dicoccoides. Next base: position 445,678,724 of record NC_041388.1, read on the forward strand.
ACATCATTAGTTGAATGATCTGATTGACATGACCCATTCCATTAGCTTAGCACCCGATCGTTTAGTATGTTGCTATTGCTTTCTTCATGACTTATACATGTTCCTATGACTATGAGATTATGTAACTCCCATGTGCCGGAGGAACACTTTGTGTGCTACCAAACGTCACAACATAACTGGGTGATTATAAAGGTGCTCTACAGGTTTCTCCAAAGGTACATGTTGGGTTGACATATTTCGAGATTAGGATTTGTCACTCCGATCGTCGGAGAGGTATCTCTGGGCCCTCTCGGTAATGCACATCACTTAAAGCCTTGCAAGCAATGCAACTAATGAGTTAGTTGCGAGATTATGTATTACGGAACGAGTAAAGAGACTTGCCGGTAACGAGATTGAACTAGGTATTGGATACCGACGATCGAATCTCGGGCAAGTAACATGCCGATGACAAAGGGAACAACGTATGTTTTTATGCGGTCTGACCGATAAAGATCTTCGTAGAATATGTAGGAGCCAATATGGGCATCCAGGTCCCGCTATTGGTTATTGACCGGAGACATGTCTCGGTCATGTCTACATTGTTCTCGAACCCGTAGGGTCCGCACGCTTAAGGTTTCGATGACAGTTATATTATGAGTTTATACATTTTGATGTACCGAAGGTTGTTCGGAGTCCCGGATGAGATCACGGACATGACAAGGAGTGTCGAAATGGTCGAGACATAAAGATTGATATATTGGAAGCCTATGTTTGGATATCGGAAGTGTTCCGGGTGAAATCGGGATTTTACCGGAGTACCGGGAGGTTACCGGAACCCCCCGGGAGCTAAATGGGCCTTAATGGGCCTTAGTGGAAGAAGAGGAGAGGCGGCCAGGGCTAGGGCCGTGCGCCCCTCCCCCTAGTCCGAATAGGACAAGGAGAGTGGGGGCCGGCGCCCCCCTCCTTCTCTCTCTCTTTTCCACCTCACGAATCCTATTCCAACTAGGATTGGGGGAGAAGTCCTACTCCCGGAGGGAGTAGGACTCCTCCTGGCGCGCCCTATGGTGGCCGGCCGGCATCCCCCTCTTGAACCTTTATATACGGAGGCAGGGGCACCCCAGAGACACACAAGTTGGTCCACGTGATCATAATCTTAGCCGTGTGCGGCGCCCCCTTCCACCATAGTCCTCGATAATATTGTAGCGGTGCTTAGGCGAAGCCCTGCGACAGTAGTACATCAAGATTGTCACCACGCCGTCGTGCTGACGGAACTCTTCCCCGACACTTTGCTGGATCAGAGTCCGGGGATCGTCATCGAGCTGAACCTGTGCTAGAACTCGGAGGTGCCGTAGTTTCGGTGCTTGATCGGTCGGGCCGTGGAGACGTACGACTACATCAACCAAACGCTTCCGTTGTCGATCTACAAGGGTACGTAGATCACACTCTCCCCTCTCGTTGCTATGCATCACCATGATCTTGCGTGTGCGTAGGAATTTTTTTGAAATTACTACGTTCCCCAACAAGTTGTGGGCAATATAAGTCATACTGCTTACCAGCATGTCATACTTTGGTTCAGCGGTATTGTTGGATGAAGCGGCCCGGACCGACATTACGCGTACGCTTACGCGAGACTGGTTCTACCGACGTGCTTTGCACACAGGTGGCTGGCGGGTGTTAGTTTCTCCAACTTTAGTTGAACCGAGTGTGGCTACGCCCGGTCCTTGCGAAGGTTAAAGCAACACCAACTTGACAAACTATCGTTGTGGTTTTGATGCGTAGGTAAGAACGGTTCTTGCTAAAGCCCGTAGCAGCCACGTAAAACTTGCAACAACAAAGTAGAGGACGTCTAACTTGTTTTTGCAGGGCATGTTGTGATGTGATATGGTCAAGACATGATGCTAAATTTTATTGTATGAGATGATCATGTTTTGTAACCGAGTTATCGGCAACTGGCAGGAGCCATATGGTTGTCGCTTTATTGTATGCAATGCAATTGCTGTGCAATGCTTTACTTTATCACTAAGCGGTAGCGATAGTCGTGGAAGCATAAGATTGGCGAGACGACAACGATGCTACGATGGTGATCAAGGTGTCGCGCCGGTGACGATGGTGATCATGACGGTGCTTCAGAGATGGAGATCACAAGCACAAGACGATGATGGGCATATCATATCACTTATATTGATTGCATGTGATGTTTATCTTTTATGCATCTTATCTTGCTTTGATTGACGATTGCATTATAAGATGATCTCTCACTAAATTTCAAGATAAAAGTGTTCTCCCTGACTATGCAACGTTGCCAAAGTTCGTCGTGCCCAGACACCACGTGATGATCGGGTGTGATAAGCTCTACGTCCATCTACAACGGGTGCAAGCCAGTTTTGCACACGCAGAATACTCAGGTTAAACTTGACAAGCCTAGCATATGCAGATATGGCCTCGGAACACTAAGACCGAAAGGTCGAGCGTGAATCATATAGTAGATATGATCAACATATTGATGTTCACCATTGAAAGCTACTCCATTTCACGTGATGATCGGTTATGGTTTAGTTGATTTGGATCACGTGATCACTTAGAAGATTAGAGGGATCAGGGATGTCTTTCTAAGTGGGAGTTCTTAAGTAATATGATTAATTGAACTTTAATTTATCATGAACTTAGTCCTGGTAGTATTAGCATATCTATGTTGTAGATCAATAGCTTGCGTTGTTGCTTCCCTATGTTTTATATATGTTCCTTGAGAAAACTAAGTTGAAAGATGTTAGTAGCAAAGATGCGGATTGGATCCGTGATCTGAGATTTATCCTCATTGCTGCACAGAAGAATTATGTCCTTGATGGACCGCTAGGTGACAGACCTAATGCAGGAGCAAATGCAGATGTTATGAACGTTTGGCTAGCTCAATATGATGGCTACTTGATAGTTTAGTGCACCATGCTTAACGGCTTAGAATTGGGACTTGAAAGACGTTTTGAACGTCATGGACCATATGAGATGTTCCAGGAGTTGAAGTTAATATTTCAAGCAAATACCCGAGTTGAGAGATATGATGTCTCCAACAAGTTCTATAGCTAAAAGATGGAGGAGAATAGCTCAAGTAGTGAGCATGTGCTCAGATTGTCTGGGTACTACAATCGCTTGAATCAAGTGGGAGTTAATCTTCCAGATAAAATAGTGATTGACAAAATTCTCTAGTCACCATCACCAAGTTAGTAGAACTTCGTGATGAACTTTGATATGCAAGGGATAACGGAAACGATTCCCAAGCTCTTCGTAATGCTGAAATCGACGAAGGTAGAAATCAAGAAAAATATCAAGTGTTGATGGTAGACAAGACCACTAGTTTCAAGAAAAGGGCAAAGGAAAGAAGGGGAACTTCAAGAAAAATGGCAAGCAAATTGCTGCTCAAGTGAAGAAGCCCAAGTCTGGTCCTAAGCATGAGACTAAGTACTTCTACTGCAAAGGGACTGGTCACTAGAAGCGGAACTGCCCCAAGTATTTGGCAGATAAGAAGGATGGCAAAGTGAAAAAAGGTATATTTGATATACAGATTATTGATGTGTATTTTACTAGTGTTCGTAGCAACCCGTCGGTATTTGATACTGGTTCAGTTGCTAAGAGTAGTAACTCGAAACGGGAGTTGCAGAATGAACATAGACTAGTTAAGGGTGAAGTGACGATGTGTGTTGGAAGTGATTCCAAGATTGATATGATCATCATCGCACACTCCCTATACTTTTGGGATTAGTACCTAAATAAGTGTTATTTGGTGTTTGCGTTGAGCATGAATATGATTTGATCATGTTTATTGCAATACGGTTATTCATTTAAGTAAGAGAATAAATTGTTGTTCTGTTTACATGAATAAAACCTTATATGGTTACACACCCAATGAAAATGGTTCGTTGGATCTCGATCATAGTGATACACATATTCATAATATTGAAACCAAAAGATTCAAAGTTAATAATGATAGTGCAACTTATTTGTGGCACTGCCGTTTAGGTCATATTGGTGTAAAGCGCATGAAGAAAATCCATGCTGATGGTCTTTTGGAATCACTTGATTATGAATCAGTTGATGCTTACGAACCATGCCTCATGGGCAAGATGACTAAGACTCCATTCTCCGGAACAATGGAGCGAGCAACAGATTTGTTGGAAATCATACGTACTGATGTATGTGGTCCGATGAATATTGAGGCTCGCGGCAGGTATCATTATTTTCTGATCTTCACGGATGATTTGAGAAGATATGAGTATATCTACTTGATGAAACACAAGTCTGAAACATTTGAAAAGTTCAAAGAATTTCAGAGTGAAGTGGAGAATCATCATATCAAAAAATAAAAGTTTCTACGATATGATCGCAGAAGTAAAATATTTGATTTACGAGTTTGGCCTTCAGTTAAAAACAATGTGAAATAGTTTCACTACTCACGCCACCTAGAACACCACAGTGTAATGGTGTGTCCGAACATCATAACTATACTTTATTAGATATGGTGCGATCTATGATGTCTCTTACCGATCTACCACTATCGTTTTGGGGTTATGCATTAGAGACAGCTACATTCACGTTAAATAGGGCACCATCTAAATCCGTTGAGACGACGCCGTATGAACTATGGTTTGGCGAGAAACCTAAGCTGTCGTTTCTTAAAGTTTGGGACTGCGATGCTTATGTGAAAAAATTTCAACTTGATAAGCTCGAACCCAAATCGGAGAAATAAATCTTCATAGGATACCCAAAAGAAAATGTTGGGTACACCTTCTATCACAGATCCGAAGGCAAGACATTCATTGCTGAGAATGTATCCTTTCTAGAGAAGGAGTTTCTCTCGAAAGAAGTGAGTGGGAGGAAAGTAGAACTTGATGAGGTAACTGTACCTGCTCCCTTATTGGAAAGTAGTTCATCACAGAAATCTGTTCCTGTGACTACTACACCAATTAGTGAGGAAGCTAATGATGATGATCATGTAACTTCAGATCAAGTTACTACCAAACCTCGTAGGTAAACCAGAGTGAGATCTGCACCAGAGTGGTACGGTAATCCTGTTCTGGAAGTCATGTTACTAGACCATGATGAACTTGCGAACTATGAGGAAGCGATGATGAGCCCAGATTTCGCGAAATGGTTTGAGGCCATGAAATCTGAGATGAGATCCATGTATGAGAACAAAGTATGGACTTTGATTGACTTGCCCAATGATCGGCGAGTCATTGAGATTAAATGGATCTTCAAGAGGAAGACGGACGCTGATAGTAGTGTTACTATCTACAAAGCTAGAATTGTCGCAAAAAGGTTTTTGACAAGTTCAAGGTGTTGACTACTGAGAGTTTCTCACTTGTATCTATGCTTAAGTCTGTCCGAATCATGTTAGCAATTGTCCCATTTTATGAAATCTGGCAAATGGATAAACAAAACTGCATTCCTTAATGGATTTATTAAAGAAGAATTGTATATGATGCAACCAGAAGGTTTTGTCAATCCTAAAGGTACTAACAAAATATGCAAGCTCCAACGATCCATCTATGGACTGGTGCAAGCATCTCGGAGTTGGAATATACGCTTTGATAAGTTAATCAAAGCATATAGCTTTATACGGACTTGCGGTGAAGTCTGTATTTACAAGAAAGTGAGTGGGAGCACTACAACATTTCTGATAAGTATATGTGTATGACATATTGTTGATCGGAAATAATGTAGAATTATTCTGCAAAGCATAAAGGAGTGTTTGAAAGGAGTTTTCAAAGAAAGACCTCGGTGAAGTTGCTTACATATTGAGCATCAAGATCTATAGAGATAGATCAAGATGCTTGATAAGTTTTCAATGAGTACATACCTTGACAAGTTTTTGAAGTAGTTAAAAATGGAACAGTCAAAGAAAGAGTTCTTGCTTGTATTACAAGGTGTGAAATTGAGTAAGACTCAAAGCCCGACCACGGCAAAAGATAGAGAGAGAATGAAAGTCATTCCCTATGCCTCAGCCATAGGTTCTATAAAGTATGCCATGCTGTGTACCAGACCTTTTGTATACCCTGCCCTGAGTTTGGCAAGGGAGTACAATAGTGATCTAGGAGTAGATCACTGGACATTGGTCAAAATTATCCTTAGTGGAATAAGGATATGTTTCTCGATTATGGAGGTGACAAAATGTTCGTCGTAAAGGGTTATGTTGATGCAAGTTTTGACACTAATCCAGATGACTCTAAGTCTCAATCTGGATACATATTGAAAGTGGGAGCAATGAGCTAGAGTAGCTCCGTGCAGAGCAATGTTGACATAGAAATTTGCAAAATACGTACGGATCTGAATATGGCGGACCCGTTGACTAAACTTCTCTCACAAGCAAAACATGATCACACCTTAGTACTCTTTGGGTGTTAATCACATAGCGATGTGAACTAGATTATTGACTCTAGTAAACCCTTTGGGTGTTGGTCACATGTCGATGTAAACTATGGGTGTTAATCACATGGTGATGTGAACTATTGATGTTAAATCACATGGCGATGTGAACTAGATTATTGACTCTAGTGCAAGTGGGAGACTGAAGGAAATATGCCCTAGAGGCAATGATAAAGCTATTATTTATTTCCTTATATCATGATAAATGTTTATTATTCATGCTAGAATTGTATTAACCGGAAACATAATACATGTGTCAATACATAGACAAACAGAGTGTCACTAGTATGCCTCTACTTGACTAGCTCGTTGATCAAAGATGGTTATGTTTCCTAACCATAGACATGAGTTGTCATTTGATTAACGGGATCACATCATTAGGAGAATGATGTGATTGAATCGACCCATTCCGTTAGCTTAGCACTTGATCGTTTAGTTTGTTGCTATTGCTTTCTTCATGACTTATACATGTTCCTATGACTATGAGATTATGCAACTCCCGTTTACTGGAGGAACACTTTGTGTGCCACCAAACGTCACAACGTAACCGGGTGATTATAAAGGTGGTCTGCAGGTGTCTCCAAAGGTACTTGTTGGGTTGGCGTATTTCGAGATTAGGATTTGTCACTCCGATTGTCGGAGAGGTATCTCTGGGCCCACTCAGTAATGCACATCACTATAAGCCTTGCAAGCATTGCAACTAATGAGTTAGTTGCGGGATGATGTATTATGGAACGAGTAAAGAGACTTGCCGGTAATGAGATTGAACTAGGTATTGAGATACCGACGATCGAATCTCGGGCAAGTAACATACCGATGACAAAGGGAACAATGTATGTTGTTATGCGGTCTGACCGATAAAGATCTTCGTAGAATATGTAGGAGCCAATATGGGCATCCAGGTCCCGCTATGGGTTATTGACCAGAGAGGTGTCTCGGTCATGTCTACATAGTTCTCGAACCCGTAGGGTCCGCACGCTTAATGTTCGTTGACGATATAGTACTATATTCGTTATGTATGTTGATGACCGAATGTTGTTCGGAGTCCGGGATGAGATCACGGACATGACGAGGAACTCCGGAATGGTCCGGAGATAAAGTTTGATATATGTGATAGTAGTGTTTGATCTCCGGAAGGGTTCCGGAATTCACCGGAAGGGGTTCCGGATGATTCCCGAAATGTTTGGGCACGAGAACACTTTATCTGGGCCAAAAGGGAAAGCCCACGAGGCTTTTGGAAAGTGCAAAAGGAAGTTTCACGGAGACCAGAGGCTAGACGCCAGGAACCCTGGTGTCTAGGGGGTAGACGCCGGGAACCCTGGCGTCTAGCCCTGGAGTCCGAGAAGGACTCTTGCCTTTTGGGTGAAACCTACTTTGAGGAGGCTTTTAATCCAAGTTTTGACCCCAGGGCTCAACATATAAATAGAGGGGTAGGGCTAGCACCAAAGACACATCAAGAAACACCAAGCCGTGTGCCGGCAACCCCGTCCCCTCTAGTTTATCCTCCGTCATAGTTTTCGTAGTGCTTAGGCGAAGCCCTGCGGAGATTATTCTTCACCAACACCGTCACCACGCCGTCGTGCTGCCGGAACTCATCTACTACTTCGCCCCTCTTGCTGGATCGAGAAGGCGAGGACGTCACCGAGCCGAACGTGTGCAGAACTCGGAGGTGCCGTGCTTTCGGTACTTGGATCGGTCGGACGTGAAGACGTATGACTACATCAACCGCGTTGATATAACGCTTCCGCAAACGGTCTACGAGGGTACGTAGACAACACTCTCCCCTCTCGTTGCTATGCATCACCATGATCTTGCGTGTGCGTAGGAATTTTTTTGAAATTACTACGTTCCCCAACATCATTCCGTTTGGATTCCATTTGATATTCCTTTTTTGCGAAACACTGAAATAGGGAAAAAACAACAACTGGCACTGGGCCTCCGGTTAGTAGGTTAGTCCCAAAAATAATATGAAAGTGTATATTAAAGCCCATTAAACATCCAAAACAGATAATATAATAGCATGGAACAATCCAAAATTATAGATACATTGGAGACGTATCAAGACACACTCTCCCCTCTTATTGATATGCATCTCCATGGATAGATCTTGCGTGTGTGCATAATTTTTTTGTTTTCCATGCAACGTTCCCCAACAGTGGCATCCGAGCCAGGTGTATGCATAGATGATATGCATGAGTAGAACACAAAGGACTTGTGGGCGGTGATGGTCATACTGCTTACCACCAATGTCTTATTTTGATTCGGCGATATTGTGGGAGGAAGCGGCCCGGGCCAACCTCCACGTACATGAGACCGGTTCCACCAACAGACATGCAACTTGGTTTGCATAAAGGTGGCTCACGGGTGTCTGTTTCTCCTACTTTAGTTGAATCGAATTTGACTACGGCCGATCCTTGAGAAGGTTAAAACAACAAACTTGATAATCACCATTGTGGTTTTTGCGTAGTTAAGAATGGTTCTTGCTAGAAGCCCGTAGCAGCCACATAAAACTTGCAACAACAAAGTAGAGGACGTCTAACTTGTTTTTGCAAGGCATGTTGTGATGTGATATGGTCAAGATGTGATGTGATATACATTGTTGTATGAGATGATCACATTTTGTAATATCGATAACCGGCAGGAGCCTTAGGGTTGTCTCTTCATTATTGTATGAAGTGCAAGCGTCATGTAATTGCTTTACTTTATCGCTATCCATTAGAAATAGTTGTAGAAGCAATGGTGAGATGACCCTGACGCAACGATGGAGATCAAGGTGTCGAGCCGGTGACGATGGAGATCATGACGATGCTTTGGAGATGGAGATCGAAAGCACAAGATGATGGCCATATCATGTCACATATTTTTTGATTGCATGTGATGTTTATCCTTTATGCATCTTATTTTTCTTAGAACGGCGGTAGCATTATAAGATGATCCCTTCACTAAATTTCAAGATAAAAGTGTTCTCCCCGAGTATGCACCATTGCCAAAGTTCGTCATTTTGAAGCACCTTGTGATGATCGGGTGTGATAGACTCTACGTTCACATACAACGAGTGTAAGACAATTTTGCACATGTAGAATACTTGGGTTAAACTTGACGAGCCTAGCATGTACAAACATGGTCTCGGAACACTGGAGACCGAAAGGTCAAACGTGAGTCATATAGTAGATATGATCAACATAGAGATGTTCAGCATTGAAGACTACCCCATCTCACGTGATGATCAGACATGGTTTAGTTGATTTGGATCATGTATCACTTAGATAACTCAAGGGATGTTTATTTAAGTGGGAGTTCATTAGTAATTTGATTAATTGAACTTAATTTATCATGAACTTAGTCTTAATAGTTTTTGCATATCTATGTTGTTGATCAATAGCTCGCGACATAGCTCCCCTATTTTTATATGTTCCTAGGGAAAACTAAGTTGAAAGATGATAGTAGTAATGATGCGGACTGGGCCCATGATATGACGATTATCCTCATTGCTGCACAGAAGAATTATGTCCTTAATGCACCGCTAGGTGACAGACCTGTTGCAGGAGTTGATGTAAATGTTATGAATGTCTGACAAGTTCGATATGATAACTACTTGATAGTTTAGTGCACCATGCTTTACGGCTTAGAATCGGGGCTCTAAATACGTTTTGAACGCCATGGAACATATGAGATGTTCCAAAATCTGGAATTGGTATTTCAGGCTCATGCCCATGTTGAGAGGTATGAGACCTCTGACAAGTACTTTGCCTACAAGATGGAGGAGAATTGCTCAACCAGTGAGCATGTGTGATAACCCACAAGTATAGGGGATCGCAACAGTTTTCGAGGGTATAGTATTCAAACCAAATTTATAGATTCGACACAACGGGAGACAAAGAATATTTGAAGGTATTAGCAGCTGAGTTGTCAATTCAACCACACCTGGAGATTAATTATCTGCAGCAACCAACAAGTAATCAGTAGCAAAGTAATATGATAGTTTTGATAGTAGTGACAGTAGTAACAGTAACACTAACAGTGATAGCAGCAATTTTGTAGCAGGTGCAACAATGATGATAGCAGTAGTAACTTAGCAGAAACAATATAAGGTAAATTCGTAGGCATTGGATCGGTGACTTGTTAGATGATATTCATCATGACACAGTTATAACCTAGGGTGATACGACACTAGCTCCAGTTCGTCAATATAATGTAGGCATGTATTCCGTAAATAGTCATACATGCTTATGGAAAGAACTTGCATGACATCTTTTGTCCTACCCTCTTGTGGCAGCGGGGTCCATATTGGAAACTAAGGGATATTAACGCCTCCTTTTAATAGAGAACCGGAACAAAGCATTAACACATAGTGAATACATGAACTCCTCAAACTACGGTCATCACCTAGAGTGGTCCCGACTATTGTCACTCCGGGTTGCCGGATCATAACACGTAGTAGGTGACTATGACTTGCAAGATGGGATCAATAAAATGGATATAATGATGATAACATAAATGCTTCAAATCTGAGTTCATGGTACCCTGATACGTCTCCAACGTATCTATAATTTTTGATTGCTCCATGCTATATTATCTACTGTTTTGGACTATATTGGGCTTCATTTTCCACTTTTATATTATTTTTGGGACTAACCTATTAACCGGAGGCCCAGCCCAGAATTGCTGTTTTTTTGCCTATTTCAGTGTTTCGAAGAGACGGAATATCAAACGGAGTCCAAACGGAATAAAATCTTCGGGAACGTGATTTTCTCATCGAACGTGATCCAGGAGACTTGGACCCTGCTCCAAGGAACAAAAGAGGCGGTCACGAGGGTGGGGGCGCCCCCCTAGGGCGCGCCCCCTGCCTCGTGGGCCCCTCGTTGCTCCTCCGGCGTACTTCTTCCTCCTATATATACACACGTACCCCCAAACGATCAGAACAGGAGCCAAAAACCTAATTCCACCGCCGCAACTTTTTGTATCCACGAGATCCCATCTTTGGGCCTGTTCTGGAGCTCCGCCGGAAGAGGGCCGTCATCAGGGAGGGCTTCTACATCATCCTAGCCCCTCCGATGAAGTGTGAGTAGTTTACCCCAGACCTTCAGGTCCATAGTTAGTAGCTAGACGGCTTCTTCTATCTCTTTGAATCTCAATACAAAGTTCTCCCCCTCTCTTGTGGAGATCTATTCGATGTAATCTTCTTTTTGCGGTGTGTTTGTTGAGATCGATGAATTGTGGGTTTATGATCAAGTCTATCTATGAATAATATTTGAATCTTCTCTGAATTCTTTTATGTATGATTGGTTATCTTTGGAAGTCTCTTCGAATTATCCGTTTGGTTTGGCCAACTAGATTGGTAGTTCTTGCCATGGGAGAAGTGGTTAGCTTTGGGTTCGATCTTGCGGTGTCCTTACCCAGTGACAGAAGGGGCAGCAAGGCACGTATTGTATCGTTGCCATCGAGGATAACAAGATGGGGTTTATTTCATATTGCATGAATTTATCTCTCTACATCATGTCATCTTGCTTAAGGCCTTACTCTGTTTTTAACTTAATACTCTAGATGCATGCTGGATAGCGGTCGATGAGCGGAGTAATAGTAGTATATGCAGAATCATTTCGATCTACTTGTCACGGACGTGATGCCTATATACATGCCTAGATATTCTCATAACTATGTTCAATTCTGTCAATTGCTCAACAGTAATTTGTTCACCCACCGTAGAATACTTATGCTCTTGAGAGAAGCCACTAGTGAAACCTATGGCCCCCGGGTCTATTCTCATCATATCAATCTCCATCACTTTAATCTTGTTTTGCTTTTTTACTTTGCTTTTACTTTTTACTTTGCATCTTTATACCAAAAATACCAAAAATATTATATCTATAAGATCTCACTCTCGTAAGTGACCGTGAAGGGCTTGACAACCCCTAATCGCGTTGGTTGCGAGTAGCTATCGCTTTGTGCAGGTACGAGGGACTTGAGCGTGGGCTCCTACTGGATTGATACCTTGGTTCTCAAAAACTGAGGGAAATACTTACGCTACTCTGCTGCATCATCCCTTCCTCTTCAGGGAAAACCAACGCAAGCTCAAGACGTAGCAAGAAGGATTTCTAGCACCGTTGCCCGGGAGTCTACAGAAAAAGCCAACATACCAAGTACCCATCACAATCCCTATCTCTCGCATTACATTATTTGCCATTTGCCTCTCGTTTTCCTCTCCCCCCAATTCACCCTTGCTGTTTTATTCGCCCTCTCTCTCTATCCTCCCTCTCCTTTCCGCTTGCCTCTTGTTTGCTCGTGTGCTAGTTTGCTTGCTTGTCGTTATGTCCGAAACTGGGGAAGTTATCGCCAATTTGAGCGATAACAATATCATGGAAAATTCTGATGCTCCTGCTAAAGAACCTACCATCTTTCATACAAAAAAAATTCCGTGTTGGTAGTGGTAATATTATTGGAAAAGGAGTTATTCAAGATTTCTTTACTTGTGCCGGTGCTTTACCTTCTATGGGTAGTTCTATCCTTCACAGAACTAGTAGTCTTGCGGACGCTATTGCCATGCTTGTAGTTGAACTTGAAAGACAATTCATGCACATGCATCCTTCCATACAAAGGATTTTTCTGGAATTTTCTAATATTGAGCATTCTTCTGCTAAGCATGCCGCTACTATATTTTTGGCTCATGAGTTTAGATTCATAATAAGAGAAGCCAAAGAAATCTTTGCGCATTATAGGGTGGACGCTTGCCGTCCTCCCATAGAGGCTATCCTCTTTGATCAAGAAGAAATAATGCGTTTTCAATCTCTAGATTATGTTGCTTTCAATGAAAATCTTAGAAGAAAGGTTCCTACCAATGTTTTAGTTGATAGAATTTCTGAACTTAATGATGATTTGGCTATTCGAAATAATGAGCTAGGATATTCTCTTGAATATAGGCTTACAAAGTTCTGTCAAAAGAATGCTTATAATGATGAATTGGTTGTGCATTATGAAGGACCAAAGGAGGAACCTATACCTCCCAAGGTTGATCTTGGGGACTTTTGTCCTGTTAAATTTAGTCCTTTTGATTACTTTTGCTTGCCTTAAAGAAAGCTTGCTGCCGAACGTAGAGAATACGAAATGAGTTTTAATAATCTATCTTACTATTATGGCAATACCTAGATCTATCCTCGCTTTTATGCCTAGCTAGGGGCGTTAAACGATAGCGCTTGTTGGGAGGCAACCCAATTTTATTTTTATTCCTTGATTTTTGCTCCATCTTAGTAATAAATAAATTATTTAGCCTCTGTTTTGGTTGTGTTTTTTGTGTTTAATTAGTGTTTGTGCCAAGTAGAACTGTTGGGAAGACTTGGGGAAAGTCTTGTTGAACTTGCTGTAAAAAACAGAAACTTTAGCGCTCACGAGAACTGCTGTCATTTTTATTTGAAGAGTGAGATTTAGTTAATTATTTTTTCAGATGATTAATAGATAAATTACTCACGTCCAGAAATTTATTTTAGAATTTTTGGGGTTCCAGATCTTGCGCTAGCTACAGATTACTACAGACTGTTCTGTTTTTGACAGATTCTGTTTTTCGTGTGTTGTTTGCTTATTTTGATGAATCTATGGCTAGTAAAATAGTTTATAATCCATATAGAAGTTGGAATACAGTAGGTTTAACACCAATAGAAATAAAGAATGAGTTCATTACAGTACCTTGAAGTGGTCTTTTGTTTTCTTTCCCTAACGGAGCTCACGAGTTTTCTATTTTGAGTTTTGTGTTGTGAAGTTTTCAAGTTTTGGGTGAATTCTTTTGATGGATCATGGAACAAGGAGTGGCAAGAGCCTAAGCTTGGGGATGCCCATGGAACCCCCAAGATAATCCAAGGACACCAAAAAGTCAAAGCTTGGGGATGCCCCGGAAGGCATCCCCTCTTTCGTCCACTTCCATCGGTAATTTACTTGGAGCTATATTTTTATTCACCAACATGATATGTGTTTTTCTTGGAGCGTCTTGTATTATTTGTGTATTTGTGTATTAGTATTCCACAATCATCCTTGCTGTACACACCTTTTGAGAGAGCCATACATGAATTAAAATTTAATAGAACACTCTATGTGCTTCACTTATATCTTTTGAGCTAAGTAGTTTTGCTCTATGTGCTTCACTTATATCTTTTGAGCTAAGTAGTTTTGCTCAATGTGCTTCACTTATATCTTTTGAGCGTTATAATTTTGCTCTATGTGCTTCACTTAGATCTTTTAGAGCACGGTGGTGGATTTGTTTTAAAGAAACTATTGATCTCTCATGCTTCACTTAAATTATTTTGAGAGTCTCTTAATAGCATGTTAATTTGCTTAATAATAATATGCTTGGTATTCAAGATTTGTGAAACTTTCTTTTGAGTGTGTTGAATACTAAGAAAAGATTGAAGCATGATAATTGTTTTGAGATATGGAGGTGATAATATTAAAGTCATGCTAGTTGAGTAGTTGTGAATTTAAAGAATACTTGTGTTAGAGTTTGTGATTCCCGTAGTATGCACGTATGGTGAGCCGTTATGTAACGAAGTCGGAGCATGATTTGTTTATTGATTGTCTTCCTTATGAGTGGCGGTCGGGGACGGGCGATGGTCTTTTCCTACCAACCTATCCCCCTAGGAGCATGCGCGTAATACTTTTCTTTGATAACTTCTAGATTTTTGCAATAAGTAAATGAGTTCTTTATGACTAATGTTGAGTCCATGGATTATACACACTCTCACCCTTCCACCTTTGCTAGCCTCTCTAATACCGCACACCTTTCGCCGGTATCATACACCTACCATATACCTTCCTCAAAACAGCCACCATACCTACCTATTATGGCATTTCCATAGCGATTCCGAGATATATTGCCATGCAACTTTCCACCATCTAGTTCATCATGACACATTCATCATTGTCATATTGCTTAGCATGATCATGTAGTTGACATAGTATTTGTGGCAAAGCCACCGTTCATAATTTCTTCATACTTGTCACTCTTGATTCATTGCATATCCCGGTACACCGCCGGAGGCATCCATATAGAGTCATACTTTGTTTTAGAATCGAGTTGTAATCATTGAGTTGTAAATAAATAAAAGTGTGATTATCATCATTCAATAGAGCATTGTCCCAATAAAAAATATAAAAAAAGAAGAAATAAAAGGCCAAAGAAAAAAAGAAGGCCCAAAAAAAGAAAATAAATAAAAAGGGGCAATGCTACTATCCTTTTTTCCACACTTGTGCTTCAAAGTAGCACCATGATATAGCGAGTCTCATATATTGTGCTTCAAAGTAGCACCATGTTCTTCATATAGAGAGTCTCATATGTTGTCACTTTCATATACTAGTGGGAATTTTACATTATAGAACTTGGCTTGTATATTCCAATGATGGGCTTCCTCAAAATTGCCCTAGGTCTTCGTGAGCAAGCAAGTTGGATGCACACCCACTTAGTTTCTTTTGTTGAGCTTTCATACATTTATAGCTCTAGTGCATCCGTTGCATGGCAATCCCTACTCACTCACATTGATATCTATTGATGGGCATCTCCATAGCCCGTTGATACGCCTAGTTGATGTGAGACCATCTTCTCCTTTTTGTCTTCTCCACGGCCACCATTCTATTCCACCTATAGTGCTATATCCATGGCTCACGCTCATGTATTGCATGAAGATTGAAAAAGTTTTGAAAAAATTAGAGTATGAAACAATTGCTTGGCTTGTCATCGGGGTTGTGCGTGATTTAAATACTTTGTGTGGTGAGATGGAGCATAGCCAGACTATATGATTTTGTAAGGATAACTTTCTTTGGCCATGTTATTTTGAGAAGACATAATTGCTTTGTTAGTATGCTTGAAGTATTATTATTTTTATGTCAATATAAACTTTTGTCTTGAATCTTTCTAATCTGAATATTCATGCCACAATTAAGAAGATTTACATTGAAATTATGCCAAGTAGCACTCCGCATCAAAAATTCTCTTTTTATCATTTACCTACTCGAGGACGAGCAGGAATTAAGCTTGGGGATGCCTGATACGTCTCCAACGTATCTATAATTTTTGATTGCTCCATGCTATATTATCTACTGTTTTGGACTATATTGGGCTTCATTTTCCACTTTTATATTATTTTTGGGACTAACCTATTAACCGGAGGCCCAGCCCAGAATTGCTGTTTTTTTGCCTATTTCAGTGTTTCGAAGAGACGGAATATCAAACGGAGTCCAAACGGAATAAAATCTTCGGGAACGTGATTTTCTCATCGAACGTGATCCAGGAGACTTGGACCCTGCTCCAAGGAACAAAAGAGGCGGTCACGAGGGTGGGGGCGCCCCCCTAGGGCGCGCCCCCTGCCTCATGGGCCCCTCGTTGCTCCTCCGGCGTACTTCTTCCTCCTATATATACACACGTACCCCCAAACGATCAGAACAGGAGCCAAAAACCTAATTCCACCGCCGCAACTTTTTGTATCCACGAGATCCCATCTTTGGGCCTGTTCTGGAGCTCCGCCGGAAGAGGGCCGTCATCAGGGAGGGCTTCTACATCATCCTAGCCCCTCCGATGAAGTGTGAGTAGTTTACCCCAGACCTTCAGGTCCATAGTTAGTAGCTAGACGGCTTCTTCTCTCTCTTTGAATCTCAATACAAAGTTCTCCCCCTCTCTTGTGGAGATCTATTTGATGTAATCTTCTTATTGCGGTGTGTTTGTTGAGATCGATGAATTGTGGGTTTATGATCAAGTCTATCTATGAATAATATTTGAATCTTCTCTGAATTCTTTTATGTATGATTGGTTATCTTTGGAAGTCTCTTCGAATTATCTGTTTGGTTTGGCCAACTAGATTGGTAGTTCTTGCCATGGGAGAAGTGGTTAGCTTTGGGTTCGATCTTGCGGTATCCTTACCCAGTGACAGAAGGGGCAGAAAGGCACGTATTGTATCGTTGCCATTGAGGATAACAAGATGGGGTTTATTTCATATTGCATGAATTTATCTCTCTACATCATGTCATCTTGCTTAAGGCCTTACTCTGTTTTTAACTTAATACTCTAGATGCATGCTGGATAGCGGTCGATGAGTGGAGTAATAGTAGTATATGCAGAATCATTTCGGTCTACTTGTCACGGACGTGATGCCTATATACATGATCATGCCTAGATATTCTCATAACTATGTTCAATTCTGTCAATTGCTCAACAGTAATTTGTTCACCCACCGTAGAATACTTATGCTCTTGAGAGAAGCCACTAGTGAAACCTATGGCCCCCGGGTCTATTCTCATCATATCAATCTCCATCACTTTAATCTTGTTTTGCTTTTTTACTTTGCTTTTACTTTTTACTTTGCATCTTTATACCAAAAATACCAAAAATATTATATCTATAAGATCTCACTCTCGTAAGTGACCGTGAAGGGCTTGACAACCCCTAATCGCGTTGGTTGCGAGTAGCTATCGCTTTGTGCAGGTACGAGGGACTTGAGCGTGGGCTCCTACTGGATTGATACCTTGGTTCTCAAAAACCGAGGGAAATACTTACGCTACTCTGCTGCATCATCCCTTCCTCTTCAGGGAAAAACAACGCAAGCTCAAGACGTAGCTAGAAGGATTTCTAGCGCCGTTGCCGGGGAGTCTACAGAAAAAGCCAACATACCAAGTACCCATCACAATCCCTATCTCTCGCATTACATTATTTGCCATTTGCCTCTCGTTTTCCTCTCCCCCCAATTCACCCTTGCTGTTTTATTCGCCCTCTCTCTCTATCCTCCCTCTCCTTTCCGCTTGCCTCTTGTTTGCTCGTGTGCTAGTTTGCTTGCTTGTCGTTATGTCCGAAACTGGGGAAGTTATCGCCAATTTGAGTGATAACAATATCATGGAAAATTCTGATGCTCCTGCTAAAGAACCTACCATCTTTCATACAAAAAAAATTCCGTGTTGGTAGTGGTAATATTATTGGAAAAGGAGTTATTCAAGATTTCTTTACTTGTGCCGGTGCTTTACCTTCTATGGGTAGTTCTATCCTTCACAGAACTAGTAGTCTTGCGGACGCTATTGCCATGCTTGTAGTTGAACTTGAAAGACAATTCATGCACATGCATCCTTCCATACAAAGGATTTTTCTGGAATTTTCTAATATTGAGCATTCTTCTGCTAAGCATGCCGCTACTATATTTTTGGCTCATGAGTTTAGATTCATAATAAGAGAAGCCAAAGAAATCTTTGCGCATTATAGGGTGGACGCTTGCCGTCCTCCCATAGAGGCTATCCTCTTTGATCAAGAAGAAATAATGCGTTTTCAATCTCTAGATTATGTTGCTTTCAATGAAAATCTTAGAAGAAAGGTTCCTACCAATGTTTTAGTTGATAGAATTTCTGAACTTAATGATGATTTGGCTATTCGAAATAATGAGCTAGGATATTCTCTTGAATATAGGCTTACAAAGTTCTGTCAAAAGAATGCTTATAATGATGAATTGGTTGTGCATTATGAAGGACCAAAGGAGGAACCTATACCTCCCAAGGTTGATCTTGGGGACTTTTGTCCTGTTAAATTTAGTCCTTTTGATTACTTTTGCTTGCCTTAAAGAAAGCTTGCTGCCGAACGTAGAGAATACGAAATGAGTTTTAATAATCTATATTACTATTATGGCAATACCTAGATCTATCCTCGCTTTTATGCCTAGCTAGGGGCGTTAAACGATAGCGCTTGTTGGGAGGCAACCCAATTTTATTTTTATTCCTTGATTTTTGCTCCAGCTTAGTAATAAATAAATTATTTAGCCTCTGTTTTGGTTGTGTTTTTTGTGTTTAATTAGTGTTTGTGCCAAGTAGAACCGTTGGGAAGACTTGGGGAAAGTCTTGTTGAACTTGCTGTAAAAAACAGAAACTTTAGCGCTCACGAGAACTGCTGTCATTTTTATTTGAAGAGTGAGATTTAGTTAATTATTTTTTCAGATGATTAATAGATAAATTCCTCACGTCCAGAAATTTATTTTAGAATTTTTGGGGTTCCAGATCTTGCGCTAGCTACAGATTACTACAGACTGTTCTGTTTTTGACAGATTCTGTTTTTCGTGTGTTGTTTGCTTATTTTGATGAATCTATGGCTAGTAAAATAGTTTATAATCCATATAGAAGTTGGAATACAGTAGTTTTAACACCAATATAAATAAAGAATGAGTTCATTACAGTACCTTGAAGTGGTCTTTTGTTTTCTTTCGCTAACGGAGCTCACGAGTTTTCTATTTTGAGTTTTGTGTTGTGAAGTTTTCAAGTTTTGGGTGAATTCTTTTGATGGATCATGGAACAAGGAGTGGCAAGAGCCTAAGCTTGGGGATGCCCATGGAACCCCCAAGATAATCCAAGGACACCAAAAAGTCAAAGCTTGGGGATGCCCCGGAAGGCATCCCCTCTTTCGTCCACTTCCATCGGTAATTTACTTGGAGCTATATTTTTATTCACCAACATGATATGTGTTTTTCTTGGAGCGTCTTGTATTATTTGTGTATTTGTGTATTAGTATTCCACAATCATCCTTGCTGTACACACCTTTTGAGAGAGCCATACATGAATTAAAATTTAATAGAACACTCTATGTGCTTCACTTATATCTTTTGAGCTAAGTAGTTTTGCTCTATGTGCTTCACTTATATCTTTTGAGCTAAGTAGTTTTGCTCAATGTGCTTCACTTATATCTTTTGAGCGTTATAATTTTGCTCTATGTGCTTCACTTAGATCTTTTAGAGCACGGTGGTGGATTTGTTTTAAAGAAACTATTGATCTCTCATGCTTCACTTAAATTATTTTGAGAGTCTCTTAATAGCATGTTAATTTGCTTAATAATAATATGCTTGGTATTCAAGATTTGTGAAACTTTCTTTTGAGTGTGTTGAATACTAAGAAAAGATTGAAGCATGATAATTGTTTTGAGATATGGAGGTGATAATATTAAAGTCATGCTAGTTGAGTAGTTGTGAATTTAAAGAATACTTGTGTTAGAGTTTGTGATTCCCGTAGTATGCACGTATGGTGAGCCGTTATGTAACGAAGTCGGAGCATGATTTGTTTATTGATTGTCTTCCTTATGAGTGGTGGTCGGGGACGAGCGATGGTCTTTTCCTACCAACCTATCCCCCTAGGAGCATGCGCGTAATACTTTTCTTTGATAACTTCTAGATTTTTGCAATAAGTAAATGAGTTCTTTATGACTAATGTTGAGTCCATGGATTATACGCACTCTCACCCTTCCACCTTTGCTAGCCTCTCTAATACCGCACACCTTTCGCCGGTATCATACACCTACCATATACCTTCCTCAAAACAGCCACCATACCTACCTATTATGGCATTTCCATAGCGATTCCGAGATATATTGCCATGCAACTTTCCACCATCTAGTTCATCATGACACATTCATCATTGTCATATTGCTTAGCATGATCATGTAGTTGACATTGTATTTGTGGCAAAGCCACCGTTCATAATTTCTTCATACTTGTCACTCTTGATTCATTGCATATCCCGGTACACCGCCGGAGGCATCCATATAGAGTCATACTTTGTTTTAGAATCGAGTTGTAATCATTGAGTTGTAAATAAATAAAAGTGTGATTATCATCATTCAATAGAGCATTGTCCCAATAAAAAATATAAAAAAAGAAGAAATAAAAGGCCAAAGAAAAAAAGAAGGCCCAAAAAAAGAAAATAAATAAAAAGGGGCAATGCTACTATCCTTTTTTCCACACTTGTGCTTCAAAGTAGCACCATGATATAGCGAGTCTCATATATTGTGCTTCAAAGTAGCACCATGTTCTTCATATAGAGAGTCTCATATGTTGTCACTTTCATATACTAGTGGGAATTTTACATTGTAGAACTTGGCTTGTATATTCCAATGATGGGCTTCCTCAAAATTGCCCTAGGTCTTCGTGAGCAAGCAAGTTGGATGCACACCCACTTAGTTTCTTTTGTTGAGCTTTCATACATTTATAGCTCTAGTGCATCCGTTGCATGGCAATCCCTACTCACTCACATTGATATCTATTGATGGGCATCTCCATAGCCCGTTGATACGCCTAGTTGATGTGAGACCATCTTCTCCTTTTTGTCTTCTCCACGGCCACCATTCTATTCCACCTATAGTGCTATATCCATGGCTCACGCTCATGTATTGCATGAAGATTGAAAAAGTTTTGAAAAAATTAGAGTATGAAACAATTGCTTGGCTTGTCATCGGGGTTGTGCGTGATTTAAATACTTTGTGTGGTGAGATGGAGCATAGCCAGACTATATGATTTTGTAAGGATAACTTTCTTTGGCCATGTTATTTTGAGAAGACATAATTGCTTTGTTAGTATGCTTGAAGTATTATTATTTTTATGTCAATATAAACTTTTGTCTTGAATCTTTCTAATCTGAATATTCATGCCACAATTAAGAAGATTTACATTGAAATTATGCCAAGTAGCACTCCGCATCAAAAATTCTCTTTTTATCATTTACCTACTCGAGGACGAGCAGGAATTAAGCTTGGGGATGCCTGATACGTCTCCAACGTATCTATAATTTTTGATTGCTCCATGCTATATTATCTACTGTTTTGGACTATATTGGGCTTCATTTTCCACTTTTATATTATTTTTGGGACTAACCTATTAACCGGAGGCCCAGCCCAGAATTGCTGTTTTTTTGCCTATTTCAGTGTTTCGAAGAGACGGAATATCAAACGGAGTCCAAACGGAATAAAATCTTCGGGAACGTGATTTTCTCATCGAACGTGATCCAGGAGACTTGGACCCTGCTCCAAGGAACAAAAGAGGCGGTCACGAGGGTGGGGGCGCCCCCCTAGGGCGCGCCCCCTGCCTCGTGGGCCCCTCGTTGCTCCTCCGGCGTACTTCTTCCTCCTATATATACACACGTACCCCCAAACGATCAGAACAGGAGCCAAAAACCTAATTCCACCGCCGCAACTTTTTGTATCCACGAGATCCCATCTTTGGGCCTGTTCTGGAGCTCCGCCGGAAGAGGGCCGTCATCAGGGAGGGCTTCTACATCATCCTAGCCCCTCCGATGAAGTGTGAGTAGTTTACCCCAGACCTTCAGGTCCATAGTTAGTAGCTAGACGGCTTCTTCTCTCTCTTTGAATCTCAATACAAAGTTCTCCCCCTCTCTTGTGGAGATCTATTCGATGTAATCTTCTTATTGCGGTGTGTTTGTTGAGATCGATGAATTGTGGGTTTATGATCAAGTCTATCTATGAATAATATTTGAATCTTCTCTGAATTATTTTATGTATGATTGGTTATCTTTGGAAGTCTCTTCGAATTATCCGTTTGGTTTGGCCAACTAGATTGGTAGTTCTTGCCATGGGAGAAGTGGTTAGCTTTGGGTTCGATCTTGCGGTGTCCTTACCGAGTGACAGAAGGGGCAGCAAGGCATGTATTGTATCGTTGCCATCGAGGATAACAAGATGGGGTTTATTTCATATTGCATGAATTTATCTCTCTACATCATGTCATCTTGCTTAAGGCCTTACTCTGTTTTTAACTTAATACTCTAGATGCATGCTGGATAGCGGTCGATGAGTGGAGTAATAGTAGTATATGCAGAATCATTTCGGTCTACTTGTCACGGACGTGATGCCTATATACATGATCATGCCTAGATATTCTCATAACTATGTTCAATTCTGTCAATTGCTCAACAGTAATTTGTTCACCCACCGTAGAATACTTATGCTCTTGAGAGAAGCCACTAGTGAAACCTATGGCCCCCGGGTCTATTCTCATCATATCAATCTCCATAACTTTAATCTTGTTTTGCTTTTTTACTTTTCTTTTAGTTTTTACTTTGCATCTTTATACCAAAAATACCAAAAATATTATATCTATCAGATCTCACTCTCGTAAGTGATCGTGAAGGGCTTGACAACCCCTAATCGCGTTGGTTGCGAGTAGCTATCGCTTTGTGCAGGTACGAGGGACTTGAGCGTGGGCTCCTACTGGATTGATACCTTGGTTCTCAAAAACTGAGGGAAATACTTATGCTACTCTGCTGCATCATCCCTTCCTCTTCGGGGAAAACCAACACAAGCTCAAGACGTAGCATACCCGGGCCCAAAGTGACAAGCATTAAGCATAGCAAAGTCATAGTAACATCAATCTAAGAACATAGTGGATACTAGGGATCAAGCCCTAACAAAACTAACTCGATTACATGATGAATCACATCCAACTCCTCACCGACCAGCAAGCCTACGAAGGAATTACACACTCCCAGTGGGGAGCATCATGGAATTGGCGATGGAGAAGGGTTGGTGATGACGAGGAACGAAGACCCCCCCTCTCCGGAGCCCCAAACGGACTCCAGATCTGGCCTCCCGATGAAGAATAGGAGGTGACAACGGCTCCGTCTTGTGGATTGTGATAATTCTTTCTCCTTCATTTTTCTGGAAAAATAGGATTTTATAGCATCGGTTTCAGGGTCTGCGGGGCCACCAGGTGGGGACAACCCACCTGGGCGCACTAGGAGAGGGGGGCGCGCCCTGGTGGGTTGTGCCCACCCAATGGCACCTCTCCGGTAGGTCTTGGTTCCAGAAATTCTTATTTATTATATAAAGATTCCTCGCAAAGTTTCGTTCCATCCCGAGAACTTTCATTTCTACACAAAAACAACACCATGGTAGTTCTGCTGAAAACAACGTCAGTCCAGGGATAGTTTCATTCAAATCATGCAAATTAGAGTCGAAAACAAGAGGAAAAACATTAGGAAAAGTAGATACATTGGAGACGTATCAACGCCCCCAAGCTTAAACCTTTGCTTGTCCTCAAGCAATTCAGTTGATAAACTGAAAGTGAAAAAGAAATACTTTTACGAACTCTTTTGCTCTTGTTTGCATAAATAAGCTTAAACATCACCCAAGTTTTCAGCCAACATTATAACTAACCATGCCGACAATAACTCTTAAAGATTGTAATGATTCATATCAATGACATAATTAGCTAGCGAGTAATAATAAGGCATCTCAAACGGCAACACGTTGTCAAAACAACCATGATATAATATGACAATAGTGGTATCTTGCTAGCCCTTTCTGAGACGGCAAAACATAAATGCAGAGCACCTCCAAAGTTCAGGCAGCGACTAAACATTGTAATTCATGGTAGAAAAGATCCATTCATGATTCACCCAACATTAGCTACACACAATGCATAAGTCATGACAACTGTGCTCTTAGGTTCTAGCGCTTGTTTTAGAAGGTGATGACACAACATAAAGTAAATAGATAGTCCCTTCGCAGAGGGAAGCAGTGATTTGCAGAGGTGCCAGAGCTCAAGTTTTTTTAAAAACAGAGGTAAATGATATTTTGGGACATGCACCCTTCTCATTTAATTCACGACCATTAGTTATCAATATCTTCCATGCTAAGCACGCTAGTGGCGGTTCCCAAGCGATAAAAGTAAAGGTTTACTCCCCCTCCACCAAGAATCACATTCCACGGCTTGTCTGAATCAATGGGTGCCGTCCAAACTAACAACAGTCTCGGGGGAGTTTTGTTTAATTATTTGCATTTTTGAGTTCGGGACTGGGAATCCCTATTACCGCCCTTTTCTCGTGTGATGGCGAGTGAATAAACACTCGACCTGAGAATAATCCGCTTAGCATGGAAGATACCGACCACCTCCTGTTGTTCCATGAACGATCCAGGAACACAAAAGGATATTTATTTAGAAGTTTTTAGAGGTGGCACATGCAAATTTACTTAGGACGGTAGGGTAATACCGCATATTGGTAGTTATGGTGGACTCATCTAGAATAACTTTGGGTTCAAGGTTTTAAATGTACAAGCAGAATTCCCACTTAGTACAGGCGATGGCTAGCAATTAGATTGAGAAGCGGCCAACTAGAGAGCAACAACGGTCATAAACATGCATTATGCATAAGTAACATTGGACACTAGCATGGTAGGATATGAACACCATGAACATAAATATCATAGAGGCGATGTTGGTTTTGATACATGCATGAACATGTGCCAAGTCAAGCCACTCGAACATCGAGAGGAGGATACCATATCATCATACTACATCACAATCATTTTAACGCAATGTTGATATCCAAGATAAATCATTATCCACGTCTAGCTACTTATGCATGGCATGAGAAACTACAATCTCTAATTGTCATTGCAAACATGTTTAATCATAATGGGTTGAATCATGGATACTAGGTTAAACATATTTACACAAACAAAACAAGTCGAGTTCATACCTGTTTTTCTCTGCCATGACCAGTTCATCGAATGTCGTCATTATTGCCTTTCACTTGCACGACCAAACGATATGGAAATAATGATAGTGCAAGAGCGTCATGGACTAAGTTGGAATCTGCAAACATTTTATTCAACAGGAGAAGACAAGGTAAAATAGGCTCTTAATTAGATCAACAATTATTCATATGAGAGCCACTCAGCATTTTCATCGTGGTCTTCTCCTTGGTACAACTCGAATAAAAGGAAAAGAAATTCAGAGAAACACACTAAAATATTTTTGGAGTTTTTGGTTTTCTTGAATGAAAAAATAAAAGGGAAAAGCAAAAAAGATAAAAACTATTTACACGGGAAAGCTCCCAACAAGCAAAAGAAGAACAAGGAAATCTTTTTGGGTTTTCTTTTTAGTATTACTACTAAGCATGCTTAGAAAGTAAACTAGCTACAACTAATTTTTTTTCTAAAGTTTTTCAAACACACAAGAAGAAAGCAAGAAAATAAATCTAAGCATGGATGATACAATGAAAAAGTGTGAACACCGACAAATAAAAATAAGTGGACATGAATGTAATGTCAATGAGAACACGTACTCCCCCAAGCTTAGGCTTTTGGCCTAGCTTGGTAGTCGATCAGTAGCCTGGATAGTAGTCCGCGTGGTAGCTTACGGAGGCTCTTGGTGCGGACGCCTCGGCCTACCGTGCTGCCTCCACTGCTGTGTTGTGAGCTCAGGTCTCACTCTTAAGAACAAAATATCTTCCCTTGTTGTGATAGTCAAAATGAGCAGGCGCGGGCAAATATGTGTGCCCAACAGTTGTTTGGTTAAACAATAGATTGTAAGTGAAGTTATCAATCTTTCCCTTAAGGATCTTATGGTCTTTTAAGGTGTTAAAATATAAATACTGCGTGGGTAGGATAGGATCAAAGGGCAAAGGCGAAACACGCAACCCTCGTGCTAAACGTGTGGCATAAATTCCACCATAAAATAGCCACTATTAGCGTTGTGCTAAAGTCTGCGTGCAACAATCGCTCCAAGGTTATAATTCCTTTCACCGGTGAGAGCAGTGCGAATGAGGCTCAAGTTTGGAGCACAAAGTGTACTACAGCCTTGCTTGCCTACTATACATTTCCCATTAAATAATGCAAAGTACTGAACCACGGGAAAATGAATGCTCTTTATTCTACCTTATGTCACTCCCCTCGTCTCACCGCAGCAAAGACTAGTTAAGAATATTTGGTACTCAGCCCTTAGCGGTTCTTCAAGCGAACCCCAGAACTAGAGTTTGCAGTGGTAAGAAAATTCTCTAGTGAGATGGTAAATGGATTATCATAAAGCATAAACGACACCCTCGATTCACGGGGAAGGAATTTAAATCATTTGACAAATGATTCAGTGAGAAGGTGGCATTGTTCGCACTTATCTGAATGGTAGGGACCGAGACCGGCATTGTGAACATCTTGCTCAAATTCCTCCTTAATGCCCACACCCATCCGATACTCGCAAGGTCATAAGCATGTTTTGGTAGCGTCATCTCGTGTGAAACTTTCACTTGGTTCAACATATAACCGTCGAGCGGAGCTATCACTAGAAGATGCCCCTGAGGATTGTCTCCTCGAAGAACTCCTTCCAAATAGGTTCATTATGTCCACATACATTTTTCTGAAAATTTTTGGGCAACAAAAATTTGTCAACAAAACTTTATTAAATTGATAGCAACTACTCATAGGGATACATAGAAGCCATAGCAAGCATTCAAACTACTTAGAGCTCTAAGAATTCAACATGCAAGCTCATCTACAGCAACACCAAGAGTAGCTAATTATTCAAAATATAAACCACTAAAACAAAAACTAATTGGACAAAAGGTGGAGTCACATACCAAGCAACAATCCCTCGAAACAGTTTCAGAAACGGAGCTTCGAGCAAAGAGATCGAAATCCGTGGGTTTGAGAGCAAGAACACGGGAGAGAGAGCAATGGAGATTTTTTATGGAGGTAAGTGATGATGTGGGATGAAGGGATAAGTGAGGGGGGCCCATGTGGGGACCACAACCCACCAGGGCACGCCTGGGGGTCCTGGCGTGCCCAGGTGGGTTGTGCCCACCTGGTGCACCTCCCTCTGATATTATTTGCACCAGAAATTCAGAAATATTCATAAAAAAGATCGTATTAAATTTTCAGAGCATTCTGAGAACTTTTATTGTTGGGTCATTTTTAATGCACGAGAAATTCAGAAAATAGACAAAACATGGCATTTTATTTTATTTTATTTAAACAATAAAAATAGAAAACTAAGAGTAAGGACAGAAGGTAGTGCTTACTAAATTCATCAACTTCATACTGCTAAAAAATGATCCATTAATAAGATTGATCAAGTCTTATTAACAACCACTTTCGATTAGCATGAAACCTGTAACACCCCGGATGTAACTTGCCATATTTGCAACTCCGATTCTTGCCATTTTCGGCTTTCAGTTATGAGATTCTCTTCGTGGTTGGGTTTTTGTCTTTGTTTTGCATTTTGTTCATGTCATGCATTTCTTATCATGTCATCATGTGCATCGCATTTGCATTCGTGTTCGTCTCATGCATCCGAGCATTTTCCCCGTTGTCCGTTTCGCAATCCCACACTCCCACATGCACCGGCGCACCCCTTTTGTCTCTTTTCGTGAGCAGGTGTTAAATGTTGTTGGAATGGGCCGAGATTTGTCAAGTGGCCTTGGTACACCACCGGTAGACCGCCTGTTAAATTTCGTTCCATTTGGAGGCCGTTTGATGCTCCAACAGTTAACCGGGTAACCGCAAAGCCCCTTGTGTGTTGCAGACCAACACCCCTCCAAAACAGCCCAATAACCCATCTAAACCATCTCCATGTCCTCTGTCGTCGGATCACGATCGTGTGGGCGAAAATAACACCTCATTTGGACACTCTAAACTCCCTCTACCTATAAACATGTGATCCCCTCTGAAATTTCGCGCAGATGAAACCCTAGCTAACCTCCCACTCCGCCGCCGGACATGTCCGCCGCACGCCGGACGCTTCGCTCTGTTGAGGAACGTAGTAATTTCAAAAAAATTCCTACGCACACGCAAGATCATGGTGATGCACAGCAACAAGAGGGGAGAGTGTTGTCCACGTACCCTTGTAGACCGAAAGCGGAAGCGTTAGCACAACACGGTTGATGTAGTCGTATGTCTTCACGATCTGACCGATCAAGTACCGAACGTACGGTACCTCCTAGTTCAGCACACGTTCAGCCCGATGACATCCCTCGAACTGCGATCCAGCCGAGTGTTGAGGGATAGTTTCCTCAGCACGACGGCGTGGTGACGATGATGATGTTCTACCGACGCCGGGCTTCGTCTAAGCACCGCTACAGTATTATCGAGGTGGACTATGGTGGAGGGGGGCACCGCACACGGCTAAAAGATCAAATGATCAATTGTTATCTCTCTAGGGTGCCCTCTGCCCCGTATATAAAGGAGCAAGGGGGGTGGTGCGGCCGGCCAGGAGGGGGCGCGCCAGGAGGAGTCCTACTCCCACCGGGAGTAGGACTCCCTCCCTTTTCCTTGTTGGATTAGGAGTGGAGGGGGAAAGAGGAGGGAGAGAGGAAGGAAGGGGGGGCGCCGCCCCCCTCTCCTTGTCCTATTCGGACTAGGGGGGGAAGGGGCGCGCGGCCCTGCCCTGGCCGCCTCTCCTCTTCTCCACAAAGGCCCACTATGGCCCATTAAGCCCCCGGGGGGTTCCGGTAACCCCTCGGTACTCCGGTAAAATCCCGATTTCACCCGGAACACTTCCGATATCCAAATATAGGCTTCCGATATATCAATCTTCATGTCTCGACCATTTCGAGACTCCTCGTCATGTCCGTGATCACATCTGGGACTCCGAACAACCTTCGGTACATCAAAACTCATAAACTCACAATATAACCGTCATCGGGACTTTAAGCGTGCGGACTCTACGGGTTCGAGAACTATGTAGACATGACCGAGACACGTCTCCGGTCAATAACCAATAGCGGAACCTGGATGCTCATATTGGCTCCCACATATTCTACGAAGATCTTTATCGGTCAGGCCGCACAACAATATACATTGTTCCCTTTGTCATCGGTATGTTACTTGCCCGAGATTCGATCGTTGGTATCCAATACCTAGTTCAATCTCGTTACCGGCAAGTCTCTTTACTCGTTCCGTAATACATCATCTCGAAACTAACTCATTAGTTGCATTGCTTGCAAGGCTTAAGTGATGTGCATTACCGAGAGGGCCCAGAGATACCTCTCCGACGATCGGAGTGACAAATCCTAATCTCGAAATACGTCAACCCAACATGTACCTTTGGAGACACCTGTAGAGCACCTTTATAATCACCCAGTTACGTTGTGACGTTTGGTAGCACACAAAGTGTTCCTCTGGTAAACAGGAGTTGCATAATCTCATAGTCATAGGAACATGTATAAGTCATGAAGAAAGCAATAGCAACATACTAAATGATCAAGTGCTAAGCTAACGGAATGGGTCAAGTCAATCACATCATTCTCCTAATGATGTGATCCCGTTAATCAAATGACAACTCATGTCTATGCTTAGGAAACATAACCATCTTTGATCAACGAGCTAGTCAAGTAGAGGCATACTAGTGACAATCTGTTTGTCTATGTATTCACACATGTATTATGTTTCCGGTTAATACAATTCTATCATGAATAATAAACATTTATCATGATATAAAGAAATAAACAATAACTTTATTATTGCCTCTAGGGCATATTTCCTTCAGTCTTCCACTTGCAGTAGAGTCAATAATCTAGTTCACATCTTTATGTGATTAGTTCACATCTTCATGTGACTAATAACCAAAGGGTTTACTAGAGTCTATAATCTAGTTCACATTGCTATTTGATTAACACCCAAAGAGTGATCATGTTTTGCTTGTGAGAGAAGTTTAGTCTACGGGTCTGCAACATTTAGATCAGTATGTATTTCACAAATTTCTATGTCTATAATGCTCTGCACGGAGCTACTCTAGCTAATTGCTCCCACTTTCAATATGTATCCAGATTGAGACTTAGAGTCATCTAGATCGATGTAAAAGCTTGTATCGACGTAACTCTTTACGACGAACTCTTTTATCACCTCCATAACCGAGAAATATTTCCTTAGTCCTCTAAGGATAATTTTGACCGCTGTCCAGTGATATACGCCTAGATCACTATTGTACTCCCTTGCCATAAAGATGCTAAGGTATACAATAGGACTGGTAAACAACATAGCATACTTTATAGAACCTATGACTGTGGCATAGGGAATGACATATCATTCTCTTTCTATTTTCTGCTGTGGTCGGGTTTTGAGTCTTTACTCAACTTCACACCTTGCAACACAGGCAAGAACTCCTTCTTTGACTGTTCCATTTTGAACTACTTCAAAATCTTGTCAAGGTATGTACTCATTGAAATAACTTATCAAGCGTCTTGATCTATCTCTATAGATCTTGATGCTCAATATGTAAGTAGCTTCACCGAGGTTTTTATTTGAAAAACTCCTTTCAAATACTCCTTTATGCTTTCCAGAAAATTCTACATTATTTCCGATCAACAATACGTCATTCACAAATATTTATCAGAAATGCTGTAATGCTCCCACTCACTTTCTTGTAAATACAGGCTTCACCACAAGTCTGTATAAAACTATATGCTTTGATCAACTCATCAAAGCGTATATTCCAACTCTGAGATGCTTGCACTAGTCCATAGATGGATCGCTGGAGCTTGCACATTTTGTTAGCACCTTTAGGATCGACAAAACCTTCTGGTTGCATCATATACAACTCTTCTTTAATAAATCCATTAAGGAATGTAGTTTTGACATCCATTTGCCAAATTTCATAAAATGTGGCAATTTGCTAACATGGTTCGGACGGACTTAAGCATCGCTACGAGTGAGAAAATATCATCGTAGTCAACACCTTGAACTTTGTCAAAACCTTTTTCGACAAGTCTAGCTTTGTAGATAGTAACACTACTATCAGCGTCCGTCTTCCTCTTGAAGATCCATTTATTTTCTATGGCTTGCCGATCATCGGGCAAGTCAACCAAAGTCCACACTTTGTTCTCATACATGGATCCCATCTCAGATTTCATGGCCTCAAGCCATTTCACGGAATCTGGGCTCATCATCGCTTCCTCATAGTTCGTAATTTCGTCATGGTCAATTAACATGACCTCCAGAACAGGAGTACCTTACCAATCTGGTGTGGATCTCACTCTGGTTGACCTACGAGGTTCGGTAGTAACTTGATATTAAGTTACATGATCATCATCATTAGCTTCCTCACTAATTGGTGTAGGAGTCACAGAAACAGATTTCTATGACGAACTACTTTCCAATAAGGGAGCATGCACAGTTACCTCATCAAGTTCTACTTTCCTCCCACTCACTTCTTTCGAGAGAAACTCCTTCTCTAGAAAGGATCCATTCTCAGCAATAAATATCTTGCCTTCGGATCTGTGATAGAAGGTGTACCCAACAATTACTTTTGGGTATCCTATGAAGACACACTTCTTCGACTTGGTTTGAGCTTATCAAGATGAAACTTTTTCACATAAGCATCACCACCCCAAACTTTAAGAAACGACAGCTCAGGTTTCTTGCTAAACCACAGTTCATACGGTGTCGTCTCAACGGATTTAGATGGTGCCCTTTTTAACGTGAATGCAATTGTCTCTAATGCATAACCCCAAAATGATAGTGGTAAATCGGTAAGAGACATCATAGATTGGACCATATCTAATAAAGTACGGTTATGATGTTCGGACACACCATTACACTGTGGTGTTCCAGGTGGCGTGAGTAGTGAAACTATTTCACATTGTTTTAACTGAAGGCCAAACTCGTAACTCAAATATTTTACTTCTGCGATCATGTCGTAGAAACTTTTATTTTTTTACGATGATTCTCCACTTCACTCTGAAATTCTTTGAACTTTTCAAATGTTTCAGACTTGTGTTTCATCAAGTAGATATACTCATATCTGCTCAAATCATCTGTGAAGATCAAAAAATAATGATACCTGCCGCGAGCCTCAATATTCATCGGACCACATACATCAGTATGTGTGATTTCCAACAAATCTGTTGCTCGCTCCATTGTTCCGGAGAACGGAGTCTTAGTCATCTTCCCCATGAGGCATGGTTCGCAAGCATCAACTGATTCATAATCAAGTGATTCCAAAAGCCCATCAGCATGGATTTTCTTCATGCGCTTTACACCAACATGACCTAAATGGCAGTGCCACAAATAAGTTGCACTATCATTATTAACTTTGCATCTTTTGGCTTCAATATTATGAAAATGTGTATCACCACGATCGAGATCCAACAAACCATTTTCATTGGGTATATGACCATAGAAGGTTTTATTCATGTAAACAGAACAACAATTATTCTCTAACTTACATGAATAACCGTATTGCAATAAACATGATCCAATCATATTCATGCTCGACGCAAACACTAAATAACATTTATTTTAGGTTTAACACTAATCCCGAAAGTATAGGGAGTGTGCGATGATGATCATATCAATCTGGGAACCATTTCCAATACACATCGTCACTTCACCCTTAACTAGTCTCTGTTCATTCTGCAACTCCTGTTTCGATTTACTATTCTTAGCAACTGAACTAGTATCAAATATTGGGTTGCTATAAACACTAGTAAAGTACACATCAATAACATGTATATCAAGTATACCTATGTTCACTTTGCCATCCTTCTTATCCGCCAATTACTTGGGGTAGTTCCGCTTCCAGTGACCAGTCCCTTTGCAGTAGAAGCACTCAGTTTCAGGCTTAGGTCCAGACAGCAACTTGCTTGCCGTTCTTCTTGAAGTTCTCTTTCTTTCCCTTTGCCCTTTTCTTGAAACTAGTGGTCTTGTTAATCATCAACACTTGATGCTCTTTCTTGATTTCTACCTTCATCGATTTCATCATCATGAAAAGCTCGGGAATCATTTACGTCATCCCTTGCATACTATACTTCATCACAAAGTTCTACTAACTTGGTGATGGTGACTAGAGAATTCTGTCAATCACTATTTTATCTGGAAGATTAACTCCCACTTGATTCAAGCGATTGTAGTACCCAGACAATCTGAGCACATGCTCACTGCTTGAGCTATTCTCCTCCATCTTTTAGCTATAGAACTTGTTGGATACTTCATATCTCTCAACTCGGGTATTTGCTTGAAATATTAATTTCAACTCCTGGAACATCTCATATGGTCCATGACGTTCAAAACATCTTTGAAATCCCGATTCTAAGCTATTAAGCATGGTGCACTAAACTATCAAGTAGTCATCATATTGAGCTAGCCAAACATTCATAACGTCTGCATCTGCTCCTGCAATAGGTCAGTCACCTAGCGGTGCATCAAGGACATAATTCTTCTGTGCAGCAATGAGGATAAACCTCAGATCATGGACCTAGTCCGCATCATTTCTACTATCATCTTTCAACTTAGTTTTCTCTAGGAACACATATAAAACATAGGGAAGCAATAACGCGAGCTATTGATCTACAACATAGATATGCAAATACTATCAGGACTAAGTTCATGATAAATTAAAGTTCAATTAATCATATTACTTAAGAACTCCCACTTAGATAGACATCCCTCTAATCATCTAAGTGATCACGTGATCCATATCAACTAAACCATAACCGATCATCACGTGAAATGGAGTAGTTTTCAATGGTGAACATCATTATGTTGATCATATCTACTATATAATTCACGCTCGACCTTTCGGCCTCCAGTGTTCCGAGGCCATATCTGCATATGCTAGGCTCGTCAAGTTTAACCCGAGTATTTCTGCGTGTGCAAAACTGCCTCACACCCGTTGTAGATGGACGTAGAGCTTATCACACCCGATCATCACGTGGTGTCTGGGCATGACGAACTTTGGCAACGGTGCATACTCAGGGAGAACACTTTTATCTTGAAATTTAGTGAGAGATCATCTTATAATTCTACCGTCAATCAAAGCAATATAAGATGCATAAAAGATAAACATCACATGCAATCAATATAAGTGATATGATATGGCCATCATCATCTTGTGCTTGTGATCTCCATCTCTGAAGCACCATCATGATCACCATCGTCACCGGTGTGACACCTTGATCTCCATCGTAGCATCGTTGTCGTCTCGCCAATCTTATGCTTCTACGACTATCGCTGCCGCTTAGTGATAAAGTAAAGCATTACAGGGCGATTGCATTGCATACAATAAAGCGAGAACCATATGGCTCTTGTCAGTTGCCTATAACTCGGTTACAAAACATGATCATCTCATACAATAAAATTTATATCTCATCACGTCTTGACCATATCACATCACAACATGCCCTGCAAAAACAAGTTAGATGTCCTCTACTTTGTTGTTGCAAGTTTTACGTGGCTGCTACGGGCTGAGCAAGAACCGTTCTTACCTACGCATCAAAACCACAATGATAGTTCGTCAAGTTAGTGCTCTTTTAACCTTCTCAAGGACCGGGCGTAGCCACACTCGATTCAACTAAAGTTGGAGAAAATGACACCCGCCAGCCACCTGTGTGCAAAGCACGTCGGTAGAACCAGTCTCGCGTAAGCGTACGCGTAATGTCGGTCCGGGCCGCTTCATCCAACAATACTGCCGAACCAAAGTATGACATGTTGGTAAGCAGTATGACTTATATCGCCCACAACTCACTTGTGTTCTACTCGTGCATATGACATATACGCATAAAACCTGGCTCTGATACCACTGTTGGGGAACGTAGTAATTTCAAAAAATTTCCCACGCACACGCAAGATCATAGTGATGCATAACAATGAGAGGGGAGAGTGTTGTCCACGTACCCTCATAGACCAAAAGCGGAAGCGTTAGCACAACACATTTGATGTAGTCGTACATCTTCACGATCCGACCGATCAAGTACCGCATGTACGGCACCTCCGAGTTCAGCACACGTTCAGCCCGATGACGTCCCTCGAACTGCGATCCAGCCGAGTGTTGAGGGAGAGTTTCGTCAGCACGACAGCGTGGTGACGATGATGATGTTCTACCGACGCAGGGCTTAGTCTAAGCACCGCTACAGTATTATCAAGCTGGACTATGATGGAGGGGGGCACCGCACACGGCTAAAAGATCAAACGATCAATTGTTATCTCTCTAGGGTGCCCCCTGCCCCCGTATATAAAGGAGCAAGGGGGGAGGTGCGGCCGGCCAGGAGGGGGCACGCCAGGAGGAGTCCTACTCCCACCGGGAGTAGTACTCCCTCCCTTTTCCTTATTGGATTAGGAGTGGAGGGGGTAAGAGGAGGGAGAGAGGAAGGAAGGGGGGGGGCACCGCCCCCCTCTCCTTGTCCTATTCAGACTAGGGGGGAGGGGCGCGCGGCCCTACCCTGGCCGCCTCTCCTCTTCTCCACAAAGGCCCACTATGGCCCATTAAGCCCCCGGGGGGTTCCGGTAACCCCTCAGTACTCCAGTAAAATCCCGATTTCACCCAGAACAATTCCAATATCCAAATATAGGCTTCCAATATATCAATTTTCATGTCTCGGCCATTTCAAGACTCCTCGTCATGTCCGTGATCACATCTGGGACTCCGAACAACCTTTGGTACATCAAAACTCATAAACTCATAATATAACTGTCATCGAGACTTTAAGCGTGCGATCCCTACGGGTTTGAGAACTATGTAGACATGACCGAGACATGTCTTCGGTCAATAACCAATAGCGGAACCTGGATGCTCATATTGGCTCCCACATATTCTATGAAGATCTTTATTGGTCAGATCGCATAACATCATACGTTGTTCCCTTTGTCATCGGTATGTTACTTGCCCGAGATTCGATCGTCGGTATCTCAATACCTAGTTCAATCTCATTACCGGCAAGTCTCTTTACTCGTTCTGTAATACATCATCCCGCAACTGACTCATTAGTTGCAATGCTTGCAAGGCTTAAGTGATGTGCACTATCGAGAGGGCCCAGAGATACCTCTTCGACAATCGGAGTGACAAATCCTAATCTCGAAATACGCCAACCCAACAAGTACCTTCGGAGACACCTGTAGAGCACCTTTATAATCACCCAGTTACGTTGTGACGTTTGGTAGCACACAAAGTGTTCCTCCGGTAAATGAGAGTTGCATAATCTCATAGTCATAGGAACATGTATAAGTCATGAAGAAAGCAATAGCAACATACTAAATGATCAAGTGCTAAGCTAACGGAATGGGTCAAGTCAATCACATCATTCTCCTAATGATGTGATCCCGTTAATCAAATGACAACTCATGTCTATGGTTAGGAAACATAACCATCTTTGATCAACGAGCTAGTCAAGTAGAGGCATACTAGTGACAATCTGTTTGTCTATGTATTCACACATGTATTATGTTTCCGGTTAATACAACTCTAGCATGAATAATAAACATTTATCATGATATAAGGAAATAAATAATCACTTTATTATTGCCTC
Source organism: Triticum dicoccoides (assembly GCF_002162155.2). Taxonomy (NCBI): domain Eukaryota; kingdom Viridiplantae; phylum Streptophyta; class Magnoliopsida; order Poales; family Poaceae; genus Triticum; species Triticum dicoccoides. The sequence continues at coordinate 445,715,909 of NC_041388.1, forward strand.
TAGGGCATATTTCCTTCATGCTCCGCCGCCCCGAGCCAGTGAGGAAGCGTCACATGTCCCGCCGCCGTCCCACCTTCGCCGCGGCCGTCGGGCCCAGCTCTGGCCCGCGCGGCCCGAATCGCGCCTGCCACCCGCTCCCGCGAGCGCCCGCCGCCGCCTGTGCCTCCCGTGCTACCAAGCTCCCTCGCCGCCGCCTCCCATGCCCTCGCCGGCCACCCCGCCACCGAACGCCGTCGCCGATTTCCGCGGCCAACGCGTTGCTCCTGCGCCGGACACCGCCGCCCACCGCCCTCAATCATCTCCGGCCGCCCCGAATCCGGCGAACTCGACATCTCCGGCCACCTCTCCGTCCATCTCCTGCGCGATTCCGGCGAAGATCCAGCCACCTCGGTTCGCGTGCCGACAACGAACCCTAGATCCAGTTTCAGTTGAGGTTGACCCCGAAATTCTCCTAAGTCCCTAACTTTTTATGCTTTCTTCATCGCATCATATCTTGGTGAACGTGGCTCCAAATCTTGCATATGATATGTCAATTTGTTCGTCTCGTTGAGCTCTACATGTTAGAAGCATTTCCATGCATGTTACTGTCTATTATGATGCCATTTTCTTTGATGCAAGAGTGCTATAAAATGTTAGCTGCTGGTACTTATCAGATCATGATGATTTGTCATTTTTGTTGCATTTGATGTGTGCATCATATGCGCATGAGGTCTAAATGTGTTTTGAACTACACCATGCCATCTTTACAGAGGTGCAAGCCTTGTATTTTTGTAATCTATTTGGTGACTAGAAGAAGCATGCAAAGTAGGCTCCACAATGTTGCTGTTTTCAGGGACTTAGGATTTTGCTAAGTCCTTTTACTGCTGTTATTTTGATGCCATGTAAACTTGATGATACAGTGAGATACATGCTTATTTTGAGATACTTCAGTAAGGATCTTTTGACCATGTGGTTATGCTCCATCCATCCATGCGCCTGTTTGCAATTATGGGTTGCTCTAGCATATCTTTTTCTTGCCCTACTTTTGCTATAAAATGTTCCTGGCAAAACGTTAACATGTTAATCAATATTGCCATGGTTGTTGCTAGTGATCCATGCATACTATGAACTTGCTCTTGCCATGGTTAGCTTCATGAACATGTCAGCTTGCATTTGGTATGCTTATGTTGTCATGCAATGCTTTGTGGTGAGTGGCATGAGCTCGAAAAGTTACTATCATGAATCTGTTTATGTCATGCTCTGTTTTTCTGCTAAGTCTGAAACTGTTAATAAAACTTGCTATGTTTACATGGGTGCCATCATATCCTATGTGCCTTTTTGGCTCATGTTCAGTAAGAGACTTTGGTTCTATGCATTTAGTAGTATCGTCCCATGCCCTTGTTTGCTATGATATGTTCCTGTAGCATGTTGTTTGCTTTCTCTAACAGTGCTTCCTGATGTTGTTTTGAACATGTTAGTATTTTGACAAAGTCTGTGAACCTGATATCTTTTGCACTTTTGCCAAGCTTGTTTGAACCTGTTAGTATTTTAGCCGTAGTTCAGTGTTCATGTTTTGTCAAGCATCTCTTGTACATCACTTCCATACGCTTTAGTGCTATGTTGGAGTGTAGTAGCTTAGTTTCTTGTTGCATTCTAGATGGCATCATGCTGTTAATCAGAGAATTGTGCCATTCTTGTTTTGCTTGCCATTTGCAAACCGTGCATCCGTTTTTGATGATCTTTATATCGATTTCAACCAAAATCATCTCATATTTCCAGCGGCATACTTGGTTTGCCAAGTTGTTGCCTTGATCATTATTTCCATTCAGGAGCACGCATATGCATTGCATATCATATCTTGCATATCATGCCATGTATTGCACCATGTTGCTTGTGCATTGCACCGTGATTGATTGTTGGTCCTCTGCTTGTGTTCTTGCTTTGGGTAGAGTCGGGAGACGAGTACGTGAACGAGGAACCTATTGAGTATGCTAACGAGGATCAAGCATTCGACAACTCTGAGAATTTTGCAGGCAAGATGACCATACCCTCGAAATCACTTATATCTTTGCTTGCTAGTTGTTCGTTCTATCGCTATGTCGCGCTACCTACCACTTGCTATATCATGCCTCCCATATGGCCATGTCTAGCCTCTAACCCACCTTTCCTAGCAAACCGTTCTTTGGCTATGTTCCGCTTTTGCTCAGCCCCTCTTATAGCGTTGCTAGTTGCAGGTGAAGATGAAGTTTGTTCCATGTTGGAACATGGATATGTTGGTGTTGGGGAACGTAGTAATTTCAAAAAAATTCCTACACACACGCAAGATCATGATGATGCATAGCAACGAGAGGGGAGAGTGTGATCTACGTACCCTTGTAGATCGACAACGGAAGCGTTTGGTTGATGTAGTCGTACGTCTTCACGGCCCGGCCGATCAAGCACCGAAACTACGGCACCTCCGAGTTTTAGCACACGTTCAGATCGATGACGATCCTCGGACTCCGATCCAGCAAAGTGTCGGGGAAGAGTTCCGTCAGCACGACGGCGTGGTGACGATCTTGATGTACTACTGTCGCAGGGCTTCGCCTAAGCACCGCTACAATATTATGGAGGACTGTGGTGGCAGGGGGCGCCGCACACGGCTAAGAATATGACCACGTGGATCAACTTGTGTTCCTCTGGGGTGCCCCTGCCTCCGTATATAAAGGCTCAAGGGGGGGGGTGCGGCCGGCCTAGAGGTGGCGCGCCAGGAGGAGTCCTACTCCCTTCGGGAGTAGGATTCCCCCCCCCCCCCAATCCTAGTTGGAATAGGATTCGCGGAGGGGGGAAAAGAGAAAGGGGGGCCGGCCCCCTCTCCTTGTCCTATTCGGACCAAGGGAGGGGAGGGGCGCACGGCCCATTTCAGGCTGCCTCTTCTCTTTTCCACTAAGGCCCACTAAGGCCCATATAACTCCCGGGGGGTTCCGGTAACCTCCCGGTACTCCGGTAAAATCCTGATTTCACCCGGAACACTTCCGATATCCAAACATAGGCTTCCAATATATTAATCTTTATGTCTCGACCATTTCGAGACTCCTCGTCATGTCCGTGATCACATCCGGGACTCCGAACAACCTTCTATACATCAAAACGTATAAACTCATAATATAACTGTCATCGAAACCTTAAGCGTGCGGACCCTACGGGTTCGAGAACAATGTAGACATGACCAAGACATGTCTCCGGTCAATAACCAATAGCGGGACCTGGATGCCCATGTTGGCTCCTACATATTCTACGAAGATCTTTACCGGTCAGACCGCATAACAACATACGTTGTTCCCTTTGTCATCGGTATGTTACTTGCCCGAGATTCGATCGTCGGTATCCAATACCTAGTTCAATCTCGTTACCGGCAAGTCTCTTTACTCGTTCCGTAATACATCATCTCGCAACTAACTCATTAGTTGCATTGCTTGCAAGGCTTAAGTGATGTGCATTACCGAGAGGGCCCAGAGATACCTCTCCGACGATCGGAGTGACAAATCCTAATCTCGAAATACGTCAACCCAACATGTACCTTTGGAGACACCTGTAGAGCACCTTTATAATCACCCAGTTACGTTGTGACGTTTGGTAGCACACAAAGTGTTCCTCCAGCACACGGGAGTTACATAATCTCATAGTCATAGGAACATGTATAAGTCATGAAGAAAGCAATAGCAACATACTAAATGATCGGGTGCTAAGCTAATGGAATGGGTCATGTCAATCAAATCATTCAACTAATGATGTGATCCCATTTAATCAAATGACAACTCTTTGTCCATGGTTAGGAAACATAACCATCTTTGATTAACGAGCTAGTCAAGTAGAGGCATACTAGTGACACTCTGTTTGTCTATGTATTAACACATGTATTATGTTTCCGGTTAATACAATTCTAGCATGAATAATAAACTTTTATCATGATATAAGGAAATAAAAAATAACTTTATTATTGCCTCTAGGGCATATTTCCTTCAGTCTCCCACTTGCACTTGAGTCAATAATCTAGATTACACAGTAATGATTCTAACACCCATGGAGCTTTGGTGCTGATCATGTTTTGCCCGTGGAAGAGGCTTAGTCAATGGGTCTGCTACATTCAGCTCTGTATGTATCTTGCAAATCTCTATGTCTCCCACCTGGACTAGACCCCGGATGGAATTGAAGCGTCTCTTGATGTGTTTGGTTCTCTTGTGAAATCTGGATTCCTTTGCCAAGGCAATTGCACCAGTATTGTCACAAAAGATTTTCATTGGACCCGATGCACTAGGTATGACACCTAGATCGGATATGAACTCCTTCATCCAGACTCCTTCATTTGCTGCTTCCGAAGCAGCTATGTACTCCGCTTCACATGTAGATCCCGCCACGACCCTTTGTTTAGAACTGCACCAACTGATAGCTCCACCGTTTAATGTAAACACGTATCCGGTTTGCGATTTAGAATCGTCCGGATCAGTGTCAAAGCTTGCATCAACGTAACCGTTTACGATGAGCTCTTTGTCACCTCCATATACGAGAAACATATCCTTAGTCCTTTTCAGGTATTTCAGGATGTTCTTGACCGCTGTCCAGTGATCCACTCCTGGATTACTTTGGTACCTCCCTGCTAGACTTATAGCAAGGCACACATCAGGTCTGGTACACAGCATTGCATACATGATAGAGCCTATGGCTGAAGCATAGGGAACATCTTTCATTTTCTCTCTATCTTCTGCAGTGGTCGGGCATTGAGTCTGACTCAACTTCACACCTTGTAACACAGGCAAGAACCCTTTCTTTGCTTGATTCATTTTGAACTTCTTCAAAATCTTGTCAAGGTATGTGCTTTGTGAAAGTCCAATTAAGCGTCTTGATCTATCTCTATAGATCTTTATGCCTAATATGTAAGCAGCTTCACCGAGGTCTTTCATTGAAAAACTTTTATTCAAGTATCCCTTTATGCTATCCAGAAATTCTATATTATTTCCAATCAGTAATATGTCATCCACATATAATATCAGAAATGCTACAGAGCTCCCACTCATTTTCTTGTAAATACAGGCTTCTCCGAAAGTCTGTATAAAACCAAATGCTTTGATCACACTATCAAAGCGTTTATTCCAACTCCGAGAGGCTTGCACCAGTCCATAAATGGATCGCTGGAGCTTGCACACTTTGTTAGCTCCCTTCGGATCGACAAAACCTTCCAGTTGCATCATATACAACTCTTCTTCCAGAAATCCATTCAGGAATGCAGTTTTTACATCCATCTGCCAAATTTCATAATCATAAAATGCGGCAATTGCTAACATGATTCGGACAAACTTAAGCATCGCTACGGGTGATAAGGTCTCATCGTAGTCAACCCCTTGAACTTGTCGAAAACCTTTTGCGACAAGTCGAGCTTTGTAGACAGTAATATTACCGTCAGCGTCAGTCTTCTTCTTGAAGATCCATTTATTCTCAATTGCTTGCCGATCATCGGGCAAGTCAACCAAAGTACATACTTTGTTCTCATACATGGATCCCATCTCAGATTTCATGGCTTCAAGCCATTTTGCGGAATCTGGGCTCACCATCGCTTCTTCATAGTTCGTAGGTTCATCATGATCTAGCAGCATGATTTCCAGAACAGGATTACCGTACCACTCTGGCGCGGATCTCACTCTGGTTGATCTACGAGGTTCAGTAGTATCTTTTCCTGAAGTTTCATGATCATTATCATTAGCTTCCTCACTAATTGGTGTAGGTTTCGCAGAAACAGTTTTCTTTGACGTACTACTTTCTAATAAGGGAGCAGGTACAGTTACCTCATCAAGTTCTACTTTCCTCCCACTCACATCTTTCGAGAGAAACTCCTTCTCCAGAAAGTTTTCGAATTTAGCAACAAAAGTCTTGCCTTCGGATCTGTGATAGAAGGTGTATCCAACAGTTTCCTTTGGATATCCTATGAAGACACATTTCTCCGATTTGGGTTCGAGCTTATCAGGTTGAAGCTTTTTCACATAAGCATCGCAGCCCCAAACTTTCAGAAACGACAACTTTGGTTTCTTGCCAAACCATAGTTCATAAGGCGTCGTCTCAACGGATTTCGATGGTGCCCTATTTAACGTGAATGCGGCCGTCTCTAAAGCATAACCCCAAAACGATAGCGGTAAATCAGTAAGAGACATCATAGATCGCACCATATCTAGTAAAGTATGATTACGACGTTCGAACACACCATTACGCTATGGTGTTCCGGGTGGCGTGAGTTGCGAAACTATTCCGCATTGTTTCAAATGTACACCAAACTCATAACTCAAATATTCTCCTCCACGATCAGATCGTAGAAACTTTATTTTCTTGTTACGATGATTTTCAACTTCACTCAAATTCTTTGAACTTTTCAAATGTTTCAGACTTATGTTTCATTAAGTAGATATACCCATATCTGCTTAAGTCATCTGTGAAGGTGAGAAAATAACGATATCCGCCACGAGCCTCCATATTCATCGGACCACATACATCTGTATGTATGATTTCCAACAAATCTGTTGCTCTCTCCATAGTACCGGAGAACGGTGTTTTAGTCATCTTGCCCATGAGGCACGGTTCACAAGTACCAAGTGATTCATAATCAAGTGGTTCCAAAAGTCCATCAGTATGGAGTTTCTTCATGCGCTTTACACCGATATGACCTAAACGGTAGTGCCACAAATAAGTTGCACCATCATTATCAATTCTGCATCTTTTGGCTTCAACATTATGAATATGTGTGTCACTACTATCGAGATTCAATAAGAATAGACCACTCTTCAAGGGTGCATGACCATAAAAGATATTACTCATATAAATAGAACAACCATTATTCTCTGATTTAAATGAATAACCGTCTCGCATTAAACAAGATCCAGATATAATGTTCATGCTCAATGCTGGCACCAAATAACAATTATTTAGGTCTAATACTAATCCCGAAGGTAGATGTAGAGGTAGCATGCTGACAGTGATCACATCGACTTTGGATCCATTTCCCACGCGCATCGTCACCTCGTCCTTAGCCAATCTTCGCTTAATCCGTAGTCCCTGTTTCGAGTTGCAAATATTAGCAACAGAACCAGTATCAAATACCCAGGTGCTACTGCGAGCATTAGTAAGGTACACATCAATAACATGTATATCACATATACCTTTGTTCACCTTGCCATCCTTCTTATCCGCCAAATACTTGGGGCAGTTCCGCTTCCAGTGACCAGTCTGCTTGCAGTAGAAGCACTCAATTTCAGGCTTAGGTCCAGACTTGGGTTTCTTCTCTTGAGCAGCAACTTGCTTGCTATTCTTCTTGAAGTTCCCCTTCTTCTTCCCTTTGCCCTTTTCCTTGAAACTAGTGGTCTTGTTGACCATCAACACTTGATGCTCCTTTTTGATTTCTACCTCCGTAGCTTTCAGCATTGCGAAGAGCTCGGGAATAGTCTTATTCATCCCTTGCATATTATAGTTCATCACGAAGCTCTTGTAGCTTGGTGGCAGTGATTGGAGAATTCTGTCAATGACGCAATCATCTGGAAGATTAACTCCCATCTGAATCAAGTGATTATTATACCCAGACATTTTGAGTATATGCTCACTGACAGAACTGTTCTCCTCCATCTTGCAGCTATAGAACTTATTGGAGACTTCATATCTCTCAATCCGGGCATTTGCTTGAAATATTAACTTCAACTCCTGGAACATCTCATATGCTCCATGACGTTCAAAACTTCGTTGAAGTCCCGATTCTAAGCCGTAAAGCATGGCACACTAAACTATCGAGTAGTCATCAGCTTTGCTCTGCCAGACGTTCATAACATCTGGTGTTGCTCCTGCAGCAGGCCTGGCACCTAGCGGTGCTTCCAGGACGTAATTCTTCTGTGCAGCAATGAGGATAATCCTCAAGTTACGGACCCAGTCCGTGTAATTGTTACCATCATCTTTCAACTTTGCTTTCTCAACGAACGCATTAAAATTCAACGGAACAACAACACGGGCCATCTATCTACAATCAAACATACATAAGCAAGATACTATCAGGTACTAAGTTCATGATAAATTTAAGTTCAATTAATCAAATTACTTAAAGAACTCCCACTTAGATAGACATCCCTCTAATCCTCTAAGTGATCACGTGATCCAAATCAACTAAACCATGTCCGATCATCACGTGACATGGAGTAGTTTCATTGGTGAACATCACTATGTTGATCATATCTACTATATGATTCACGCTCGACCTTTCGGTCTCCGTGTTCCGAGGCTATATCTGCATATGCTTGGCTCGTCAAGTATAACCTGAGTATTCCGCGTGTGCAACTGTTTTGCACCCGTTGTATTTGAACGTAGAGCCTATCACACCCGATCATCACGTGGTGTCTCAGCACGAAGAACTTTCGCAACGGTGCATACTCAGGGAGAACACTTCTTGATAATTTAGTGAGAGATCATCTTATAATGCTACCGTCAATCAAAGCAAGATAAGATGCATAAAAGATAAACATCACATGCAATCAATATAAGTGATATGATATGGCCATCATCATCTTGTGCCTGTGATCTCCATCTCTGAAGCACCATCATGATCACCATCGTCACCGGCGCGACACCTTGATGTCCATCGTAGCATCGTTGTCGTCTCGCCAATCTTATGCTTCCACGACTATCGCTACCGCTTAGTGATAAAGTAAAGCATTACAGCGCGATTGCATTGCATACAATAAAGCGACAACCATATGGCTCCTGCCAGTTGCCGATAACTCGGTTACAAAACATGATCATCTCATACAATAAAATTCAGCATCATGTCTTGACCTTATCACATCACAACATGCCCTGCAAAAACAAGTTAGATGTCCTCTACTTTGTTGTTGCATGTTTTACGTGGCTGCTACGGGCTTAAGCAAGAACCAATCTTACCTACGCATCAAAACCACAACGATAGTTTGTCAAGTTGGTGCTGTTTTAACCTTCGCAAGGACCGGGCGTAGCCACACTCGGTTCAACTAAAGTTGGAGAAACTGTCACCCGCAAGCCACCTATGTGCAAAGCACGTCGGGAGAACCGGTCTCGCGTAAGCGTACGCGTAATGTCGGTCCGGGCCGCTTCATCCAACAATACCGCCGAACCAAAGTATGACATGCTGGTAAGCAGTATGACTTATATCGCCCACAACTCACTTGTGTTCTACTCGTGCATATAACATCAACACATAAAACCTAGGCTCAGATGCCACTATTGGGGAACGTAGTAATTTCAAAAAAATTCCTACGCACACGCAAGATCACGATGATGCATAGCAACGAGAGGGGAGAGTGTGATCTACGTACCCTTGTAGATCGACAATGGAAGCATTTGGTTGATGTAGTCGTACGTCTTCACGGCCCGACCGATCAAGCACCGAAACTACGGCACCTCCGAGTTTTAGCACACGTTCAGCTCGATGACGATCCCCGGACTCCGATCCAGCAAAGTGTCAGGGAAGAGTTCCGTCAGCACGACAGCGTGGTGACGATCTTGATGTACTACTGTCGCAGGGCTTCGCCTAAGCACCGCTACAATATTATTGAGGACTATGGTGGCAGGGGGCGCCGCACACGGCTAAGAATATGATCACATGGATCAACTTGTGTTCCTCTGGGGTGCCCTGCCTCCGTATATAAAGGCTCAAGGGGGGGTGCGTCCGGCCTAGAGGTGGCGCGCCAGGAGGAGTCCTACTCCCTCCGGGAGTAGGATTCCCCCCCCCCCCAATCCTAGTTGGAATAGGATTCGCGGAGGGGGGAAAAGAGAAAGGGGGGCCGGCCCCCTCTCCTTGTCCTATTCGGACCAAGGGAGGGGAGGGGCGCGCGTCCCATCTCAGGCTGCCTCTTCTCTTTTCCACTAAGGCCCATATAGCTCCCGGGGGGTTCCGGTAACCTCCCGGTACTCCGGTAAAATCCCGATTTCACCCGGAACACTTCTGATATCCAAACATAGGCTTCCAATATATCAATCTTTATGTCTCGACCATTTCGAGACTCCTCGTCATGTCCGTGCTCACATCCGGGACTCCGAACAACCTTCGATACATCAAAACGTATAAACTCATAATATAACTGTCATCGAAACCTTAAGCGTGTGGACCCTACGAGTTCGAGAAAAATGTAGACATGACCGAGACATGTCTCCGGTCAATAACCAATAGCGGGACCTGGATGCCCATATTGGCTCCTACATATTCTATGAAGATCTTTATCGGTCAGACCGCATAACAACATACGTTGTTCCCTTTGTCATCGGTATGTTACTTGCCCGAGATTCGATCGTTGGTATCCAATACCTAGTTCAATGTCGTTACCGGCAAGTCTCTTTACTCGTTCCGTAATACATCATCTCGCAACTAACTCATTAGTTGCATTGCTTGCAAGGCTTAAGTGATGTGCATTACCGAGAGGGCCTAGAGATACCTCTCCGACAATCGGAGTGACAAATCGTAATCTCGAAATACGTCAACCCAACATGTACCTTTGGAGACACCTGTAGAGCACCTTTATAATCACCCAGTTACGTTGTGACGTTTGGTAGCACACAAAGTGTTCCTCCGGCACACGGGAGTTACATAATCTCATAGTCATAGGAACATGTATAAGTCATGAAGAAAGCAATACCAACATACTAAATGATCGGGTGCTAAGCTAATGGAATGGGTCATGTCAATCAGATCATTCAACTAATGATGTGATCCCGTTTAATCAAATGACAACTCTTTGTCCATGGTTAGGAAACATAACCATCTTTGATTAACGAGCTAGTCAAGTAGAGGCATACTAGTGACACTCTGTTTGTCTATGTATTCACACATGTATTATGTTTCCGGTTAATACAATTCTAGCATGAATAATAAACTTTTATCATGATATAAGGAAATAAATAATAACTTTATTATTGCCTCTAGGGCATATTTCCTTCAGTTGGGATATCATTATTATATATTATTTACTTTAACGCATCTATCTACTTGGTAAAGGGTGGAAGGCTCGGCCTTATGCCTGGTGTTTTGTTCCACTCTTGCTGCCTTAGTTTCCGTTATACCGGTGTTATGTTCCTTGATTTTGTGTTCCTTACGCGATTGGGTGTTATGGGAACCCCTTGATAGTTCGCTTTGAATAAAACTCCTCCAGCAAGGCCCAACCTTGGTTTTTAACATTTTCCACCTAAGCCTTTTTCCCTTGGGTTCCACGGACTCAAGGCTCATCTTTATTTTAAACCCCCAGGCCAGTGCTCCTCTGAGTGTTGGTCCAAAACAGAGCCACTTGCGGTGCCGCCCCTAGGAAACTTGGGGTATCTTCGGTTGTCGTACGTAGTGTTCATCCGGTGTGCCCCGAGAATGAGATACATGATACTCCTATCGGGATTTGTCGGCACATCGGGCGACTTTGCTGGTCGTGTTTTACCATTGTCGAAATGTCTTATAACCGGGATTCCGAGAGTGATCGGGTCTTCCCGGGAGAAGGAATATCCTTCGTTGACCGTGAGAGCTCGTGACGGGCTATGTTGAGGAAAGGGTGATGCAACAAAGTAGCATAAGTATTTCCCTTAGTTTTTGAGAACCAAGGTATCAATCCAGTATGAGGCCACGCACGAGTCCCTCGCACCTACACAAACAAATAAAATCCTCGCAACCAATGCAATAAAGGGGTTGCCAATCCCTTCACGGTCACTTACGAAACTGAGATCTGATAGATATGATAAGATAATATTTTTGGTATTTTTATGATAAAGATGCAAAGTAAATAAAGAAAAATAAAAACGGTGCAAGAAATAGCTTGTTGACGGAAGATTAATATGATAGAAAATAGACCCGGGGCCATATGTTTCACTAGTGGCTTCTCTCGAGAGCATAAGTATTACGGTGGGTAAATAAATTACTGTTGAGCAATTGGCAGAATCGAGCATAGTTATGAGAATATCTAGGTATGATCATGTATATAGGCATCACGTCCGAGACAAGTAGACCAACTCCTGCCTGCATCTACTAGTATTACTCCACACATCGACCGCTATCCAGCATGCATCTAGAGTATTAAGTTCAAAAGAACAGAGTAACACTTTAAGCAAGATGACATGATGTAGAGGGATAAACTCATGCAATATGATATAAGCCCCATCTTGTTATCCTCGATGGCAACAATACAATACCTGCCTTGCTGCCCCTACTGTCACTGGGAAGGGACACCACAATATTGAACCCAAAGCTAAGCACTTCTCCCATTGCAAGAAAGATCAATCTAGTAGGCCAAACCTAACTGATAATTCGAAGAGACTTGCAAAGATAACCAATCATACATAAAAGAATTCAGAGAAGATTCAAATATTGTTCATAGATAAACTTGATCATAAACCCACAATTCATCTGTCTCAACAAACACACCACAAAATAAGATTACATCGAATAGATCTCCACAAGAGAGGGGGAGAACATTGTATTGAGATCCCAAAAGAGAGAAGAAGCCATCTAGCTAATAACTATGGACCCGAAGTTCTGAGGTAAACTACTCACACATCATCGGAGAGGCTATGGTGTTGATGTAGAAGCCCTCCGTGATCGATGCCCCCTCCGGCGGAGCTCCGGAAAAGGCCCCAAGATGGGATTTCACGGGTACAGAAGGTTGCGGCAGTGGAATTAGAGTTTTGGCTCCATATCTGGTAGTTTGGGGGTACGTAGGTATATATAGGAGGAAGGAGTACGTCGGTGGAGCAACGTGGGCCCCACGAGGGTGGAGGGCGCGCTTGGGGGGGGGGGGGTAGGCGCGCCCCCCTACCTCGTGCCTTCCTGGTTGCTTTCTTGACATAGGGTCCAAGTCCTCTGGATCACGTTCGTTCCAAAAATCATGTTCCCGAAGGTTTCATTCCGTTTGGACTCCGTTTGATATTCTTTTTCTGCGGAACTCTGAAATAGGCAAAAAAACAGCAATCCTGGGCTGGGCCTCCGGTTAATAGGTTAGTCCCAAAAATAATATAAAAGTGTATAATAAAGCCGAATAATGTCCAAAACAGAATATAATATAGCATGGAACAATAAAAAATTATAGATACGTTGGAGACGTATCATTCGCCAACATCGAAAATCTCTTTTATGCAGTTGTTGGTGAGATAACCTCGACGCCACCCAGTACTGGGGCGGGAATTCGGGAGTATAAAGGATGCTTTTCGAAGGTTGAGGTACATGATTTCCGAAGGTTTCTTGGTTATGTGTTGAAGGATGGATACAGCTGGATGTAGGAATTGTTAGTTTGGGTGAGATATTATGCTTCCCATGTATCCCCAACACCTGATTGCATAACCAGAAAGTTTCGGGAGTTTTATAGGTGGGAATTCAAGTAGCTCTAGTATTTGTTCCCGCAGATACTTGGTTTGTGATTGGGTAATCCTTACCACTTATTTGTTCATATCCGTACCTTGTTGCTTTATTCATCTACCTTTATCTAAGTGACTTCTCACCTAATGGACGTGTGATGATTTACTTTCGAATTCATTCGTTCATCCTTGTTCGAATGTTTATTGTGAAGACTTTATGTTGCAATTTTGACCCATTGATTCAGCTTGAATATCTGTCTTTCAAGATTCTAATGGATGTCACCCTCTTTAGGATGGCTCCTCCAATGCGTCAGAATCCGGACCGCAATGATGGGGATCAGTCGAACCCTCCGCCACCACCTCCACCTCCGGAGGCGTGGCAAGCAGTCATGGCAGCCACCAACGCCAACACTCACATGCTTTTGCAACTCTTGCAAGAGCATAACCAAGGTCAAGGCAACCAAGGAAATCAAGGCCAAGGCAACAATCAACTCAGTTTGCTACCCTTAACCAGTTCCTCGCAAACCATCCGAAGTCCTTCAGCAAATGTGTCGAGGCCATAGACGCCGACGATTGGCTCGTGGATATTGGCAAGCATTTTGAATGTAGCAATGTCAGACCTGAGGACTTTGTCAAGTTTTCTTCGTTTCAACTCAAGGACCAAGCTGCTGAGTGGTATCAACAATACTGAGATTCCAGAGGAGGTCGTGTGATTACCTGGGATGATTTCTGCCGAGACTTCAAAGATCATCACATCCCATCAAGCGTTGCTGAGAGCAAGCGCGAGGAGTTCCGCAATCTCAATCAAGGCAGCATGTCCGTGTATCAATACAATATCCACTTTCAGAAACTTGCTCGCTTTGCTAAAGAAGACGTTCCTGACGAAAAGAGTATGATCTATCAATTCAGAGGTGGCCTCAGAGAAGATCTGTAGTTAGCTGTTGTGCTTCTTGAGCCGACCAAGTTCGATCAATTCTATAACATGGCACTAAAGTAAGAAGCTGCTCAGCTCAAGTGTGAGGCTTCCAAGAAGAGAGTCAAGGATGCAGTTCAATCTTCTTCCTCATCACAAGTGGCAGCTAAGCAACAGAAGTTCTGGTTGCCTCCTCCTTCGTTTCGCCAGCCCTACCAGCAGAAGAGCAAATGTGGCAATGGATCTTCCCACCCACCCAACCCAGGCTATCAGAACAAAGCTCAGTCTCAAACTCCAAGGTCAAGTGCTCCTTATCATCGTCTGCTCTCAGAGGTTACTTACAACAAGTGTCAATAGAAAGGGCACTATGCAAACAAGTGCTTCAACCAAAGGTGCCTTCCGCCTCCTCCTCCTGTGAGATCTTCAAGCAATGCAGTGGTCAAACATAATCCCAAGCATGCTAAGGTGAACATGATGAACGCAGCTCAGGCAAAGGATTCTTCAGAAGTGATCATGGGTAACCTTCGAGTTAACTCCTTTCCTACAAAAGTATTGTTTGATACTGGTGCATCGCTTTCTTTCATTTCAAGACCTTTTGTTGCCAAGCATGAGTTTGTGACCGAAAAGATTCCTTTCCCGTTGAAGATTGTGTCCCCGGATAAGCAAATGACATCTAATAATTGCGTCCTGGATGTGCCTACCGAGATGGGCAACTATAAATTTCTATGTTCTCCAATTGTTCTTGGTGACTCGGATATTGATCTAATTCTCGGGATGGACTGGCTTTTCTAAGCACAAGGATCAACTTGATTGTGCGGCCAGGCAGATTCAATTGACACATTCTTCTGAGGATGTGATCATCTATGCCGCTCGTGATGAAACCATTCGACTGTTTTCTCTCAATGAAAAGGGCGAGTTGAATGCCATATCTTAGATTCCAGTCATTTGTGAATACCAAAACGTATTTCCAAAAGAGCTTCTGGGAATGCCTCCTCACCGGCCAGTTGAATTCGTTATCAATCTTGAGCCTGGCACGAAACCTGTTTGCAAGCGTCCTTACAAGCTTGGAGCAGAGGTGTCGGGAATATACCCCGCGGTATGACCCGACCGGACTTGACGCTTGACCGATGACACTCTGGAGGACTGGCGACTCACGGGTCTGGCGGCTCACTGGTCAGATGACTCACGAGCCTGACGACTCACGGATGGCCCCGATGGCGGGTCAGATAGAAGACTAGGCCCAAGGCCCAGAAGGCTGGCTCATGTTATAGTGGGCCGGCTTAAGAGGAAAGCGTAAGGAATATTCCCTTACAAAGGAAGCAAGACTAGGACTCCACTTGTAACTGAGTAATCCTAATCCTACTAGGACTAGTCATGTAACCCGCCCCTTCAACTTATATAAGGTGGGGCAGGGCTCCCCAAAGAGGGAGAAGCAACAAGAAACAATATCTAGGGCTAGACACAAAGGGGGAGCCGGATTATGCGGCAGCTCCCTCATGAGCATAATGAGACCTAACCACAAACAGCATGTAGGGCTATTCCGGATGATGTTTTCCGGGGCCCGAAGCTGTCTAAATCCTTGTCTTGTGTGATGATCCGCCTCGCGTCTCTCGTCCTGATCAACCCCTCTCAAGCTATCACATAGATGTACTGGCCTCACGACTAAGTTCTCACACTAGGACGTCTGCCGTGACAATTCCACGACAGTTGGCGCCCATTTTGGGGCTAAGCGCACGGTGGTGTTGAGTTCTTGAGGGGATCTCTTTCACATGGACCGAGAAGCTTGCAATTTTGTCATATGAGGAAGAGCCAGAAAATTCATCGTTTGTAACCGGGAACAGGATTACCTTTGAAGTTGGTATTTACAAGACTGAGATCAAAGGAAATTAGGGTTAAGTTTGTGCATCACCGGCGCGATCTGCAATACACCGAGACCCAAAGAGAATCGATATTCGCTGTTGCGCCAATCCATCAAGTCATCGGGTCACCAATGACACAGAAGCATCCACATCGTCGATGAGCAGACGGAACGACGTCTATGAAATTGAGACAGAAATATTAGGGTTATGTAATGTACGGACACCGCACGCATCGTGATGATCCGTCAAGTCCGAGACGAGAGATTTTTCGGTGGCAGCCTTAGGTGACTCGTCAGGTCGCGGGATCGACGGACAGGAAATTTCTTCTACGATGCTACAAAGTCCATAGGAATTCTACAGCGGCAGCAATAGGCAAACTGAAGCATTTCGTTGTTGTTACCTTTTTTACGTAAAATCCGACGAATCTCCGCACAGTGTTGGAACAAGAATCAGCAGGGTTCCCAACTCCCCAGGCAACCACGATCACTTCACCACAGCAAACCCGGCCGCGTCCAGTAGCGCGTGTCACATCCGCGTACATTGTGCTAGGAAGGGTGGTGCTTGAAGAAACAAGTCCACGCATAGCGGCTGCCAGGCTGCCACTTCACACAGCCGTGTAAGACAGAGACAAAACTGGTCTAGTACTACTACTACTACTACTTGATGAGCACGGGAATCAATGCTACATCAATTAAAAAGGGCACTAGCATGAAGTACTACTTCCCACGTACATGCAATGGTCATGCTTGGTGTTTGGATCAAAAGAGATTAAGAAAAAGGAAACAACCAACGACTCGAAAGTGGATTCCGCCTTCGAGTCATCATCGTTCCGTCTGTCTTCGCCTGGCTTCAGCCACCGCGGCCGAGTGTGTCTGCCGTGCTCGCCTCTGATGGATTGCGCTGAGTTACTGCTACCTTACTTTGAGCCACCCCCGTGCGCACTTCGCTTTGGTCAAAGTGGCTCCGCCTCCTTGCGCCAAGATGCCGCTGCAGTCCGCTCCTATACGCTCCCCTGTTGGCTGAAGAAAAGACATAGGGTACCGGCTGAAGGAAAGAGAAAAACAAAAGGGGACATGTTACTGTTGTTACCGTGGCATTACTATGAGACGGCTACTACTATTCCGCGTGAGGATAAGGCTATATGTTCACGTTTATCCGACAAAAAATACCAGGTGCTATCTCTCCTGTATATTTCCTTAGTACACTTTAATTACTTCAGGCGCAACTACTCTGCTCTACGATATTTTTTTATATGCAGGGTAATCATTTACTATAAAAATAGCATTATACCACAGATACAGAGCGCACGGCATCATCATTTTGTACTGGTATTTGTCCATGTTGCCATGATCAATGGAAGCGCTCGAATCACCGCCTCTGCGGCCTGTTCTACATCAACTCACCGGGACCGCGCCTGCAGTCGGTTCATTAGGCCGTGCCCGCGGCCAACTCAACTGTCCGCACCTATGGCCGACTCGTCTGTCCGCGCGGTTTACAACGCTGTGACCGACTCACGTGTTCGCTCTGTCTTTTAAATGTCGCGGCTGACTCCTGCGTATATATCAACAAATCAGAGCCACATCTGCTCACACAAGCTATCCAATGGACATATGCGAGCCACTCCTATTGTGTCGAGCCGCCAGGACCGCGTTGAGCCGCCTCTGCTGTATTGAGCCGCCGGGACTATATTGAGTTGCCGGTCTGTCTAGGCCGCCTTTGTTTGACTATGCCGCCTACCAAGCGCTACCGAGCCGCCATCGTTGTGGGAGCTGGTCCGACCGGTTTAACTCAAGCTACGGAGATTACTACGCCCTACATCAAAACATCAAGTCAGATCGGAATTAAATACTATTGGTACGTGCAGACAAAAGAGCATGGTACTGCTCGCTGGCTGCACGACCAATTCAAATTTCAGGTGCTATTTTTTCTATGTGTTTTTTGTGCATATTGTTTTTTCTAGAACAATTACTCTCTTCTGCAATATATTTTGTGGAGGACAATGATTTATTATAAAGGTGATGCCATGCCGTGCCCGTGGAGCATGCGCGCCCACTTGATGTTCAACAGGTGTGCGAGCCGCCGCTCCGCTGTTTCATTCTATATCAGCACCGCGGCCAACTCATCGGTCTGCGATGGACTTTCCCGTCTGCTCTGGCTTACAACGCCGCGGCCGGCTCATCCGACCGCGCACCAGCGATTGACTCGCCCGTCCGTACCGGCTTAGGATGCCACGACCGGCTCATCTGTCTACTCCCGTGGTCGACTCGGCCGTGATTGATTTCAGCTTCACCATGCTGATCATCAACTTTGCGGTGGATAGTTACTGGCCTGACGTATCAGGTGAAATCCACCTAGTATATATTTTATATTACATATTGTTTTCTTTAAAAGAGCAGTTACTCTGGCTTGCATAGTTATCTAATGCAGGACCCTAAACCGCCATAGTGGTGCAAATTTAAAGGCCGTCAGAAAATCTCCGGTTTAAAAAGAAGGATTCCGGTTTAAAATCCGGTTCAAGGGAAAGCTGTCTCCCACAAAGCTTTGAAGCTCTCAAATATCCGGTTTAAGAATTTCTGGTTCAAAAGAATAATCTCTCGCAAGTTCGAGTTCTCAGGGAAAATTAAAGGGACCAAAGAGAGTCTATTGCAAAAGCACATCTCAAATATAGGTGCCTCTTGAGCATAGCTCACAAGGTCATTTGGGGGCTTCCTGTTCAAACATAGGTCGTATTCGAACCAAAGAGAACATAGCTGTCGGTCCCTTTTGATCGGCACACTACCAAACTCACTAGTGGGCTTCTTGATCGTATTCAAATCATAGCTTAACCCCTTTGGGTCCGATGTTGATCATATTCGAATCAGCATCGTTAAAAAACTCTCAAGATCATCAGGGGGCTTCCTGTTCAAACATAGGTCGTATTCGAACCAAAGAGAACATAGCTGTCGGTACCCTTTTGATCGGTGCAACGCCAAAGCCACTGGGGCTACATGATCATATTCGAATCCTAGCTTAACCCTTTTGGAACGGTTTACTGATCGTATTCGAATCAGAAGCCTTGATTTTCTTCTTATTTGGCTTAAGTTTTTTTGAACACACTCTTTGATTTTGATCTTGAGACTTTTTTTGGTTCAGATATAAGTATAGGTGTGGCTTAAATTTAGCCCAGCTTGGTTTTGGACGATAAGTCGCCAACAGACAACAAGCATCATACATTTGGAAGTAAGCAACTTCTAAAGATTGGGTTATCACCCTTACTGTGCAGGTCACATAAACCGGTAGTGCAAATTTAATATCACAGGTATGTATTATAGTTATGTTTCAAAGTTATGATTCATAACAGGCTTATCTGTGACTCCTTTTTTACACATCAGTGGTCATATGTAAGATATTATGACCCGCCCTGCGGTAAACCGCCAAGGGTTATTGTGATCTACTTGTGTATAGGATAAGACTACATTTGGGTGGTTACCCGCCCTGGCTTTTGACATTAAGTTGCCAGGGCATATGTTGTTTAAACTCCGTGCAGGATTTGCAGAACTATGACTTATATAAATGCTTAAGTCCAAGCTCATCATTAAAATTGATGCTTCAAAATGGTTATCCGTTCTGGATTTTCTCAAAGGCTATAAATGGCCGGGTTATAACAATTCCGGATTACAATGGAGGCGTATTAAGTCGCCATCATCCAAGAGCTGGTGGGTATTTAAAACTTCGGATTTACTTGTCAACAGATAAGGTATTTGAATCTTTAAATAGCCAAACTTGGCTGGATTTTCATTATGATATTGAATGATTGAGGTTTTCAAACCGGGTTATTCAAATATTTAATAGCCAACATGGCTGGATTTTTATTATGGTTATCAATAACCAGTATTATGATTGAGGTTTTCAAAGTCGCTTTAAGCAAATGGCTATTATTTTATCAATGGATATGATTATTCTACAATGGAAGGAATAGTCCCGAGTCACTATAGGCTTACGACCCGGCACTTGGGGGCTACAATATTCAAATTGAGATTGCATCGAATATGCAAGTCCCAAGTCACAGCCAACATGCACCATGGCACTTGGGGCTAATGCAAAGCCAATTTTTTGATCATCTTATTGAAGACCCGACTCATCACATCATAATGAGCCGGCCCTTGGGGGCTACCAATTGCTCCTGTCGAAAATTCAAGGTACACAAGCCTTAATCCATTATATTGAAAGATCCACTACCCAGTTGGTAGAGCACAAATCTCTTAACCTTGTGGACGTGGGTTCAAGCCCCATGGTGGAGATTACATCATATGATGTTATTATCAATGAATCATATACAAAGTCCCAGCTCAGTAATATCTTACTGAGCCAGCCCTTGGGGGCTACACGTTGCTGCTCAAGTTTACATGATCATTTTTACAAAGTCCCTGCTCATTATTGCGTAATGACCCGGCCCTTGGGGGCTACACTGGTTGAAATTTTTATGAGCATAAGGCAATTACAAGTCTCAGGTTGCTGCAAGCATGACAACCCTGCACTTGGGGGCTACAGGTGATATGCATATAAAGGCGGAACATCTTCTAATTCTCAGTTTTTGAAAAAATTAGCAAGATCAATTACATGACCCGGTGTTAACAACAATTATGACCCGACATCGTCTGTTTTATAATCCGGCAATTTTGGTGATGATAAACCGGCGAGTGTTACATCTTCAAGCCGGTTGAATGTCAGATGAGTATTTCAAAACCAATATTTTTTAAGCCGGTGTTTTGGAGGCCGACTCAAGTGGATTACCTCTTACTATATTTTTCTACAAGAAGACCAATGTCAGCAAATTGATTCTGAAGTTGGCATGTTAACCCGGATTTAAAAAAAAAGGAGTATCTGGATTTTTTGCATTGACAAAGTTGAAGCATATCTATTAAAGAAGATTTTTCTATGAGGTTATGGACATATTTATATCAACAAGGAAATGACAAGGACTAAAAGATGTTCAGGTGCCGGCTTACAAGAATATTTAACACGGAGCGCAACATATCAAATTTGTTCTTGAGTTATTTTGCAGGATCAGTTTAACATGGACAAATCCAAATTAAACTGGGGGCTAATGTCGGGAACACACCCCGCGGTATGACCCGGTCGTACTTGGCGCTTCACCGATGACCCTCTGGAGGACTGGCGACTCACGGGTCTGGCGGCTCACTGGCCAGACGACTCACGAGCCTAACGACTCACGGATGGCCCCAACGGCGGGTCAGATAGAAGACTAGGCCCAAGGCCCAGAAGGCCGGCTCATGTTATAGTGGGCCGGCTTAAGAGGAAAGCATAAGGAATATTCCCTTGCAAAGGAAGCAAGACTAGGACTCCACTTGTAATTGAGTAATCCTAATCCTACTAGGACTAGTCATGTAACCCGCCCCTTCAACTTATATAAGGAGGGGCAGGGCTCCCCAAAGAGGGAGAAGCAACAAGAAACAATATCTAGGGCTAGACACAAAGGGAGAGCCGGCTTATGCGGCGACTCCCTCATGAGCATAATGAGACCTAGCCACAAACAACATGTAGGGCTATTCCGGATGATGTGTCCCGGGGCCCGAAGCTGTCTACATCCTCGTCTTGTGTGATGATCCGCCTCGCGTCTCTCGTCCCGATCAACCCCTCTCAAGCTACCACATAGATGCACTGGCCTCACCACTAAGTCCTCACACTAGGACGTCTGCCGTGACAATTCCACTACAAGAGGAGTTGAAGGAGTTGAAGAAACAGCTCGATGAACAAGAGCATATGGGTTTGATCAGACCGAGTTCATCTCCATGGGGTCGTGGTGTCCTTTTTGTCACGAAGAAGGATCGAACGGAACGACTCTGCATCCACTAACGTCCGTTGAATAAGAAGACAATAAAGAACAAGTATCCACTTCCCAACATTAATGAGCTATTCGAGCAACTTAAAGGTGCCAAAGTATTCTCCAAGCTTTACCTCTATATGCATTATCACCAGATTCGCATTCCTGAACAAGATATTCCCAAGACAACATTCAGAACAAGCTATGGTTCTTACGAATATACTGTCATGTCTTTCGGCCTTGTCAATGCTCCTCCAACGTTCTCTCGCATGATGAACTTCATCTTCAACCCTTACACAAATGATTTCGTCCTGGTGTATCTCGATGATATCTTGGTATTTTCCAAGAATAAGGAGGATCATGCCAAGCATTTGAGATTAGTGCTCGACAAACTCAGAGAGCATCAATTCTATGCGAAGTTTTCCAAGTGTGAGTTCTGGCTTGATGAGGTTCTTTACCTTGGTAATATCATCTCCGCCAAGGGCATCGTTGTTAATCCCGAGAAGGTGTCTGCAATTGTGAATTGGGAACCTCCTTAGAATGTCAAGGAGCTCCGCAGTTTTCTTGGGCTTGCAAGCTATTGTCGAAGATTCATTGAGAATTTCTCTAAGATTGCAAAACCTCTTCCCAACCTCCTCCAAAAGCATGTCAAATATGTCTGGACACCTGAATGTGACATTGCTTTCAACACCCTGACAAAGAAGCTGGTCACAGCTCCTATCTTGACTCCTCCTGATGAATCCAAGCCATTCAAAGTTTTCTGTGATGCTTCCTTGCAAGGTCTCGGTGCTGTGTTAATGCAAGAGAAGAAATTTGTGGCCTATACCGCTCGCTAGTTGAAGCCCAACGAAAGGAACTACCCCACTCATGATTTTGAGTTGGCGGCAGTTGTCTATGCATTATTAACGCAGAGACATCTCTTGTTGGGAAGGAAAGTGGACATCTTCACAGATCACAAGAGCCTCAAGTATATCTTCACTCAACCTAACCTCAACCTCAGACAGACTCGATGGGTTGAGATGATTCAAGAATACAATCTGAGTATTGAATATACTCCAGGCAAGGCCAATGTTATTGCAGATTCTTTGAGCAGGAAGGCTTACTGCAATAGCTTAATTCTCAAGCCCTTCCAACCGAACCTTTGTGAAGCTTTCCGCAAACCGAACCTCCAAGTTGTCCCTCAAGGATTTCTTGCCAACCTCCAAGTCTCTCCTACTTTGGAAGATCAAATCCATGAGACACAAGTCCTGGATACCATGGTGAAGAAGGTGAAACATGGGATTGCCAAGAGCCAACCCAAATACAAGTGCTATCACATTGATGACAAATACACTCTATTCTTCGAGGACCGGATTGTGGTTCCAAAAGGTGATCTAAGGAAAATCATTATGAACGAGGCGCACAATTCCCTTCTATCCATTCATCCTGGAAGTACGAAGATGTACCATGACCTCAAGCAGTCGTATTGGTGGACTCGAATGATGCGAGAAATTGCTCAATTCGTGAATGAATGTGATGTCTGCCGAAGGGTGAAAGCAGAACACCAACGGCCAGCTGGTCTCCTCCAACCTCTTGCTATTCCAGAATGGAAGTTTGACAATATCGAGATGGACTTCGTGACTGGATTTCCTAAGTCCAAGCATGGAAATGATGCTATCTTCGTTGTCATCGACAAGCTTACAAAAGTGGCTCATTTCCTTCCAATCAAAGAATCTATCACAGCAACTCAGTTGGCAGAGCTATACACCTCCAGGATTGTCTCTTTGCATGGTATTCCGTAATTGATCTCTTCAGATCGTGGGAGCATTTTCACCTCCAAGTTCTGGGACTCCTTCCAGAAGGCCATGGGCACCAACATTTGCTTCAGCACAACTTTCCATCCTCAAACAAGCGGCCAAGTCAAGCGAGTCAATCAAAACCTTGAAGATATGCTCAGGGCTTGTGTCATCTCCTTCGGTATGAAGTGGGAGGATTGTCTTCCATATGCCGAGTTCTCCTACAACAACAACTTCCAAGCAAGTTCGGGCAAGGCCCCATTCGAAATTCTCTATGGCATAAAGTGTCGTACTCCTCTCAATTGGTCAGAGACTGGTGAACGCCAACTTCTTGGCAATGACTTAATCACAGAAGCTAAAGAAATGTGTAAAGTCATCCGTGAAAATCTCAAAGCCGCGCAGTCGCGCTAGAAGAGTTACTATGATAGCAAGCACCGTGACTTGGCTTTCGAGATCGGAGACCATGTCTACCTTCGCGTCTCTCCAATGAAAGGCACTCGTCGCTTCAGTATCAAAGGGAAGCTTGCCCCTAGATACATGGGTCCTTTCCAGATCATTGGCAAAAGAGGCGACCTCGCCTATCAACTTGAGCTTCCGTCCAACTTCGCAAATGTGCATGATGTGTTTCACGCATCATAGCTTCGCAAGTGCTTCAAGACTCCTGAGTGCACCATCAACTTCGAAGAGATTGATCTCCAAGAAGATCTATCTTATCATGAGCATCCCATTGCTATTCTTGAAGAAACCGAGCACAAGACGCACAACAAGTCAATCAAATTCCTAAAAGTGAAGTGGTCACACCATTCCGACCGAGAAGCCACCTGGGAACGCGAGGATCACCTCTGTTCCGAATATCCGCAGTTCTTTCAGTCCTAGATCTTGGGATGAGATCCTCTCGTAGTGGTGGAGTGTTGTAACACCCTGGATGTAACTTGCCATATTTGTAACTCCGATTCTTGCCATTTTTGGCTTTAAGTTATGAGATTCTCTTCGTGGTTGGGTTTTTGTCTTCGTCTTGCATTTTGTTCATGTCATGCATTTCTAACCATGTCATCATGTGCATCGCATTTGCATTCGTGTTCGTCTCATGCATCCGAGCATTTTCCCCGTTGTCCGTTTCACAATCCGACACTCCCACATACACCGGCGCACCCCTTTTGTCTCTTCTCGTGAGCGGGTGTTAAACGTTCTCCAAATGGGCCGAGATTTGTCAAGTGGCCTTGGTACACCACCGGTAGACCGCCTGTCAAATTTTGTTCCATTTGGAGGCCGTTTTATGCTCCAATGGTTAACCGAGTAACCGCAAAGCAACTTGTGTGTTGCAGCCCAACACCCCTCCAAAACAGCCCAATAACCCATCTAAACCATCTGCATGTCCTCCGTCATTGGATCACGATCGTGTGGGCGAAAACTACACCTCATTTGGACACTCCAAACTCCCTCTACCTATAAATATGTGATCCCCTCTGAAATTTCACGCAAATGAAGCCCTAGCTAACCTCCCACTCCGCCGCCCCGAGCTAGAGAGGAAACGCCACGTGTCCCGCTGGGTCCAGATTTGGCCCGCGCGGCACTAACCGAACCGCGCCCGCCGCCGACTGCTCGCGCGAGCGCCCGTCGCCGATTGTCTCCGCCGCCGCCTGTGCCTCCCGTGCCGCCAAGCTCCCTCGCCGCCGCCTCCCGTGCCCTCGCCGGCCACCCCGCCGCCGAACGCCGTCGCCGATCTCCGCGGCCACCGCGTCGCGCCGGCGCCGTACACCGCCGCCCGCGCCCTCCTCCATCTCCGGCCTCCCCAGATCCGGCGACCTCAACGTCTCCGGCCGCCTCTCCATCCATCTCCGGCGCGATTCCGGCGAAGATCCAGCCACCTCGGTTCGCGTGCTGCCGACGAACCCTAGATCCAGTTTTAGTTGAGGTTGATCCCAAAATTCTCCAAAGTCCCTAACTTTTTATGTTTCCTTCATCGCATCATATCTTGGTGACCATGGCTTCAAATCTTGAATATTATATGTCAATTTGTTAATCTCGTTGAGCTCTACATGTTAGAAGCATTTCCATGCATGTTACTGTCTATTATGATGCCATTTTCTTTGATGCAAGAGTGCTATAAAATGTTAGCTTCTGGTACTTATCAGATCATGATGATTTGTCATTTTTGTTGCATTTGATGTGTGCATCATATGAGCATCAGGTCTACATGTGTTCTGCACTACACCATGCCATCTTTACAGAGGTACAAGCCTTGTATTTTTGTGATCTATGTGGTGACTAGAACATGCATGCAAAGTAGGCTCCACAAATGTTGCTGTTTTCAGGGACTTAGAATTTTGCTAAGTCCTTTTACTGCTATTATTTTGATGCCATGTAAACTTGATGCTACAGTGAGATACATGCTTATTTTGAGATACTTCAGTAAGGATCTTTTGAACATGTGGTTATGCTCCACCCATCCATGCGCCTGTTTGCAATTATGGGTTGCTCTAGCATATCTTTTTCTTGCTCTACTTTTGCTATAAAATGTTCCTGACAAAATGTTAACATGTTAATCAATATTGCCATGGTTGTTGCTAGTGATCCATGCATCCTATGAACTTGCTCTTGCCATGGTTAGCTTCATGAACATGTCATTTGCATTTGGTATGCTTATATTGTCATGCAATGCTTTGTGGTGAGTGGCATGAGCTCGGAAAGTTACTATCATGAATCTGTTTATGCCATGCTCTGTTTTTCTGCTAAGTCTGAAACTGTTAATAAAACTTGCTATGTTTACATGTGTGCCATCATATCCTCTGTGCCTTTTTGGCTCATGTTCATTAAGGGATTTTTGTTCTATGCATTTAGTAGTATCATGCCATGCCTTTGTTTGCTATGATATGTTCCTGTAGCATGTTGTTTGCTTTCTCTAACAGTGCTTCCTGATGTTGTTTTGAACATGTTAGTATTTTGACAAAGTCTGTGAACCTGATATCTTTTGCACTTTTGCCATGCTTGTTTGAACCTGTAATAGTGTGATTTAGCCGTAGCTCAGTGTTCATGTTTTGTCAAGCATCTCTTGTACATCACTTCCATATGATTTACTGATATGTTGGAGTGTAGTAGCTTAGTTTCTTGTTGCATTCTAGATGGCATCGTGCTGTTAATCGCAGAATTGTGCCATTCTTGTTTTGCTTGCCATTTGCAAACCATGCATCCGTTTCCGGTGATCTTTATATCGATTTCAACCGAAATCATCTCATCTTTCCAGCGGAATACTTGGTTTGCCAAGTTGTTGCCTTGAGCATTCTTTCCCTTCCAGAGCATGCATATGCATTGCATATCATATCTTGCATATCATGCCATGTATTGCATCATGTTGCTTGTGCATTGCACCGTGATTGATTGTTGGTCCTCTGCTTGTGTTCTTGCTTTGGGTAGAGCCGGGAGACAAGTACGCGAACGAGGACCCTGTTGCGTATGCTAAGAAGGATCAAGCTTTTGACAACTCTGAGAATTTGTAGGCAAGATGACCATACCCTCGAAATCACTTCTATCTTTGCTTGCTAGTTGTTTGTTCTATCGCTATGTCGTGCTACCTACCACTTGATATATCATGCCTCCCATATTTCCATGTCTAGCCTCTAACCCACCTTTCCTAGCAAACCTTTGTTTGGCTATGTTACCGCTTTTGCTCAGCCCCTCTTATAGTGTTGCTAGTTGTAGGTGAAGATGAAGTTTGTTCCATGTTGGGACATGGATATGTCGGGATATCATTATTATATATTATTTACTTTAACGCATCTATCTACTTGGTAAAGGGTGGAAGGCTCGGCCTTATGCCTGGTGTTTTGTTCCACTCTTGCCGCCTTAGTTTCCGATATGCCGGTGTTATGTTCATCCTTGTTCGAATGTTTATTGTGAAGACTTTATGTTGCAATTTCGACCCATTGATTCAGCTTGAATATCTGTCTTTCAAGATTCTAACGAATGTCACCCTCTTTAGGATGGCTCCTCCAATGCGTCAGAATCTGGACTGCAATGATGGGGATCAGTCGAACCCTCCGCCACCACCTCCACCTCTGGATGCATGGCAAGCTGTCATGGCAGCCACCAATGCCAACACTCAGATGCTTTTGCAACTCTTGCAAGAGCGCAACCAAGGTCAAGGCAACCAAGGAAATCAAGGCCAAGGCAACAATCAACTCAGTTTGCTACCCTTAACTAGTTCCTCGCAAACCAGCCGAAGTCCTTCAGCAAATGTGTTGAGGCCACGGACGCTGATGATTGGCTCGTGGATATTGGCAAGCATTTTGAATGTAGTAATGTCAGACCTGAGGTCTTTTTCAAGTTTGCTTCGTTTCAACTCAAGGACCAAGCTGCTGAGTGGTATCAATAATACAGAGTTTCCAGAGGAGGTCGTGTGATTACCTGGGATGATTTCCATCGAGACTTCGAAGCTCATCACATCCCACCAAGCATTGCTAAGAGCAAGCGTGAGGAGTTCTGCAATCTCAAGCAAGGCAGCATGTCCATGTATCAATACAATATCCAGTTTCAGAAACTTGCTCACTTCGCTAAACAAGAAGTTCCTGACGAAAAGAGTATGATCTATCAATTCAGAGGTGGCCTCAGAGAAGATCTGCAATTAGCTCTCGTTCTTCTTGATCCGACCAAGTTCGATCAATTCTATAACATGGCACCAAAGCAAGAAGCTGCTCAGCTCAAGTGTGAGGCTTCTAAGAAGAGAGTCAGGGATGCAGTTCAATCTTCTTCCTCATCACAAGTGGCAGCTGAGCAACAGAAGTTCTGGTTGCCTCCTCCTTCGTTTCGCCAGCCCTACCAGTAGAAGAGCAAAGGTGGCAATGGATCTTCCCACCCACCCAACCCAGGCTATCAGAACAAAGCTCAGTCTCAAACTCCAAGGTCAAGTGCTCCTTATCATCGTCCGCTCTCAGAGGTTACTTGCAACAAGTGTCAGCAGAAAGGGCACTATGCAAACAAGTGCTTCAATCAAAGGCGCATTCTGCCTCCTCCTCCTGTGAGATCTTCAAGCAATGAAGTGGTCAAGCATAATCCCGAGCATGCTAAGGTGAACATGATGAACACAGCTCAGGCAGAGGATTCTTCAGAAGTGATCATGGGTAACTTTCCAGTTAACACCTTTCGTGCAAAAGTATTGTTTGATACTGGTGCATCGCTTTCTTTCATTTCAAGACCTTTTGTTGCCAAGCATGAGTTTGTGACCGAAAAGATTCCTTTCCCATTGAAGATTATGTCCCCGGGTAAGCAAATGACATCTAATAATTGCGTCCCAGATGTGCCCATCGAGATGGGCAACTATAAGTTTATGTCTTCACCAATTGTTCTTGGTGACTCGGATATTGATCTAATTCTCAGGATGGACTGGCTTTCTAAGAACAAGGCTCAGCTTGATTGTGCTGCCAGGCAGATTTAATTGACACACTCTTCTAAGGATGTGATCATCTATGCCGCTCGTGATGAAACCATTCGACTGTTTTCTCTCAATGAAAAGGGCAAGTTGAATGCCATCTCTCAGATTCCAGTCGTTTGTGAATACCAAGACGTATTTCCAGAAGAGCTTCTGGGAATGCCTCCTCACCGGCTAGTTGAATTCGTTATCGATCTTGAGCCTGGCACGGAACCTGTTTGCAAGCATCCTTACAAGCTTGAACCAGAGGAGTTGAAGGAGTTGAAGAAACAGCTCGATGAACAAGAGCGTATGGGTCTGATCAGACCGAGTTCATCTCCATGGGGTTGTGGTGTCCTTTTTGTCACGAAGAAGGATCGAACGGAACAACTCTGCATCGACTACCGTCCGTTGAACAAGAAGACAATAAAGAACAAGGATCCACTTCCCAACATCAATGAGCTATTTGAGCAACTTAAAGGTGCCAAAGTATTCTCCAAGCTGGACCTCCGTATGGGTTATCATCAGATTCGCATTACTGAGCAAGATATTCCCAAGACAACATTTAGAACAAGCTATGGTTCTTATGAATATACTAGCATGTCTTTCGGCCTTGTCAATGCTCCTCCAACATTCTCTCGCATGATGAACTTCATCTTCAACCCTTACACAAATGATTTCGTCCTGGTGTATCTCGATGATATCTTGGTCTTTTCCAAGAATAAGGAGGATCATGCCAAGCATTTGAGATTGGTGCTCGACAAACTCAGGGAGCATCAATTCGATGCGAAGTTTTGCAAGTGCGAGTTCTGGCTTGATGAGGTTCTTTACCTTGGTCATATCATCTCCGCCAAGGGCATCACTGTTAATCCCGAGAAGGTGTCTGCAATTATGAATTGGGAACCTCCTCAGAATGTCAAGCAGCTCTGTAGTTTTCTTGGGCTTGCAAGCTATTGTCGAAGATTCGTTGAGAATTTCTCTAAGATTGCAAAGCCTCTTTCCAACCTCCTCCAGAAGCATGTCAAATATGTCTGGACACCTGAATGTGACGTTGCTTTCAACACCCTGAAAGAGAAGCTGGTCACAGCTCCTGTCTTGACTCCTCCTGATGAATCCAAGCCATTCGAAGTTTTCTGTGATGCTTCCTTGCAAGGTCTCGGCGCTGTGTTAATGCAAGAGAAGAAAGTTGTGGCCTATACCTCTCGCCAGTTGAAGCCCAACGAAAGGAACTACCCCACTCACGGTCTTGAGTTGGCGGCAGTTGTCCATGCATTATTAACGTGGAGACATCTCTTGTTGGGAAGGAAAGTGGACATCTTCACAGATGACAAGAGCCTCAAGTACATCTTCACTCAACCCAACCTCAACCTCAGACAGACTCAATGGGTCGAGATGATTCAAGAATACAATCCGAGTATTGAATATACTCCGGGTAAGGCCAATGTCATTGCTGATGCTTTGAGCAGGAAAGCTTACTGCAACAGCTTAATTCTCAAGCCCTTCCGACCGGACCTTTGTGAAGCTTTCTGCAAACTGAACCTCCAAGTTGTTCCTCAAGGCTTTCTTGCCAACCTCCAAGTCTCTCCTACTTTGGAAGATCAAATCCGTGAGGCACAACTCCTGGATACCATGGTGAAGAAGGTGAAACATGGGATTGTCAAGAGCCAACCCAAATACAAGTTCTATCGCATTGATGACAAAGACACTCTATTCTTCGAGGACCGGATTGTGGTTCCAAAAGGTCATCTAAGGAAAATCATTATGAATGAGGCACACAATTCCCTTCTTGTCGTGGAATTGTCACGGCAGATGTCCTAGTGTGAGGACTTAGTCGTGAGGCCAATGCATCTTTGTAGTAGCTTGAGAGGGGTTGAGCGGAATCGAGAGACGCAACATAAGACAAGGATTTAGACAGCTTCGAGCCCCGGGAAACATCATCCGGTAATAGCCCTACATGCTATTTGTGGCTAGATCTCATTATGCTCATGAGAGAGTCGCCGCATAAGCCGGCTGCCCTTTAGTTGTGTCTAGCCCTAGAGATTGTTTCTTGTCGCTTCTCCCTCTTGGGGAGCCCTGCCCCTCCTTATATATGTTGAAGGGGCGGGTTACATGACTAGTCCTAGTAGGATTAGGATTAATCTATTACAAGTGGAGTCCTACTCTTGCTTCCTTTGTAGGAGAATATTCCTCATGCCTTTTTTTAAGCCGGCCCACCATCATACGAACCGGCATACTGGGCCTTGGGCCTTGTCGTCCGTCTGACCCGCCCGCCGGGTTACTAATGAGTCGCCAAGATCAGGCAGGTTATCTGTGAATCCCCAAGCTCCGGACGGGTCACCAGTGAGTCGCCACGCTCCAGTTGGGTCATACATCTGATGGGTTATACCGCGGGGTATATCCCCGACATTAGCCCCCAGTTTAATTTGGATTTATCCATGTTAAACTGATCCGCAATATAAATACAAGAGCAAATTTGACAGGTTGTGATCCGGGTTAAATATTCTTGTAATCCAGCACCTGATCATCCTTAAGTCTTGTCATTTCCTCCTTCTAGGAAATCCGGGTCAATAAACCAACTTCATAATAAATTTGCTTGTAGAAGAAATATTGTAAATAAAGAATCCATTTGATTCGGTCTTCAATGCTTTGACTTGACAAAAATATTGGTCTTCAAATCTTCAACTGATATTCAGCCGGTGTTGAAAATGTAGAACTTGTCGGTTTATGATTACCACCATTGCCGGGCTATAAAAACTGATAATTCTGAGTCATGATTATTGCCAACGCCGGTTCATGATTATTGCCAACGCCGGTCCATGATTATTGATGACACCGGGTCATAATGATTGGTGATGCCGGGTCAATCTGGTTTGCTCAAAACTGAGAATTTGAAAATATTTCTCCCTTATACCCGTGTTACCTGTAGCCCCCAAGTCTTGAGCAGAGCAACGTGATGACTTTTGACTTATTTCAATATAAATAACCACTTTGAAGAAATCCGGGTTTCTCATCTCAGTCACTAGTCAAAACTGAATATTCCACATATGTAGCCCCCAAGTGCCGGGTTGTCATGCTTGCAGCAACCTTGGACTTGTAATTTCCTTATGCTCATAAAAATTTCAACCAGTGTAGCCCCCAAGGGACGGGTCATTATGCAATAATGAGCAGGGACTTTGTACACATGAACATGTAGACATTAACAACTTGTAGCCTCCAAGGGCCGTCTCAGTAAGATAATACTGAGCTAGGACTTTATATATACTTTATTGAAAAGAACATCATATGGTGTAACCTCCATCATGGGGCTTGAACCCACGCCCACAAGGTCAAAAGCTTTGTACTTTACCAACTGAGTAGTGGACCCTTCAATATAATGGAATAAAACTTGTGTACCTTGAATTGTTGATAGGAGCAATTGGTAGCCCCCAAGGGGCGGCTCATTATGATGTGATGACTCGGGTCTTCAATAAGGCCAGAAAAATGTCTTTGCGTTAGCACCCAAGTGCCATGGTGCATGCTTGCAGTGACATGGGACTTGCATATTTGATGTAATCTCAACTTGAATAATGTAGCCCCCAAGTGTCGGGTCGTAAGCGTGCAGTGACTCGGGACTATTCCCTCCATTGTAAAAATAAATCATGTCCATTAATAAAATAATAACCATTGCGCTGAAGCGACTTTGAAGACATCCATCATAGTATTGGCTATTGATGACCATAATAAAAATCCAGCCATGTTGGCTATTAAAGATTTGAATAATATAATCCGGTTTGGAAAACTGGTTCCTGTGATATTGAATCGTACTGCCGGTTTAGGATACCTGTGCAGTAAGGGTGATAACCCAATCTTTAGAAGCCAAAACTTCCAAATGTTTATGATTGTCATATGATGGCGACTTATCATCCAAAGTCAAGCCGGGTTAATCGAAACCACATATATGCTTTAGATATGAACAAAAAGTCTCAATACAAACCCAAAAGACTGTTTTCAAAAACTTAAGTCAAACAGAGAGAAAAATTTGAGGCTTCTGATTCGAATACGATCCGTAAACCGGACCAAAGGGGTTAAGTTAGGATTCGAATATGATCATGTAGCCCCCAGTGGCTTTGGCGTGGAGCCGATCAAGAGGGTATCGACAGCTATGTTCTCTTTGGTTCGAATACGACCTATGTTTGAACAGGAAGCCCCCAAATGACCTTGAGAGTTTTTTAACGACTCTGATTTGAATACGATCAAAGTCGGACCCAAAAGGGGTTAAGCTATGATTCGAATACGATCAAGAAGCCCCCTAGTGGGTTTGGCATTGCGCCAATCAAGAGGGTACCGACAACTATGTTCTCTTTGGTTCGAATACGACCTATGTTTGAACAGGAAGCCCCCAAATGACCTTGAGAGTTTTTTAACGACCCTGATTCGAATACAATCAAAGTTGGACCCAAAAGGGGTTAAGCTACATTCAAATACAATCAGCCCCCAATGGTCTTTTTAAGCAGGGTACCTATGTTTGAGTTGTGCCTTGCAATAAACTCTCTTTAGACCCTTTAATTTTTTCCTGGGAACTCAAGCTTTGCGAGAGATAAATTCTTCTTGAACCGGGATTTTGAACCGGATATTGAGAGTTTCAAAGCTTTGTGGGAGACAGGTTTTACCTTGAGCCGGATTTTAAACCAGATATTGAGAGCTTCAGCGCTTTGTGGGAGACAGATTTCCCTTGAACCGGATTTTGAACTGGAATCCTTCTTTTTAAGCCGGAAATTTTCCGATGGCCTTTAAATATTCGCCAATAAGGCAGTAGCCTCCGGGGCCGGGTTATTTTTCCCTCCAATGATCTGGAGTTCTTGAATCTGCTTTAAATTGGCAATCATTTACTGAGTCATGTCATCGTAGCCCCCGAGTCTCAAGGCGACTCAAAGAATTGGCTTGAGATTCCCCATATTGGACCGTGATATAAACCGGTATGAGTCACTGAACAACTCAGTGATATAACTTGTCCTGCATTGGAGAACTTGCAAGCGAGAGTAATTGCTCTTTTAAAGAAATCAATATATAATATAAAAATATACTGGATGGATTTCACCTGATATGTTAAGCTAGAAATTATCCATCGCGGTGAAGTTGAAATCAATCACGGCCGAGTCAGTCGCGGGAACAGACAGATGAGCCAGCCACGGCGTTGTAAGCCGGTGTGATCGGGAGAGTCGGCCGCGGCATTGATGTGGAATGAAACACGAGGGTAGCGACTCGCACGCGTGTCCGTCGAGCAGCGTATTATACGCAGACACCAATACAGATGTCACCGGCTCACACTCCATACTCAGGGTCTTGGCGTCACCTTTATAGTGAATAATCGTCCTGTGTATAACAACACTGGACAAAGTACTTGTTCTCACAAGAATTAATAAGTACCGATAAAAATAATTTAGACAAATATCACCTAATATATTTGGACGATAGATGATTCCCATGTGACGCATTGCCCATCAGAATGTCTGTGAGCGTAGAACAATGAAGTTGGTACTGCATGGGAGTCTGACTTGACACATAATTCTTCGATGGGTAAAGCGGCCAGCACAACTCGTCCGACATGCATGCGGCAATTAGTACTAAATAACAAATTGATTGCCACATGTGTGGCATCATTCTTTGGTCCTTGCGTGAAGTAATGGCCAGTGCTCGACGGAGTTTACAGAGGAAACATTTGACCATGGCTTCCGCCCTTTGACTCCGCTTGCAGTCTTGATCTTTGAGATAAAATATGATGAAAACTGGCTCTATTGAATTTGATTAAGCTCTGCTTCTATGGTGCGCTGGAAGTGGCGACTTGGACACTGTTGAACATTGAATCCTGCTGCACATTCCTTCAGTTAGCTCGGCGTTCTTTTTTTTCCAGTTTCGCCAAACTAAGCTTGCGAGCGCTAAGAGCCTGTTCTCGTCCACGCCCATAGTTGCAGTGGAGTTTGTTTTAACATGCAGTAGATAGCTTGTTGCTGCATCCGTTCTCATGAGATAGCGCGAGATCATAGTGGACATGACGGCTTCAGAGGTAACGTGGGAGTGGAGCGATGAGACGGCAGCAGCTCCGCGTGGCGCGACAAGGTGGCGACGGACGGTGCTCTCGGACAGCGGCGGCTCGACACGGGGGGATGCAGAGGTACGGGGCGGCTCTCTGGTGGCGGCTAACGGCCAAACCTTGGAGGCGGCTTGCAAACGCGCAGGTGAGCACGCGGTAGTGATGCGGAGTCAGAATCGGAGTCAGGAGACCCTCCGACCAGCGGCGACTCGGAGCAATGAAGGTGAGGCCATGGAAGCTGGTACGGTGTGAGGGCGGCTCTTGGCCGGCGATTTAGGCGATGGCAGCCCGCCACGGTGCACTGGAACAGCAGCAGCTACAACGCAGTGGAAGAAACAACCGGCAGCTCATCGTCGGTGGTTCAGCGATTTAACACAGAGAGGCTCCAAGATAGGAGATTGACCCGGCGACGGCTCAGCAGTCGAACAAGCCGGCTCGAGGCCGCGAGAAACAGTAGCGTCTAGGTGGCAGGGGGCGGAACCGCCGCCGCGGGCGAATGAAGCGCAGAGACCACAGAGACTCGGGGAGGCCGCGGGTGACTCGCGGCTCGACGTCACAGCAGAGGATCGGCAAGAGCAGCGGCCTACCGCCGAGGTGACTCCCGGAGATTCGAGCCGGCAAGGGCCTTCGGACAGCGGCGGCTCACGCAGCGAGGCAGAGGCGCGGCAGTTCGGAAACAGGTGCGAAGCTGACAATCTCGAAACAAGGCCCGCAACTTGGTAACTCAGTGAGGCGGTGACTTGGCAGCGTGGCAGAGGTACCTGGCGGGCAGCTCAAGGGATTTCACGACGGTGACGGCGACTCAGTAGCGCGGCAGCACAACCGCTCGAGCAGGAGAGGCAGCGACGAGCCGGGGGCCGCGGGTGAGCTGGCGTTGGAGTACAGCAGCCATCACACCGGTGGGTTGACGGCAAGGCAAACCGGGCGGGTTGAGGTGCAGGGCCAGTTCTTTTGCGCGCGCCCCCCTCTCCAGCTTCTTTCAGAATCTATCACTTCATATGTTTTTTACAGTCCTAGCTAATTAGACCTTAACAAGATAGAATTGTAAAAAAAATATGGAGTGACGATTCTGGGAGAAGCTGAAGAGAGGGACGATTTTAGGAGAATCGCCGAAAAGAACTGGCCCACAGCCGCAGCTGCCGCAAAGGTGGAGACTCTGAAGATGTCAGAATCTGAGTCGCCGTCCTTCTTTGGATTGTAGCAGTTATTTCCATCAATCAGGTTTGACCAATCAGATTTCTTGCTTCAGGACGTAGTCCCTTGCTGTACATGCTCATATTTCCTTTTCTGTAATGATTGTCTCCTCGATCCGTATATCCACAGAAATCCTGGCTTTCTTTCTCTCTCTCATACTGTAGTATTAGCACACCATGCGATGGATCCTGACACAGCTTGAGATTTTGGCACTAGTGCAATCGCCGCCGGCCGGCTCAGAAACAATAGCAGTCGGACACGGCTACTGTACAACTCAAAACTTATAGCCGAAATTCTTGCAGGCCTCGAGATGGTGACTTGCGACGGCTT
Source organism: Triticum dicoccoides (assembly GCF_002162155.2). Lineage (NCBI taxonomy): Eukaryota > Viridiplantae > Streptophyta > Magnoliopsida > Poales > Poaceae > Triticum > Triticum dicoccoides. Next base: position 445,752,613 of record NC_041388.1, read on the forward strand.
ACGAAATTGATCTGACGACTTTGCGACGGTGCACAAGATGCAACCTTAATTACTTTACTCTCAATTTTGCATACGCTGGCTCCAAAGTTTAATCATGTTTCAGATCACAAAACAATGAACTTGTCGGCCATCCCTCATCCAATGAAATCACGTGCTTCTCGAACCCAAGGAGAGATCCCTCCAAGAACTCATCATCACGGATTGTCTTTTATATGACGAGTTCTCCTACAACAGCAGCTTTCAAGCAAGTTTGGACAAGGTCCCATTCGAAATTCTCTATGGCAGAAAGTGTCGTACTCCTCTCAATTGGTCAGAGACTGGTGAACGCCAACTTCTTGGCAATAACTTAATCACAGAAACTGAAGAAATGTGTAAAGTCATTTGTGAAAATCTCAAAGCCGCACAATCGTGCTAGAAGAGTTACTATGATAGCAAGCACCGTGACTTGGCTTTCGAGATCGGAGACCATGTCTACCTCCGCATCTCTCCAATAAAAGACACTCGTCGCTTCGGTATCGAAGGGAAGCTTGCCCCTAGATACATGGGTCCTTTCCAGATCATTGGCAAAAGAGGCGACCTCGCCTATCAACTTGAGCTTCCGTCCAACTTCGCAAATGTGCACGACGTGTTTCATGTGTCACAGCTTCGCAAGTGCTTCAAGACTCCTGTGCGCACCATCAACTTCGAAGATATTGATCTCCAAGAAGATCTACCTTATCATGAGCATCCCGTTGCTATTCTTGAAGAAACCGAGCGCAAGACACGCAACAAGTCAATCAAATTCCTGAAAGTGAAGTGGTCACACCATTCCGACCGAGAAGCCACCTGGGAACGCAAGGATCACCTCTGTTCCGAATATCCGGAGTTCTTTCAGTCCTAGATCTCGGGACGAGATCCTCTCGTAGTGATGGAGTGTTGTAACACCCTGGATGTAACTTGCCATATTTGTAACTCCGATTCTGGCCATTTTCGGCCTTAATTTATGAGATTCTCTTCGTGGTTAGGTTTTTGTCTTTGTTTTGCATTTTGTTCATGTCATGCATTTCTTACCATGTCATCATGTGCATCGCATTTGCATTCGTGTTCGACTCATGCATCCGAGCATTTTCCCCGTTGTCCGTTTCGCAATCCGGCACTCCCGCATGCACTGGCACACCCCTTTTGTCTCTTTTTGTGAGCGGGTGTTAAACGTGCTCGGAATGGGCCGAGATTTGTCAAGTGGCTTGGTACACCACCGTAGACCGCCTGTCAAACTTCATTCCATTTGGAAGTCATTTGATGCTCCAACGGTTAACCGGGTAACCGCAAAGCCCCTTGTGTGTTGCAGCCCAGCACCCCTCCAAAACGGCCCAATAATAACCCATCTAAACCATCTCCATTTCCTTCGTTGTCGGATCACGATCGTGTGGGCGAAAACTACACCTCATTTGGACACTCCAAACTCCTTCTACCTATAAATATGCGATCCCCTCCGATATTTCGCGCAGATGAAACCCTAGCTAACCTCCCACTCCGCCGCCGGACGCTTCGCTCCGCCACCCCGAGCTAGTGAGGAAGCACCACGTGTCCCGCCGCCATCCCACCTTCGCCGCAGCCCGCCGGGCCCGGATCTGGCCCGCGCGGCCCTAACCGAACCGAACCGTGCCTGCCGCCAACTCCCGCGAGCGCCCGCCACCGACAGTCTCCGCCGTCGCCTGCGCCTCCCGCGCCGCCAAGCTCCCTCGCCGCCGCCTCCCGTGCCCTCGCCGGCCACCCCACCGCTGAACGCCGTCGCCGATCTCCGCGGCCACCGCGTTGCGCCCCCACCGGACACTGCCTTCTGCGCCCTCCGCCATCTCCGGCCGCCCCGGATCCGGCGACCTCGATGTCTCCGGCCGCCTCTCCGTCCATCTCCGGCGTGATTCCGGCGAAGATCCAGCCACCTCAGTTCGCGTGCCGCTGACGAACCCTAGATCCAGTTTCAGTTGAGGTTGACCCCAAAATTCTCCAAAGTCCCTAACTTTTTATGCTTCCTTCATCGCATCATATCTTGGTGACCATGGCTTCAAATCTTGCATATGATATGTCAATTTGTTCATCTTGTTGAGCTCTACATGTTAGAAGCATTTCCATTCATGTTATTGTCTATTATGATGCCATTTTCTTTGATGCAAGAGTGCTATAATATGTTAGTTGCTGGTACTTATCAGATCATGGTGATTTGTTATTTTTGTTGCATTTGATGTGTGCATCATATGAGCATCAGGTCTACATGTGTTTTGAACTACACCATGCCATCTTTACAGAGGTGCAAGCCTTGTATTTTTTTGATCTATGTGGTGATTAGAACAAGCATGCAAAGTGGGCTCCACAATGTTGCTGTTTTCAGAGACTTAGGATTTTGCCAAGTCCTTTTCCTGCTGTTATTTGGATGCCATGTAAACTTGATGCTACAGTAAGATCCATGCTTATTTTGAGATACTTCAGTAAGGATGTTTTGAACATGTGGGTACTCTCTATCCATCCATGCCCCTGTTTGCAATTATGGAGTGCTCTAGAATGTGTTTTTCGTGCTCTACTTTTGCTATAAAATGTTCCTGGCAGAATGTTAACATGTTAATCAATATTGCCATGGTTGTTGCTAGTGATCCATGCATCCTATGAACTTGATCTTGCCATGGTTAGCTTCATGAACATGTCATCTTGCATTTGGTATGCTTATGTTTTCATGAAATGCTTTGTGGTGAGTAGCATGAGCTCGCAAAGTTGCTATCATGAATCTGTTTATGCCATGCTCTGTTTTTCTGCTAAAGTCTGAAAATGTTAATTAAACTTGCTATGTTTACATGGGTGCCATCATATCCTCTGTGCCTTTTTGGCTCATGTTCATGAAGGGATTTTTGTTCTATGCATTTAGTAGTATCATGCCATGCCTTTGTTTGCTATGACATGTTCCTGTAGCATGTTGTGTGCTTTCTCTAACAGTGCTTCCTGATGTTGTTTTGAACATGTTGGTATTTTCACAAAGTCTGTGAACCTGATATCTTTTGCACTTTTGCCATGATTGTTTAACCTGTTCTAGTGTGAGTTAGCCGTAGCTCAGTGTTCATGTTTTGTCAAGCATCTCTTCTCCATCACTGCCATATGGTTTGTTGCTATGTTGGACTGCATTAGCTTAGTTTATTGTTGCATTCTAGATGGCATCATGCTGTTAATCACAGAATTGTGCCATTCTTGTTTTGCTTGCCATTTGCAAACTGTGCATCCGTTTCCGGTGATCTTTATATCGATTTCAACCAAAATCATCTCATCTTTCGAGCGGCATACTTGGTTTGCCAAGTTGATGCCTTGATCATTCTTTCCCTTCCGGAGCATGCATATGGATTGCATATCATATCGTGCAGATCATGCCATGTATTGCATCATGTTGCTTGTGCATTGCACCGTGATTGATTGTTGGTCCTATGCTTGTGTTCTTGCTTTGGGTAGAGCCGGGAGACGAGTACGTGAACGAGGAACCTATTGAGTATGCTAACGAGGATCAAGCTTTCGACAACTCTGAGAATTTTGCAGGCAAGATGACCATACCCTCGAAATCACTTCTATCTTTGCTTGCTAGTTGTTCATTCTATCGCTATGTTGCTCTACCTACCACTTGCTATATCATACCTCCCATATTGCCATGTCTAGCCTCTAACCCACCTTTCCTAGCAAACCTTTGTTTGGCTATGTTGCCGCTTTTGCTCAGCCCCTCTTATAGCGTTGCTAGTTACAGGTGAAGATGAAGTTTGTTCCATGTTGGAACATGGATATGTTGGGATATCATTATTATATCTTATTTATTTTAACGCATCTATCTACTTGGTAAAGGGTGGAAGGCTCGGCCTTATGCCTGGTGTTTTGTTCCACTCTTGCCGCCTTAGTTTCCGTTATATCGGTGTTATGTTCCTTGATTTTGCGTTCCTTATGTGATTGGGTGTTATGGGAACCCCTTGATAGTTCGCTTTGAATAAAACTCCTCCAGCAAGGCCCAAACTTGGTTTTTAACATTTTCCACCTAAGCCTTTTCCCTTGGGTTCCGCGGACTCAAGGGTCATCTTTATTTTAAACCCCCAGGCCAGTGCTCCTCTGAGTGTTGGTCCAAAATAGAGCCACTTGCGGTGCCACCCCTAGGAAACTTGGTGTATCTTCGGTTGCCGTACGTAGTGTTCAACTGGTGTGCCCCGAGAACGAGATCCGTGAGACTCCTATCGGGATTTGTCGGCACATCGGGCGGCTTTGCTGGTCTTGTTTTACCATTGTCGAAATGTCTTGTAACTGGGATTCCGAGACTGATCGGGTCTTCCCGGGAGAAGGTATATCCTTCGTTGACCGTGAGAGCTTGTGATGGGCTAAGTTGGGACACCCCTGCAGGGTATAAACTTTCGAGAGCTGTGCCCGCAATTATGTGGCAGATGCGAATTTGTTAATATTCGGCTGTAGAGAACTTGAAACTTGACTTAACTAAAATGAATCAACCGCGTGTGTAGCCGTGATGGTCTCTTTCCGGCGGAGCCCGGGAAGTGAACACGGTCTTGTTTTATGCTTGAACGTAAGTACCTTTTAGGATCACTTCTTGATCACTTCTAGCTTCTCGATCGTGCGTTCCCTCTCTTCTCGCTCTTATTTGCGTATGTTACTCACCATATATGCTTAGTGCTTGCTGCAGCTCCACCTCACTACCTTCTCCTACCCATAAGCTTAAATAGTCTTGATCTCGCGGGTGTGAGATTGCTGAGTCCTCCTGACTCATGGATACTTCCAAAGAGTTGCAGGTACCGATGATTCTAGTGCAGGTGATGCTACCGAACTCAAGTGGGAGTTCGACGAGGATTTGGGTCTGTGACGCCCCCGATTCAATCGTACACTAATCATACACGCAAACATGTATGATCAAGATCAGGGACTCACGGGAAGATATCACAACACAGCTCTACAAATAAAATAAGTCATACAAGCATCATATTACAAGCCAGGGGCCTCGAAGGCTCGAATACAAGAGCTCGATCATAGACGAGCCAGCGGAAGCAACAATATCTGAGTACAGACATAAGTTTAACAAGTTTGCCTTAAGAAGGCTAGCACAAACTGGGATACAGATCGAAAGAGGCGCATGCCTCCTGCCTGGGATCCTCCTAAACTACTCCTGGTCGTCATCAGCGGGCTGCACATAGTAGTAGGGACCTCCAGTGTAGTAGGAGTCGTCGTCGATGGTGGCGTCTGGCTCCTGGGCTCCATCGTCTAGTCATAGCAATCGGGTATAGAAAGGGGAAAAGGGGGGAGCAAAGAAACCGTGAGTACCCATCCTAAGTACTCGCAAGCAAGGAGCTACACTACATATGTATGCATTGGTATCAAATGGAAAAGGGGTATCATATGTGGACTGAACTGCAGAATTCTGGAATAAGAGGGGGATAGCTAGTCCTGTCGAAGACTATGCTTCTGGCCACCTCCATCTTGCAGCATGTAGAAGAGAGTAGATGTTAAGTTCACCAAGTAGCATCGTGTAGCATAATCCTACCCGGCGATCCTCTCCTCGTCGCCCTGTTAGAGAGCGACCACCGGGTTGTATCTGACACATGGAAGGGTGTGTTTTATTAAGTATCCGGTTCTAGTTGTCATAAGGTAAAGGTACAACTCCAAGTCGTCCTATTAACGAAGATCACGACTATTCGAATAGATTAACTTCCCTGTAGGGGTGCACCACATTTCCCAACACGCTCGATCCCCTTTGTCCGGACACACTTTTCTGGGTCGTGCCCGGCCTCGGAAGATCAACACGTCACAGCCCTACCTAGGCACAACAAAGAGGTCAGCACGCCGGTCTAAATCCTATGGTGCAGGGGTCTAGGCCCATCACCGATTGGACACCTGCACATTGCGAGGGCGGCCGGAGAGCAGACCTAGCAACCTCGATTACAAAGGAAGTTGCATTACGCGGTCCAACCCGGCGCGCGCCGCTCAGTTGCTGACGTCACGAAGGCTTCGGCTGATACCACGATGTCGAGTGCCCATAACTGTTCCCGCGTAGTTGGTTAGTGCGTATAGGCCAGTAGCCAGACTCAGATCAAATACCCAGATCTCATTAAGCGTATTATTTTTATGTAACCGCGAACGCCGACTAGGGCTAGGCCCACCTCTCTCCTAGGTGGTCTCCGCCTGCCCTGTCGCTCCACCTCAAAGTAACAATCAGGGGCCGTCGGGAACCTAGGCCCACCACTACCTGGGTAGAACCACCTGCCCCTTCAGCCCCCAACATTGGAATCACTTGCGGGTACTCAATGAGCTGACCCGACTTTAGTCACCACCTGTATAGTATGTATATATGTATGTATATACCCGTGATCACCTCCCGAGTGATCACGACCCGATAGTATAGCATGGCAGACGGACTAGAATGTAGGACCACTGATGTAGTACTAGCAACCTATACTAAGTATATAGGATTGCAGGTAAGGTATCAACAGTTGTAGCAACAATGACATGCTATGCATCAGAATAGGATTAATGGAAAGCGGTAACATGCTACACTACTCTAATGCAAGCAGTAGAGAGAAAAGTAGGCGATATCTGGTGATCAAGGGGGGGGGGCTTGCCTGGTTGCTCAGGCAAGAGAGAGGGGTCGTTAACACCGTAGTCATAATGGGTTGCAGCGGCATCGGCCTCAGTGTCTAGCGAGAGAAGAGGGGAAGAAACAATGAATATAATGCAAACAGATGCATAGTGATGCATGACAAGACAAGTAGCGGTGCTAGGGGTGCCCTAACGCGGTATGAGGTGATACCGGTGAAGGGGGAAACATCCGGGAAAATATCCTTGGTGTTTCGCGTTCTCGGACAGATGAATCGGAGGGGGAAAGTTGCGAGTTCGCTATGCTAGGGATGCGTGGCGGACGAACGGGCTGAGTATCCGGATTCGTCTCGTCGTTCTGAGCAACTTTCATGTACAAAGTTTTTCCATCCGAGCTATAGTTTATTTTCTATTAATTTTTAAAGTTTTAAAATCATTTTCTAATTTATTATTTATTAAATTAATTCGGAATTGATATTATTGCATCAGCATGACATCAGCGGTCAACTCTGACCATTGACCTAGTCAACTTGACATGTGGGTCCCAGCTGTCATTGCCTGTTAACTGATTCACCAAGTTAATTAGTTTAATTATAGATTAGTTAGGTTAGTTAATTAATTAGGTTTATTAATCACAATTAATTAATTTAATTTAATTAATTATTAATTTTATTTTCATTTTTAATTTTTAATTATTATTTATTTATTTATTGTTTTGTTTTTATTCTTTAAAAAAACATTCTGGGCTGGGCCGTGTTTGTCATAGGGCCAAAGGCCATAGCGAGCGCTGGGCGATGGATCGGGCGCGGGGCGTGGGCGCCCGAGGCCACCGGGGGTGAGGTTGGCGGGTTGCCGGCGGCCAAGGCAGTCCAGGGCGGCGCGGCTGCGGCGCAGGAGCCGGTGGCAGGCGAGGGGCGGCGCCGGTGTGGCCAGCGGCGC
>NC_041388.1:445760896-445797711 GCF_002162155.2 Triticum dicoccoides
AAGGAGGATCGTGGGAGAGTGGGGTTGGGCTAGGGTTAGGTCGGGGGGGGGGGAGCTGGGCCATATAGGCCAGGAAGGGGTGTAGGAGTGGGCCGGCCAGGTGGCCAGGTGGCCCGCTGGGCTGAAGCCCAGTGAGGGGGAGGGGGTGTTCTCTTTTTTTGTATTGTGTTTTTCTTAATTTTTCTTTTACTGTTTTCATTTAAAGTTTCTTTTAATTTTGTTTTACAAAATACGAAGTGAGCAACTAAATTAGTATTACTAATTAGTCTACTGCCACAATTATTTTTGCACACTACTAAATTAGTTATATTAATGTAACTTTATAAAAGGGCATTAAATTAATTATTATGCCCTCTGTTTTGGTTGTTTTAGTGCATTTAAATATTATAAGAAATTTTGGTTTCTCCAACATTATTACTCACGAATTTATTTGTCACATTTTAGTTTTAATGTTTGAAAAGTTTTATTGTTTAACTTTATTTTAAATTTGAATTCGAACTGGATTTGAATATTTGTGAGATTAGCAACAATAATCATGGGGACGTGGCATCATTAGTAGAAGTTTACTGTAGCATAATTATCCGGGCATCACAATTCTCCTCCACTACAAGAAATCTCGTCCCGAGATTTAAGAGGTAGAAGGGGGGGGAGGTCTAGTTACGAAATTCTAACGGATCTTGTCGGCCTTAGTTGCTCTTCTCGAAGTGTTCGGTCCATTACATTGATGTCTTCATTTCTCTTCTTCAGGTCATCATGGAGAAGTGGTCCTTTTTTCCGGGAACTCCAACGGACTTACAAATGAATAGAGGGTGGGAATTCTGTAAGAATGGACCTCTGCAAGGTTGACTATCTGGTCGATAACATCGGGGAAGGTGGCGGAAAGTAACTCTCGAATTGAAACTTAAGAAAATTTTTAGAGCAAGTAAGGAGGTATCATGGGAAGTTTCGAGCGGGCAGGCATTCATTCGATGCCCGAAACAGGGCGTGAAAGGGGGTTCAAAGCAACGAAAATAAGTATTAAGTATGATACCAGAATTGATGATCTCTCGGAGGGTGGCTCGTGAATTACATATGAGGGATAACTTTGGCAACATGGGTGTACAGGAGAGTCAGGTTTCGATCCTGTGGAACTGTGGGTTATGGGCCCACCATGTGGTTAAAAGTAGGAAGGGCGTTGACTTCTTGCTCGGTCATGATAGCAAGGCATGTCAGAGGGTGGCTTGTCAGTTATGTCGGCAACAACATCGATACCAAGGGCAAGGGACGAAGAGAACCATTTTCCTGCTCGTTGAACGAGGCGGACCAGTAGGCAAGATTCTCGTCCATCGGTGGTTACCGGAATGTCATCAACAAAAGTAATCGGGTCTTTGTAACAGAGTGGTACAACGAGGTGTTTACATAAGCAGGGATATATTACCGCTTATACAATATAGATCACAAGAAGGTTTAAACAAACCAATGGAAAGGAAAATTGATTATCAGGTTTAAATAGAACAATGGAAAGGAAAATGTGTTTAAACACATATTTCAAGGGTATATTCTTCCCAAGCACAAGCAGAACATGATATCCACGACAGGATATAATGTAGAAAACCCTTTTGGTAAGGGGGGGGGGGAAATTTCATGACATCACCCATGCAACGGTGTTTGGATAATTGAGCAAGAAACATTTAGCATTGGGCTTCAAATGTTCTTGTTGAAAATCAGAATACCATAGACATGCTTCGAGATAGCATTGACATGGTCAAGAGGTGAAGATCAGACTTTGTAAACACAAGGGATCCATCAGGATTAAATTGTAGAATAAGTCTTACAATTTTATGGAAGAATGGATAACCTTGCTGAAAAGGAATCTATAACAACAGGGCCTTCGGCCAGGGGTGCGAGGCATGACATCACCTTACCGGGTCTTAACTCTTGGAAAAATGTTCCAACCATCAAATATGACCGAGATTCAGATCTGATTGGTGTCAGGATACCTCAGACACAAGAGGCATGAGAAGAAAAAGTGCAACACAAATTGACGAGATGACATTATAAGATCCTCGGGAAATGAACTATGGAAGCGAGTTCCGAAACAAGAGTTCACCATTAAGCCAAGGAGAGGATGAGGAGGTGGCTGATGGACTCAGCGACAATTCATCAAGGTTTCTAAAAAGATGGATTTCCACAATCATGTGAACAAGGAGATAATATTGGACATACCAAAGTAGACAACAAAGTATGTTCGAGGAGACCATCCACGAGTAAACATTGATCGAAACATGCTCCTGGAAGGATGGACTAAGTAGCACGGTCGATGTTAGAATGGTGATAGTGATAAGTATCACTTATATCAAGAATCCAAGAGGTGGTGGAATTCTCATGACATTCTTGACATAAAAGATGGTAATACTCCAAGGTAAAGAAGAACAAATGCTGGATAGTAAGGATCCCAAGGTATAACACAAAACACGAACAAGTTTGTGTTGAACGGAAGGCAATCGAGTGGTCGATGATAACACAAATCATCAAGGGCAAGGATGGTATTTCTCATCATGAATTCAATTGATATCCTTGAGGAGCTCGGAATGTTTGATGATGATCATGACACATTTGTCGAGAGGTTTCATGAAGATATCGCTCATCGACGACATCAAGCAAAAAGGAAGGATGGAGCGAAAAGCTATTGGAACTACGGGTACGACACAAACTCGAAATCAAGCTTGCTGTTCAAGGAGAAATGATATGACAAGGAAAATCGATGTAAGCTTAGCTCATCTTCGAAAATTATGCTCCAGGAAGAAGGACCAGGTAGCACAGTAAAATTTAGCACAATAATGATATAGCCAATCAGGCTAGGAATGAATTGAAGGATTATTAAACTCGTAAGCAACGGAAATTACTTAGAGTTATTGAACCAGAGTATAGACTTGATTCACTATCAGTGTCCTTGAGTGTCTAACAACTCAGAACCCAGGGAAAATTGGAATTGGTGAAAAATAATACTTAAAGAAGAACTCATAAGAAGTTATATGGTTCTGTGATATTATCGAGATACCACAGGGTAATACTCGAAGGTAGATCATAATAGAGGTTGCAGAGGTGTATTGATCTGGAAAAGACAAGTGCTTTAACTTTTCTCAGAAATGGAATCAAAGAAGAAGAACATGGTCGGAACCATAGCTACAAGGGATCCAATTTAATGACACCATAAGAGTTACCCAAATGATTAAATATTTCGCAAGAAGCTTCCATGATAAGTTCCACATCGGGTCCATGGGCATGAACACAAGTTCAAGGTCGACTCCCACTTCTTCAATGTATAACCTTTCATTCATCTCTCTCTTTTCAAAAATGACATTAGTTGTTGAAAATTTTACCTGGTGCAATACCAGATAAGTATGACCCGTGAAATCCTTCAGGTTCACACGGATTAGGGAAGGCATAGGTTCAACCCATCAGGGCATCTTAGGAACATATACCACAAACTTCGGAGTAAATAACACAAGCTCGATAGTAGATCATGCTTGAGAAAGCAGAGGATACATTTACCAAAGGCATTATGTATCCAAGGAAAGGCTCACAAGCTTATTGATTATGAAGGACGTTGTTGCATAAAATCCGACAAAGGGTCTGGTGGTCCACAAGGGATCCGATGTGAGCATCGGTACTCAACCAGAGGAAGAAAGGATGCAAGGAGATCAGATTATGGAAACAACTGACTAACTCAAAGCTCAAATGCAAAGGAATTATGAATTCCAAGACAAGGGATCAGAAGCAATGCTCTGATTAAGGATGAATAAGTTGAATAGCCGTAGGGGTACAATCGATGGCAATTTGATTGGTTGAGATCCAGCTCATGTTAAAATGACGTCTGAACCAGAAGGATGAATCCAGATCTGATTGAGGATTGCGAGCATTCACAACATATTGTATCAACGTACTCAAAATGATAATGACAAAGGATGACAATAAGATTACTAGACTTATGGTATTAACCATAATGCAAGCAAGCAAGAAATTCAAGAACAATAGGTTGTTGAGGATTTTCAGAAGAACAAATGGTATTACGTAGACTTTTGGGAAGTACATGAATCAAATGAGTATGAGCGGATACTCGATAGGTGCACAAAATTATCCGTAAGGGTATTCAGGTGACAAGGAACTGCAAGGCAGTATGCTCAAAGGATTCTCGGAACAACGGAGAGCAGTTCAGGGCATCTTGTAATAACAAGATCAATGGGATTGGATTTAACAATGGCAGGTGTATGCAGTTATCAATAGGGATATAACAGTGGTAGGGAATTTGCAAAGGCGGTGGTTACGAGTGTCTCGGGAGAACATCGTAGAGTAACCTCGGAATCTACTGGTACAGCAGACGATCATCGGTAATAAGGTGCTCTCCGGATGAAAGTGATCACGAGATCCTAATGTTAGAGTTAGCAAAATCATTTATCCCGAATAGAAGAGAGATCACAGTCCCAGAGTATAGACGAGGAATAAAAGATCATAATACCACCCAAATGGCGACGTGGGCCTGTAAGGCATACAACCATGTTAGTAAAAGATTTTGTAATGTCTAGACTCGACTTTAGCCAAGGAGTGTGGAAGGGGGATTCCTACAGGCAGTCGGCTCTGATACCAACTTATGACGCCCCCGATTCAATCGTACACTAATCATACACGCAAACGTGTACGATCAAGATCAGGGACTCACGAGAAGATATCACAACACAACTCTACAAATAAAATAAGTCATACAAGCATCATATTACATGCCAGGGGCCTCGAAGGCTCAAATACAAGAGGTCGATCATAGACGAGCCAGCGAAAGCAATAATATCTGAGTACAGACATAAGTTAAACAAGTTTGCCTTAAGAAGGCTAGCACAAACTGGGATACAGATCGAAAGAGGCACATGCCTCCTACCTGGGATCCTCCTAAACAACTCCTGGTCGTCGTCAGCGGGCTGCACATAGTAGTAGGGACCTCCAGTGTAGTAGGAGTCGTCGTTGACGGTGGCGTCTGGCTCCTGGGCTCCATCGTCTAGTCGCAGCAATCGGGTATAGAAAGGGGAAAAGGGGGGAGCAAAGAAACCGTGAGTACTCATCCAAAGTACTCGCAAGCAAGGAGCTACACTACATATGTATGCATTGGTATCAAATGGAAAAGGGGTATCATATGTGGACTGAACTGCAAAATGCCGGAATAAGAGGGGGATAGCTAGTCCTGTCGAAGACTACGCTTCCGGCCGCCTCCATCTTGCAGCATGTAGAAGAGAGTAGATGGTAAGGTCACCAAGTAGCATCGTGTAGCATAATCCTACCCGGCGATCCTCACCTCCTCGCCCTGTTAGAGAGCGACCACCGGGTTGTATCTGGCACTTGGAAGGGTGTGTTTTATTAAGTATCTGGTTCTAGTTGTCATAAGGTCAAGGTACAACTCCAAGTTGTCCTGTTACCGAAGATCACGGCTATTCGAACAGATTAACTTCCCTGCACGGGTGCACCACGTTTCCCAACACGCTCGATCCCCTTTGTCTGGACACACTTTCCTGGGTCGTGCCCGGCCTCGGAAGATCAACACGTCGCAGCCTTACCTAGGCACAATAGAGAGGTCAGCACGCTGGTCTAAATCCTATGGCATAGGGGTCTGGGCCCATCTCCCATTGCACACCTGCACGTTGCGAGGGTGGCTGGCGAGCAGACCTAGCAACCTCCATTACAAAGGAAGTTGTGTTACGCGGTCCAACCCGGCGCGCGTCGCTCAGTCACTGACGCCACGAAGGCTTCGGCTGATACCATGACGTCGAGTGCCCATAAATGTTCCCGCGTAGTTGGTTAGTGCGTATAGGCCAGTAGCCAGACTCAGATCAAATACCCAGATCTCGTTAAGTGTGTTATTTTGAAGTAACAGGGAACGCCGACCAGGGCCAGGCCCACCTCTCTCCTAGGTGGTCTCTGCCTGCCCTGTCGCTCCGCCTCAAAGTAACAGTCGGGGGCCGTCGGGAACCTAGGCCCACCACTACCTGGGTGGAACCACCTGCCCCTTCAACCCCAACATCGGAATCACTTGCGGGTACTCAACGAGCCGACCCAACTTTAGTCACCACCTGTATAGTATGTATATATGTATGTATATACCTGTGATCACCTCCCGAGTGATCACGGCTTGATAGTATAGCATGGCAGACGGACTAGAATGTAGGGCCACTGATGTAGTACTAGCAACCTATACTAAGTATGTAGGATTGCAGGTAAGGTATCAACAATTATAGCAACAATGACAGGCTATGCATCAGAATAGGATTAACAGAAAGCAGTAACATGCTACACTACTCTAATGGAAGCAGTAGAGGGAAGAGTATGCGATATCTGGTGATCAAGGGGGGAGGCTTGCCTGGTTGCTCTGGCAAGAGAGAGGGGTCGTCAACACCGTAGTCATACTGGGTAGCAGCAGCGTCGGTCTTGGTGTCTAGCGAGAGAAGAGGGGGAAGAAACAATGAATATAATGCAAATAGATGCATAGTGATGCATGACAAGACAAGTAGCGGTGCTAGGGGTGCCCTAACGCGGTATGAGGTGATACCGATGAAGGGGGGAAACATCCGGGAAAATATCCCTGGTGTTTTGCATTTTCGGACAGATGAATCGGAGGGGGAAAGTTTCGAGTTTGCTATGCTACGGATGCATGGCAGACGAACGGGCTGAGTATCCGAATTCGTCTCGTCGTTCTGAGCAACTTTCATGTACAAAGTTTTTCCATCCGAGCTACGGTTTATTTTCTATTAATTTTTAAAGTTTTAAAATCATTTTCTAATTTATTATTTATTAAATTAATTTGGAATTAATATTATTGCATAAGCATGATGTCAGCATGACGTCAGCGGTCAACTCTGACCATTGACCTGGTCAACCTGACATGTGGGTCCCAGCTGTCATTGCGTGTTAACTGATTCACCAAGTTCATTAGTTTAATTATAGATTAGTTAGGTTAGTTAATTAATTAGGTTTATTAATCACAATTAATTAAGTTAAGTAATTTAATTTAATTTAATTAATTATTAATTTTATTTGCATTTTAAATTATTATTTATTTATTTTGTTTTTATTCTTTAGAAAAAACATTCTGGGCTAGGCCCTGTTTGTCATAAGGCCAAAGGCCATAGCGGGCGCTGGGCGATGGATCGGGCGCGTGGCGTGGGCACCCAAGGCCACCGGGGGAGAGGCTGGCGGGTTGCCGGCTGCCAAGGCAGTCCAACGCGGAGTGGCTACAGCGCAGGAGCCGGCGGCAGGTGAGGGGCGGCACCGGCGTGGCCAGCGGGCGCGGTGGCGCAGCCGCGGGAGGACAGGGCAGCCGACGGGCGAGGCCACCATGGGCGGGCGGAGCGAGCATAACCGGGACGCGATGCCGGGCGCGTGCAGGGTTAGGGGCGGGGCGGAGCAGGGGAGCAGCGAAGCAGCGAGCAGCGGGGCGAGACGGCGCGCGACGACGGCGTGGCGGAGCGGGGGCGGCAAGGGTGTGGAGCGCCGCGGTCGGGAGCAGCGGCAACACGGTTGCCGTGGGCTCGGCAGGCAGGGCGCGGCAGCAGGTGATGCACCACCACGACAGAGCGAGGCAGGGCTCGGGTGCGCATGCGCGGGGGCACGTCGGGCGTGGCGAGGCCATGACGGCGACAACGGAGCCGCGGGGAGGATGCCATGGCATGAGCACGAGGAAGAGAGGAGGAGGGGGAAGCTCACGGGGGCGGCGCAGGGTTCGTGGCAGTGGGTGTTGAGGACGAAGATGAAGACGAGGGCGACGCCGGGGAGGCAGGCCGGCGAGGAAGGCGTAGTCGAGGCGGCCTCCAACGCGGGGCGGGGCGCGGCGACGCCGGCGAAGACGGTGGAGCATCTCCGGCGAGGTGGCATTGCGGGGGACGACAAAGGCGTGGCGGGGCGGCGACCGGTGACGGCGGGAGGCGGGGGCTGACGACGGGGTTGGGGGACAGCGCGGTGTCAGGGCTCGGGGCGCCGCCTCGATCCAAAATCGTGAGGAGGGAGTGGGGAAACAAGGAGGATCATGGGGGAGTGGGGTTGGGCTAGGGTTAGGTCGGGGGGAGGGGGAGCCGTGCCATATAGGCCAGGGAGGGGTGTGGAGTGGGCCGGCCAGGCGGCCTGGTGGCCTGCTCGGCCGAAGCCTAGTGAGGGGGAGGGGGTGTTCTCTTTTCTTTGTATTGCGTTTTTCTTAAATTTTCTTTTACTGTTTTCATTTAAAGTTTCTTTTAATTTTGTTTTATAAAATACGAAGTGAGCAACTAAATTAGTATTACTAATTAGTCTACTGCCACAATTATTTTGGCACACTACTAAATTAGTTATATCAATGTAACTTTATAAAAGGCATTAAATTAATTATTATGCCCTCTGTTTTGGTTGTTTTAGTGCATTTAAATATTATAAGAAATGTTGGTTTCTCCAACATTATTACTCATGAATTTATTTGTCACATTTTAGTTTTAATGTTTGAAAACTTTTATTGTTTAACTTTATTTTAAATTTCAATTCGAACGAGATTTGAATCTTTGCGAGATTAGCAACAGTAATCATGGGGACGTGGCATCATTAGTAGAAGTTTACTGTAGCGTAATTATCCGGGCATCACAGGGTCGTTACTACGTTTCGTTTCCTGATGATCAGTAGTGGAGCCTAGTTGGGACGATCGTGGGTCTAGCATTTGGGGTAAACTCTTTATCCCTTTCTTATTCAGTACATGGGATGTGTGAAGATTACCCCCTCTTGCGACAAGCCTACCATGCGGCTATGCCTCTAAGTCGTGCCCCGACACGTGGGAGATATAGCCGCATTGTGGATGTTACAAAACCGAAGAACTTTTGTAAATCACTAAGTTACCTCAATGGTGATATGAATGTCCCCAACAATAATTATTTCATATTTCTTTTTGACAGTAGGTAGAGGTATTCGAAAAACTTCCAATAGTGATTGTTTGAGATTTTTCAATAACATTAATACCATTCACTTGGAATTGTTTCTTCGAAAAGTGCACCGTATGTTCATTACCATTGATATGAAAAGTGACCTTGCTTTTATTGCAATCAATAACAGCCCCTACAATATTCAAGAAGGCTCTACCAAGGGTAATCAACATGTTCTCGTCCTCGGGCATCTCAAGTATGACAAAGTCAGTCAAAATAGTAACATTAGCAACAACAACGGGCACATCCTCACAGATACCGATAGGTATGGCAGTTGATTTGTCAGCCATTTGCAAAGATATTTTAGTAGGTGTGAGTTTATTCAAATCAAGTATTTTATATAAAGATAAAGGCATAACACTAACACCGGCTCCTAAATCACACAAAGCAGTTTTCACATAATTCTTCTTGATAGAGCAAGGTATAGTTGGTATTCCCAGATCTCCAAGTTTTTTAGGTACTCCATCTTTAAAAGTATAATTAGCAAGCATAGTGGAGATTCTAGCTTTCATTATTTTTCTCTTATTAGTGATGATGTTTTTCATATACTTTGCATAAGGAGGCATTTTCAAGATATCAGTCAAGCGGGTACGCAAAAAGACTGGCCTCAACATTTCAGCAAAGCGTTCAAATTCTTCATCATATTTCTTTTTAGTTAACTTGGGTGGAAAAGGCATAGGTTGTTGAACCCACGGTTCTCTTTCTTTACCGTGTTTTCTATCAATGAAGTCTCTTTTATGATACCTTTTATTCTTAGGTTGTGGGTTATCAAGATCAACAGGTGGTTCTATCTCAACATCATTGTCTGGTTCTTTATTATTTGTTTGAGTGTCTTCATGAACATCAGCATTATCTTTTTCATTATCACTATAGGTGGATGTTCATTACCAAATTGAGTTTCAGCATCACATATAGACGTTTCATTATCATTATCATTACCAAATTCAAGTGTGCAAAGTCCTATCATTTTTCATTTTCTTTCTAGAAGGACTAGGTGCATCAGCGTTAACTCTTTGTGAATCTTGTTCAATTATTTTTGGGTGTCCCTCAGGATAAAGTGGTTCCTGATTCATTTTACCTCCTCTAGTTGCAACTTTAACATCAAAGTCATGCATATTATTATTCATTTCATCAAGAAATTCTCTTTGTGATTTAGCAACTTGTTCTAACTGAGTTTGAACCATAGAAGCATGCTGTCCAACACCTATAACATCATTTGAGATTCTAAATAACAAGTCACTCAAGCGAGCAATCATATCAAAATTATATTTCAATTGTTTCATAACATTTGCATTGAAGTGATCTTGTTTTCTAACGTAGTTTTCAAACTCATAAATGCATTGGCTAGGATGCATATTGTGAGGATTGTCCTGATCATTAAACTTCATTAAAGAATTTACCTCTACCACCTTAGGCAGTGGTGGTGTATTAAGCCCATCTATTTCTTCAATAGGAGGTAAATTTCTGACATCCTTAGCTTTAATACCTTTTTCCTTCATAGATTTATTTGCCTCTTGCATATCTTCAGAACTGAGATATAATACACCCCTCTTCTTTGGAGTGGGTTTAGGCGGTGGTTCAGGAAGAGTCCAATCATCATAATTTTTCAATATGTTATTCAATAATTCTTCAGCTTGGCCAATAGTTCGTTCCCTGAAAACACAACCAGCACAACTATCTAGGAAATCCCTAGAAGCATCGGTTAGTCCATTATAGAAGATATCAAGTATTTCATTTTTCTTAAGAGGATGATCAGGCAAAGCATTAAGTAACTGGCGAAGCCTCCCCCAAGCTTGTGGGAGACTCTCTTATTTGGTTTCCACAAAGTTAAATATTTGTTGTAAAGCCGCTTGTTTCTTATGAGCAGGAAAATATTTTTCAGAGAAGTAATAAATCATATCCTGTGGACTACACACACAACCAGGAGCAAGAGTATTGTGCAAAGCTTTAGCATCACCCTTTAATGAGAGCGGAAATAATTTGAGAATAAAGTAATAGCAAGTCTTCTCATCATGAGTAAAAAGGGTGGCTATGTCATTCAACTTAGTAAGATGTGCCACAACAGTTTCAGTTTCATAACCATGAAAAGGATCAGATTCAACCTAACTAATTAACTCTGGGTCGACGGAGAATTCATAATCCTTATCATCAATAAAGATAGGTGAACTAGCAAACTTAGGATCACATTTCATTCTAGCATTCAACAATTTTTCTTTATACTTGCATAATAATTTCTCTAGGTCATCTCTATCCTTACAAGCAAGAATATCTCTAGTTGTCTCCTCATTCATAACATAACCTTTTGGTTCCTTAGGCAATTCATATCTAGGAAGGCTAGTTCTATAAGGTGTTTCAGGAGTTTCCGTTTCAAGCTCATCATCAGATTCAAGAACATCATGTTGTATTACTCTAGCAATTTGTGCATCAAGAAAATCACCAAGTGGCACATCATCATTATCAAGCAAGATACTAGCATCATCATAAGCATTATCCATAGCAGAAGTAGCATCATCAATAACTTGCGACATATTAGAATTGATAGCATGTGGTGGTGTTGCAAGTTTACTCATAACAGAAGGTGAATCTAAAGCAGAACTGGATGGCAGTTCCTTACCTCCCCTTGTCTTCGAGGGATAAATCTTAGTCTTAGGATCCTTCAGATTCTTCATAGTGATAATATGATAATAATCCCAAATGACTCAACAAATATGGATATGCTCCCCGGCAATGGTGCCAGAAAAAGGTCTTGATAACCCACGAGTATAGGGGATCGCAGCAGTTTTCGAGGGTAGAGTATTCAACCAAAATTTATAGGTTCGACACAACGGGAGCCAAAGAATATTTGAAGGTATTAGCAGGTGAGTTGTCAATTCAACCACACCTGGAGATTAATTATCCGCAACAAGTAATCAGTAGCAAAGTAATATGATAGTTTTGATAGTAGTCACAACAGTAACAGTAACGATAACCGTGATAGCATCAATTTTGTAGCAAGTGCAGTAGTGATGATAGAAAGAGTAACTTAGCAGAAACAATATAAGGTAAATTCGTAGGCATTGGATCGGTGACTTGTTGGATGATATTCATCATGAGACCGTTATAACCTAGGGTGATACAACACTAGCTCTAGTTCGTCAATATAATGTAGGCATGTATTCCATAAATAGTCATGCATGCTTATGGAAAGAACTTGCATGACATCTTTTTTCCTACCCTCACGTGGCAGCGGGGTCCATATTTGAAACTAAGGGATATTAATGCCTCCTTTTAATAGAGAACCGGAACAAAGCATTAACACATAGTGAATACATGAACTCCTCAAACTACGGTCATCACCGGGAGTGGTCCCGAGTATTGTCACTCCGGGGTTGCCAGATCATGACACGTAGTAGGTGACTATAACTTGCAAGATCGGATCTAGAACATTGATATAATGATGATAACATAAATGGTTCAGATCTTAGTTCATGGCACCCGGGCCCAAAGTGACAAGCATTAAGCATAGCAAAGTCATAGCAACATCAATCTAAGAACATAGTGGATACTATGGATCAAGCCCTAACAAAACTAACTTGATTACATAATGAATCTCATCCAACTCCTCACCGACCAGCAAGCCTATGAAGGAATTACTCACTCCCGATGGGGAGCATCATGGAATTGGCGATGGAAAGGGTTGGTGATGACAAAGAAAGAAGACCCCCCCTCTCCGGAGCCCCAAACGGACTCTAGATCTGGCCTGCCGATGAAGAACAGGAGGTGATGGCAGCTCCGTCTCATGGATCGCGATAATTCTTTCTCCTTAATTTTTCTGGAAAAATAGGATTTTTATAGCGTCGGTTTCAGGGTCTGTGGGGCCACCAGGTGGGGACAAGCCACCTGGGCACGTTAGGAGAGGGGGGCGCGCCCTGGTTGGTTGTGCCCACCCAGGGGCCCTCTCCGGTAGGTCTTGGCTCTAGAAATTCTTATTTATTACATAAAAATTCCATGCAATGTTTCGTTCCATTTCAAGAAATTTTATTTCTGCACAAAAACAACACCAGGGTAGTTCTGCTGAGAACATCATCAGTCCGGGATTAGTTTCATTCAAATCATGCAAATTAGAGTCCAAAACAAGAGGAAAAATGTTAGGAAAAGTAGATATATTAGAGACGTATCAATATGCTTAGAATGTCTGGGTAGTACAATCACTTGAATCAAGTGGGAGTTAATCTTCCAGATAAGATAGTGATTGACATAGTTCTCTAGTCACTATCACTAAGCTACTAGAGCTTCGTGATGAACTACAAAATGCAGGGAATGACTAAAACGATTTCCGAGCTCTTCGCGATGCTAAAATTGGCGGAGGTAGAAATCAATAAAAAGCATTAAGTGTTGATGGTTAATAAGACCACCAATTTGAAGAAAAAGGGAAAGGGAAAGAAAGGGAACTTGAAGAAGAATGGCAAGCAAGTTACTACTCCCGTGAAGAATCCCAAAGCTGGATCCAAGCCTGAAAATGAGTGCTTCTACTGGTACAACGAGGTGCTATACAAACGGTTTTTACCCCCTTTCCCCCGACGGCATTTGGAACCGTCGCCAAGTGAGTGACTGCGAAGGGGGGGTCCTTCCCACACAACCCAGAAACCATCAGGGATAGGGAGCTGATATTTCCATTTTGCATCATGTTTTTATATCGATATTTATTGCATTATGGGCTGTTATTACACATTATGTCACAATACTTTTGCCTATTCTCTCTTATTTTACAAGGTTTACATGAAGAGGGAGAATGCCGGCAGCTAGAATTCTGGGCTGGAAGAGGAGCAAATATTAGAGACCTATTCTAAACAGCTCCAAAAGTCCCGAAACTCCACGGGAGTCATTTTCAGAATATATAAAAAAGATTGGGCGAAGGAAGAACCAGTGGGGGGCCACCCACCGTTCATGAAGGTGGGGGGCGCGCCCTACCCCCTAGGCGTGCCCCCTATCTCGTGGGCCCCCTGGCAGGCCTCCGGTGCCCATCTTCCGCTATATGAGGTCTTTCATCCAAGAAAAAATCATAAGAGAGCTCACGGGACGAAACTTCGCCGCGACGAGGTGGAACCTTGGCGGAACCAATCTAGGGCTCTGGCGGAGCTGTTCTGCTGGGGAAACATCCCTCCAGGAGGGGGAAATCGTCACCATCGTCATCACCATTGATCCTCTCATAGGGAGGGGGTCAATCTCCATCAACATCTTCACCATCACCATCTCCTCTCAAACCTTAGTTCATCTCTTGTATCCAAACTTTGCCTCAAAACCTCAGATTGGTATATGTGGGTTACTAGTAGTGTTGATTACTCCTTGTAGTTGATGCTAGTTGGTTTATTCGGTGGAAAATCATATGTTCAGATCCTTTATGCATATTAATATCCCTCTGATTATGAACATGAATATGATTTGTGAGTAGTTACATTTGTTCCTGAGGACATAGGAGAAGTCTTGCTATAAGTAGTCATGTGAATTTGGTATTCGTTCGATATTTTGATGAGATGTATGTTCTCTCTCCTCTAGTGGTGTCATGTGAACGTCGACTACATGACACTATTGGGGAACGTAGTAATTTCAAAAATTTCCTACGCACACTCAAGATGATGGTGATGCATAGCAACGAGAGGGGAGAGTGTTGTCCACGTACCCTCATAGACCGAAAGCGGAAGCGTTAGCACAACACGGTTGATGTAGTCGTATGTCTTCACGATCCGACCGATCCAAATACTGAATGTACGACACCTCCGAGTTTAGCACACGTTCAGCTCGATGACATCCCGCGAACTCCGATCTAGCAGAGCTTCACGGGAGAGTTCTGTCAGCACGACAGCGTGATGACGATGATGATGTTGCTACCGACGCATGCCTTCGCCTAAGCACCGCTACGATATGACCGAGGTGGAATATGGTGGAGGGGGGCACTGCACACGGCTGGGAGAGATCAATAGATCAACTTATGTGTCTAGAGGTGCCCCCTGCCCCCGTATATAAAGGATGGAGGAGGGGAGGCCGGCCAGCCCCTAGGGCGCGCTAGAAGTGTGGAGTCCTACTAGGATTCCGTAGTCCTAGTAGGATTCCTCCTCCCACATGGAATAGAAAAAAGGGAAGGGAAAATGAGAAGGAAGGAAGGGGGCACCCCTTTCCCTAGTCCAATTCGGACCAGACCATGGGGAGGGGTGCAGCCACCTTTTGAGGCCTTTCTCTCCTTTCCCGTATGGCCCATTAAGGCCCAATACGAATTCCCGTAACTCTCCGGTACTTCGAAAAATACCCGAATCACTCGGAACCTTTCCGATGTCCGAATATAGTCGTCCAATATATCGATATTTACGTCTCGACCATTTTGAGACTCCTCGTCATGTCCCCGATCTCATCTGAGACTCCGAACTACCTTCAGTACATCAAATCACATAAACTCATAATACCGATCGTCACCGAACTTTAAGCGTGCGGACCCTACGGGTTCGAGAACTATGTAGACATGACCGAGACATGTCTCCAGTCAATAACCAATAGCGGAACCTGGATGCTCATATTGGCTCCCACATATTGTACGAAGATCTTTATCGGTCAAACCGCATAACAACATATATTGTTCCCTTCGTCATCGGTATGTTACTTGCCCAAGATTCGATCGTCGGTATCTCAATACCTAGTTCAATCTCATTACCGGCAAGTCTCTTTACTCGTTCCGTAGTACATCATCCCGCAACTAACTCATTAGTTACAATGCTTGCAAGGCTTATAGTGATGTGCATTACCGAATGGGCTCAGAGATACCTCTCCGACAATCGGAGTGACAAATCCTAATCTCGGAATACGCCAACTCAACAAGTAACTTCAGAGACACCTGTAGAGCACCATTATAATCACCCAGTTACGTTGTGACGTTTCGTAGCACACAAAGTGTTCCTCCGGTAAACGGGAGTTTCATAATCTCATAGTCATAGGAACATGTATAAGTCATGAAGAAATCAGTAGCAACAAACTAAACGATCATAGTGCTAAGCTAATGGAATGAGTCAAGTCAATCACATCATTCTCCTAATGATGTGATCCCGTTAATCAAATGACAACTCATGTCTATGGCTAGGAAACTTAACCATCTTTGATTCAACGAGCTAGTCAAGTAGAGACATACTAGTGACACTCTGTTTGTCTATGTATTCACACATGTACTAAGTTTCTGGTTAATACAATTCTAGCATGAATAATAAACATTTATCATGAAATAAGGAAATAAATAATTACTTTATTATTGCCTCTAGGGCATATTTCCTTCAGTCTCCCACTTGCACTAGAGTCAATAATCTAGTTTACATCACGATGTGATTAACACCCGTAGTTCACATCGTTATGTGACCAACACCCAAAGTGTTTACTAGAGTCAATAATCTAGTTCACATCGGTATGTGATTAACACCCAAAGAGTACTAAGGTGTGATCATGTTTCGCTTGTGAGAGAAGTTTAGTCAACGAGTCTGCCACATTCAGATCCGTATGTATTTTGCAAATTGCTATGTCAACAATGCTCTGCACGGAGCTACTCTAGCTAATTGCTCCCACTTTCAATATGTATCCAGATTGAGACTTAGAGTCATCCGGATCAGTGTAAGAACTTGTATCGATGTAACCCTTTACGACAAACCTTTTGTCACCTCCATAATCGAGAAACATGTCCTTATTCCACTAAGGATAATTTTTGACTACTGTCCATTGATCTACTCCTAGATCACTATTGTACCCTCTTGCCAAACTCTTGGTGAGGTACACAATAGGTCTGGTACATAGGATAGCATACTTTATAGAACCTATGGCTGAGGCATAGGGAATGACTTTTCATTATCTTTCTATTTTCTGTTGTGGTCGGGTTTTGAGTCTCTACTCAACTTCACACCTTTGTAACACAGGCAAGAACTCCTTCTTTGACTATTCCATTTTGAACTAATTCAAAATCTTGTCAAGGTATGTACTCATTGAAAAAAAACTTATCAAGCGTCTTGATCTATCTCTATAGATCTTGATGCTCAATGTGAAAGCAGCTTCATCGAGGTCTTTGTTTGAAAAAACTCTTTTCAAACACTCCTTTATGCTTTCCAGAAGATTCTACATTATTTCCGATCAACAATATGTCATTCACATATACTTATCAGAAATGCTGTAGTGCTCTGAGGGAGTCCTGGATTAGGGGGTATCCGGACAACCGGACTATATCCTTTGGCCGGACTGTTGGACTATGAAGATACAAGATTGAAGACTTCGTCCCGTGTCCGGATGGGACTCTCCTTGGCGTGGAAGGCAAGCTTGGCAGTACGGATATGTATATCTCCTTCCTCGTAACCGACTCTGTGTAACCCTAGCCCCTCCGGTGTCTATATAAACCGGAGGGTTTAGTCCGTAGGACCAACAACAACAACAATCATACCATAGGCTAGCTTCTAGGGTTTAGCCTCTTCGATCTCGTGGTAGATCAACTCTTGTAATACTCATATCATCAAGATCAATCAAGCAGGAGTAGGGTTTTACCTCCATCGAGAGGGCCCGAACCTGGGTAAAAACATCGTGTCCCCCGTCTCCTGTTACCATCCGCCTAGACGCACAGTTCGGGACCCCCTACCCGAGATCACTTTCTTGTAAATATAGGCTTCACCGCAAGTCTGTATAAAACCATATGCTTTGATCACTTTATCAAAGCATATATTCCAACTCCGAGATGCTTGCACCAGTCCATAGATGGATCGCTGGAGCTTGCTCACTTTGTTAGCACCTTTTAGGATTGACAAAACCTTCTGGTTGCATCATATACAACTCTTCTTTAAGAAATCCATTAAGGAATACAGTTTTGACATCCATCTGCCAGATTTCATGAAATGCGGCAACTGTTAACATGATTTAGACAAACTTTTAAGCATCGATACAAGTGAGAAAATCTCATCGTAGTCAACACCTTGAACTTGTCGAAAACATTTTGCGACAATTAGAGCTTTGTAGATAGTAACACTACTAACAGCGTCCGTCTTCCTCTTGAAGATCCATTTATTCTTAATGACTCACCAATCATCGGGAAAGTCAATCAAAGTCCATACTTTGTTCTCATACATGGATCCCATCTCAGATTTCATGGCCTCAACCCATTTCGCGGAATCTGGGCTCATCATCGCTTCCTCATAGTTCGTAGGTTCGTCATGGTCTAGTAACATGAATTCCAGAAAGGATTACCATACCACTCTAGTGCGGACCATACTTTGGTTGTCCTACGAGGTTTCGTAGTAACTTGATCTGAAGTTTCATGATCATCATCATTAGCTTCCTTACTAATTGGTGTAGAGATCACCGGAACTGATTTCTGTGATGAACTACTTTCCAATTCGGGAAAAGGTACAATTACCTTATCAAGTTCTACATTCCTCCCACTCACTTCTTTCGAGAGAAACTCCTTCTCTAGAAAGGATCCAGTTTTAGAAACAAAGATCTTGCCTTTGGATCTGTGATAGAAGGTGTACCCAACAGTTTCCTTTGGGTATTCTATGAAGATACGTTTCTCCGATTTGGGTTCGAGCTTATCAAGTTAAAACTTTTTCAGATAAGCATCACAACCCCAAACTTTAAGAAACGATAGCTTAGGTTTCTAGCCGAACCATAGTTCATATGGTGTCATCTCAATGGATTTAGATGGTGCCCTATTTAATGTGAATGCAGCTGTCTCTAACGCATAACCCCAACATGATAGTGATAAATCGGTAAGAGACATCATAGATCGCACCATATCTAATAAAGTACGGTTATGACGTTCGGACACACTATTATGCTATGGTGTTCCAGGTGGCGTGAGTTGCGAAACTATTTCACATTGTTTCAAATGAAGACCAAACTCGTAGCTCAAATATTCTCCTCCACGATCAGATCGCGGAAACTTTATTTTCTCGTTACGATGATTTTCCAATTCACTCTGAAATTCTTTGAACTTTTCAAATGTTTCAGTCTTATGTTTTATCAAGTAGATATACTCATATCTGCTCAAATCATCTATGAAGGTCAGAAAATAATGATACCCACCGCGAGCCTCAACACTCATCGAACCGCATACATCAGTATGTATTATTTCCAATAAGTCAGTTGCTCGCTCCATTGTTCCAGAGAACGAATTCTTAGTCATCTTGCCCATGAGGCATGGTTCGCAAGCATCAACTGATTCATAATCAAGTGATCCCGAAAACCCATCAGCATGGATTTTCTTCATGCGCTTTACACCAATATGACCTAAACGGCAGTGCCACAAATAAGTTGCACTATCATTATTAACTTTGCTTCTTTTGGCTTCAATATTATGAATATGTGTATCACTACGATCGAGATTCAATAAACCATTCACCTTGGGTGTATGACCATTGAAGGTTTTATTCATGCAGACAGAACAACAATTATTCTCTGACTTTAAATGAATAACCGTATTGCAATAAACATGATCAAATCATATTCATGCTTAACGCAAACACCAAATAACATTTATTTAGGTTCAACACTAATCCTGAAAGTATAGGGAGTGTGCGATGATGATCATATCAATTCTGGAACCACTTCCAACACACATCATCACTTCACCCTTAACTAGTCTCTGTTCATTCTGCAACTCCCATTTCGAGTTACTAATCTTAGCAACTGAACTAGTATCAATTACTAAGGGGTTGCTATAAACACTAGTAAAGTACACATCAATAACATGTATATCAAATATACCTTTGTTCACTTTGCCATCCTTCTTATCCGCCAAATACTTGGGGCAGTTCTGCTTCCAGTGACCAGTCTCTTTGCAGTAGAAGCACTTAGTCTCAGGCTTAGGTCTAGGCTTGGGCTTCTTCACTTGAGCAGCAATATGCTTGCCGTTCTTCTTGAAGTTCCCCTTCTTCCCTTTGCCCTTTTCTTGAAACCAGTGGTCTTGTCTACCATCAACACTTGATGCTTTTCTTGATTTCTACCTTCGTCGATTTCAGCATCACGAAGAGCTTTGGGAATCGTTTCCATTATCCCTTGCATATTATAGTTCATCATGAAGTTCCAGTAACTTGGTGATAGTGACTAGAGAATTCTGTCAATCACTATCTTATCTGGAAGATTAACTCCCACTTGATTCAAGTGATTGTAGCACTCAGACATTCTGAGCACATGCTCACTAGCTGAGCTATTCTCCTCCATTTTGTAGGCAAAATACTTGTCAAAGGTCTCATACCTTTTGAAATGTGCATGAGTCTGAAATACTAATTTCAACTCTTGGAACATCTTATTTTCTTCGTGGCGTTCAAAACATTTTTGAAGTCCCGGTTCTAAGCCGTAAAGCATGGTGCACTAAACTATCAAGTAGTCATCATACCGAGTTTTGCCAAACGTTTAGAACATTTGCATATGCTCCAGCAATAGGTCCTTCACCTAGCGGTGCATCAAGGACATAATTCTTCTATGCAGCAATGAGGATAATCCTCAGATCACGGATCCAATCCGCATCATTTCTACTAACATCTTTCAATTTATTTTTCTCTAGGAACATATCGGAAATAAACGGGGAAGCTATGTGCGAGCTATTGATCTACAACATAGATATGCAAATACTATGAAGACTAAATTCATGATAAACTTAAGTTCAATTAATCATATTACTTAAGAACTCCCACTTAGATAGACATCCCTCTAATCATCTAAGTGATCACATGATCCCAATCATCTAAACCATGTCCGATCATCACGTGAGATGGAGTAGTTTTCAATGGTGAACATCACTATGTTGATCATATCTACTATATGATTCACGCTCGACCTTTCGGTCTCAGTGTTCCGAGGCCATATCTGCATATGCTAGGCTCGCCAAGTTTAACCCGAGTATTCTGCGTGTGCAAAACTGGCTTGCACCCGTTGTAGATGAACGTAGAGCTTATCACACCCTATCATCACGTGGTGTATCGGCACGACGAAGTTTGGCAATGGTGCATACTTAGGGAGAGCACTTTTATCTTGAAATTTAGTGAGAGATCATCTTATAGTGCTACCGTCAATCAAAGCAAAATAAGATGCATAAAGGATAAACATCACATGCAATCAATATAAGTGATATGATATGGCCATCATCATTTTGTGCTTGTGATCTCCATCTCCGAAGCACCGTCATGATCACCATCGTCACCGGCGCGACACCTTGATCTCCATCGTAGCATCGTTGTCGTCTTGCCAACTATTGCTTCTACGACTATCGCTACCGCTTAGTGATAAAGTAAAACATTAAAGGGCGATTGCATTGCATACAATAAAGCGACAACCATATGGCTCCTGCCAGTTGCCGATAACTCGGTTAAAAACATGATAATCTCATACAATAAAATATAGCATCATGTCTTGACCATATCACATCACAACATGCCCTACAAAGACAAGTTAGACGTCCTCTACTTTGTGGTTGCAAGTTTTACGTGGCTGCTAGTGGCTGAGCAAGAACCGTTCTTACCTACGCATTGAAACCACAACGATAGTTCGTCAAGTTAGTGCTGTTTTAACCTTCTCAAGGACCGGGCATAGCCACACTCGGTTCAACTAAAGTTGGAGAAACTGACACCCGCCAGTCACCTATGTGCAAAGCACGTCGGTAGAACCACTCTCGCGTAAGCGTACGCGTAATGTCGGTCCGGGCCGCTTCATCCAACAATACCGCCGAACCAAAGTACGACATGCTGGTAAGCAGTATGACTTGTATCGCCCACAACTCACTTGTGTTCTACTCGTGCATATAACATCTACGCATAAACCTAGCTTGGATGCCACTGTTGGGAACATAGTAATTTCAAAAATTTCCTACGCACACGCAAGATCATGGTGATGCATAGCAACGAGAGGGGAGAGTGTTGTCCATGTACCCTTGTAGACCAAAAGCGGAAGCGTTAGCACAACGAGGTTGAAGTAGTCGTACGTCTTCACGATCCGACCGATCCAAGTACCGAACGTACGGCACCTCCGAGTTCAGCACACGTTCAACTCGATGACGTCCCGCGAACTCCGATCCAGCAGAGCTTCACGGGAGAGTTCCGTCAGCACGACGGCGTGATGATGGTGATGATGTTGCTACCGACGCAGGGCTTCGCCTAAGCACCGCTACGATATGACCGAGGTGGAATTTGGTGGAGGGGTGCACCGCACACGACTGGGAGAGATCAACATATCAACTTGTGTGTCTAGAGGTGCCCCCGTCCCCCGTATATAAAGGATGGAGGAGGGGAGGCCGGCCAGCCCCTAGGGCACGCCAGAAGTGTGGAGTCCTACTAGGACTCCTTAGTCCTTGTAGGATTCCTCCTCCCACATGGAATAAGAAAAAGGGAAGGGAAAAGGAGAAGGAAGGAAGGGGGCGCCCCTTTCCCTAGTCCAATTCGGACCAGACCATGGGGAGGGGTGCGGCCACCTTTTGATGCCTTTCTCTCCTTTCCCGTATGGCCCATTAAGGCCCAATACGAATTCACGTAACTCTCCGGTACTCCGAAAAATACCCGAATCACTTGGAACCTTTCCGAGGTCCGAATATAGTCGTCCAATATATCGATCTTTACATCTCGACCATTTTGAGACTCCTCATCATGTCTCCGATCTCATATGGGACTCCGAACTACCTTCGGTACATCAAATCACATAAACTCATAATACCAATCATCACCGAACTTTAAGCGTGCGGACCCTAGGGGTTCAAGATCTATGTAGACATGACCGAGACACGTCTCCGGTCAATAACCAATAGTGCAACCTTGATGCTCATATTGGCTCCCACATATTCTACGAAGATCTTTAACGGTCAAACCAAATAACAACGTACATTGTTCCCTTTGTCATCGGTATGTTACTTGCCCGAGATTTGATCGTCGGTATCTCAATACCTAGTTCAATCTCGTTACCGGCAAGTCTCTTTACTCGTTCCGTAATACATCATCCAGCAACTAACTCATTAGTTACAATGCTTGCAAGGCTTATAGTGATGTGCATTACCGAGTGGGCCCAGAGATACCTCTCCGACAATCGGAGTGACAAATCCTAATCTCGAAATACACCAACTCAACAAGTACCTTCAGAGACACCTGTAGAGCACCTTTATAATCACCCAGTTACGTTGTGGCGTTTGGTAGCACACAAAGTGTTCCTTCAGTAAATGGAGTTGCATAATCTCATAGTCATAGGAACATGTATAAGTCATGAAGAAAGCAGTAGCAACAAACTAAACAATCATTGTGCTAAGCTAATGGAATGGGTCAAGTCAATCACATCATTCTCCTAATGATGTGATCCCGTTAATCAAATGACAACTCATGTCTATGGCTAGGAAACTTAACCATCTTTGATTCAACAAGCTAGTCAAGTAGAGGCATACTAGTGACACTCTGTTTGTCTATGTATTCAGACATGTAGTAAGTTTCCGGTTAATACAATTCTAGCATGAATAACAAACATTTATCATGAAATAAGGAAATAAATAATTACTTTATTATTGCCTCAAGGGAAAATTTCCTTCAGACACTTCACCATTGTTTGGGCCTAGGGGAAGGCATTGGGAAATAATAAGTAGATGCTGGGTTGCTAGAGTGACAGAAGCTTAAATCCTAGTTTATGCATTGCTTCGTAAGGGGCTGATTTGGATCCATATGTTTCATGCTATGGTTAGTGTCGGTGTCAAAACCGGCGGATCTCGGGTAGGGGGTCCCGAACTGTGCATCTAGGATCGATGGTAACAGGAGGCATGGGACACGATGTTTACCCAGGTTCAGGCCCTCTTGATGGAGGTAAAACCCTACGTCCTGCTTGATTAATATTGATGATATGGGTAGTACAAGAGTAGATCTACCACGAGATCAGAGAGGCTAAACCCTAGAAGCTAGCCTATGGTATGATTGTTGTCTCTTTCTATCGACTAGTCTGGCCTCGGTTTATATAATGCACCAGAGGCCTAGGATAACAAGAGTCCTAGCCGAATACGCCGGTGGGGTGGAGTCCTTATCTTGATCGCCAAGTCTTGTGGAATCTTCCTTGTATGCGGCAGCTGTCCGAACTGGCCCATGAGTATGCGGCCATGGGGGTCCTCGGCCCAATCCAACTGATCGGGACACGATGTGATGAGTACCCCCTAGTCCAGGACACCGTCAGTTAGGTTTACCATAATACTTCTTTTGTAGTTGCGGATGCTTGCAAGAAGGGTTAATCAGAAGTGGGATGCTTTTCCAAGGAAGGGCAGTACCCAAGCACCAGTCCACCCACATATCAAATTATCAAAGTACCAAACGCGAATCATATGAACGTGATGAAAACTAGCTTGACGATAATTCCCATGTGTCCTCGGGAGCGATTTCCTTTATATAAGAATTTGTCCAGGCTTGTCCTTTGCTACAAAAAGGATTGGGCCATCTTGCTGCACCTTGTTACTTTTATTACTTGTTACCCATTAGAAATTACCTTATCACAAAACTATCTGTTATCGATAATTTCAGTACTTGCAGAGAATACCTTACTGAAAACTGCTTATCATTTCCATCTGCTCCTCGTTGGGTTCGACACTCTTACTTATCGAAAGGACTACGATAGATCCCCTATACTTGTGGGTCATCAAGACTCTTTTATTGCGCCATTGTCGGGTAGTGAAGCGCCTTTGGTAAGTGGAATTTTGTAAGGAAAAAATTATATAGTGTGCTGAAATTTTCTGTCACTTGTTACTATGGAACATAATCCTTTGAGGGGCTTGTTCGGGGTATCTTCTCCCCGACCAGTAGAGAAAAGAGTTGCTCATCAACCTACTGAAAATGTTTACTTTGAAATTCCTTCGGGTATGATAGAGAAACTGCTAGCTAATCCTTTTACAGGTGATGGAACATTACATCCCGATTTGCACGTAATCTATGTGGATGAAGTTTGTGGATTATTTAAGCTTGCAGGTATGCCCGAGGATGTTATCAAGAAGAAGGTCTTCCCTTTATCTTTGAAGGTAAAGGCATTGACATGGATTAGGCTATGTGATGATATGGGATCGTGGAACTACAACCAATTGAAATTGGAATTTCATCAGAAGTTTAATCCTATGCATCTTGTTCATCATGATCGTAATTGTATGTATAATTTTTGGCCTCACGAAGGAGAAAGCATTGCTCAAGCTTGGGGTAGGCTTAAGTCAATGTTTTATTCACGCCCCAATCATGAGCTCTCAAGAGAAATTACTATCCAAAATTTGTATGCTCGGCTTTCCCTTAATAATCGCTCCATGCTCGATAGTTCTTGTACTGGTTCGTTTATGATGAAGACTATTGAATTCAAATGGGATTTATTGGAAAGAATCAAACACAACTCTGAAGATTGGGATCTTGACTAAGGTAAGGAGTCAGGTATAATACCTAAGTTTGATTGTGTTAAATCTTTTATCGATACCGATGCTTTCCGTGAATTTAGCACTAAATATGGACTTGACTATGAGATAGTAGCTTCTTTCTGTGAATCCTTTGCTACTCCTGTTGATCTCCCTAAGGAGAAGTGGTTTAAATATAATCCTCCCATTGAAGTAAAAGTAGTTGCACCTATTAAAGCTGAAGAAAAGACTATCACTTATAATGTTGATCCTGTTGTTCCTGCTGCTTATATTGAGAAACCACCTTTCCCTGTTAGAATAAAGGATCACGCTGAAGCTTCAACTGTGGGTTGTAAGAGTAATATTAGAACACCTACACCCTATGAGCAAATTAAAGTTGAACCTAGTATTGCTATGGTTAAAGATCTCTTGGCCGATAATATCTATGGGCATGTTATTTACTTCTATGATGAAGTGGCTAGAATTGCTAGACCTAACACTAAAAATAAACATAGACCTGTAGTCGGCATGCCTGTTATTTCTGTTAAAATAGGAGATCATTGCTATCATGGCTTATGTGATATGGGTGCTAGTGCAAGTGCAGTACCTCATTCCTTATACAAAGAAATTATGCATGATATTGCACCTGCTGAGATACAGGAAATTGATGTTACAATTAAGCTTGCCAATAGAGACACTATTTCACCAGTTGGGACTGTTAGAGATGTTGAAGTCTTGTGTGGGAAAGTTAAATATCCTGCTGATTTTCTTGTTCTTGGTTCCCCACAAGATAACTTTTGTCCCATTATATTTGGTAGACCCTTCTTGAATACTGTTAATGCTAGGATAGATTGCAAAACAGATGTTGTTACTATTGGTTTGGGGGATATGTCTCATGAGTTTAATTTTGCTAAATTTCGTAGACAACCCCATGATAAAGAATTGCCGAGTAAAGATGAAATTATTGATCTTGCTTCAATTGCAGTGCCTCCTAATGATCCTTTAGAACAATATTTGTTCGACCATGAAAATGATATGTCTATGACTGAAAGAAGGGAAATAGATGAAGTATTCTTTAAACAGGGACCTATTTTGAAACACAACTTGCCTGTTGAAATCCTAGGGGATCCTCCTCCACCCAAGGGTGATCCCGTGTTTGAGCTTAAACCATTACCTGATACTCTAAAATATGCTTATGTTGATGAGAAAAAGATATATCCTGTTATTATTAGTGCTAACCTTTCAGAGCATGAAGAAAAGAAATTATTGAAAACTCTGAAGAAGAACCGTGCTGCTATTGGATATACTCTTGATGATCTTAAGGGCATTAGTCCCACTCTATGCCAGCACAAAATAAAATTGGAGAAAGACGTGAAACCGGTTGTTGATCACCAACGACGGTTAAATCCTAAGATGAAAGAACTGGTAAGAAAAGAAATACTAAAGCTCCTGGAGGCAGTTATAATTTATCCCGTTGCTGATAGTCAGTGGGTATGTCCTGTCCATTGTGTCCCTAAGAAGGGAGGTATTACTGTTGTTCCCACTAGTAGAAAAAGGGTCAAACGTGAAGCACATTAGTGCCGGTTTGAATTTGAGCCGGCATTAATGTGTGCATTGAAGGAAATATGCCCTAGAGGCAATAATAAAGTTATTATTTATTTCCTTATATCATGATAAATGTTTATTATTCATGCTAGAATTGTATTAACCGGAAACATAATACATGTGTGAATACATAGACAAACAGAGTGTCACTAGTATGCCTCTACTTGACTAGCTCGTTAATCGAAGATGGTTATGTTTCCTAACCATGAACAAAAGAGTTGTTATTTGATTAACGGGATCACATCATTAGAAGAATGATGTGATTGACATGACCCATTCCATTAGCTTAGCACCTGATCGTTTAGTATATTGCTATTGCTTTCTTCATGACTTATACATGTTCCTATAACTATGAGATTATGCAACTCCCGTTTGCCGGAGGAACACTTTGTGTGCTACCAAACGTCACAACGTAAATGGGTGATTATAAAGGAGCTCTACAGGTGTCTCCGAAGGTACATGTTGGGTTGGCGTATTTCGAGATTAGGATTTGTCACTCCGATTGTCGGAGAGGTATCTCTGGGCCCTCTCGATAATGCACATCACATAAGCCTTGCAAGCATTGCAACTAATGAGTTAGTTGTGAGATGATGTATTACGGAATGAGTAAAGAGACTTGCCAGTAACGAGATTGAACTAGGTATTAAGATACCGACGATCGAATCTCGGGCAAGTAACATACCGATGACAAAGGGAACAACGTATGTTGTTATGCGGTCTGACCGATAAAGATCTTTGTAGAATATGTAGGCCAATATGAGCATCCAGGTTCCGCTATTGGTTATTGACCGGAGACGTGTCTTGGTCATGTCTACATTGTTCTCGAACCCGTAGGGTCCGCACGCTTAAGGTTTCGATGACAGTTATATTATGAGTTTATGAGTTTTGATGTACCGAAGGAGTTCTGAGTCCCGGATGAGATCGGGGACATGACGAGGAGTCTCGAAATGGTCGAGACGTAAAGATCGATATATTGGACGACTATATTCGGACATCGGAAAGGTTCCGAGTGGTTCGGATATTTTTCGGAGTACCGGGGAGTTACGGGAATACGAGGGAAGAAGTATATGGGCCTTGGGCTTTAGGGGAGAGGAAGAGGCAGCCGTGCGCCCCCCCATTAACTAGTCCGAATTGGACTAGGGGGAGGGGCGGGGCCCCCTCCTTCCTTCTCTTCCCTCTTCCCCTTCCTTGTCTCCTACTCCTACTACTTGGAAGGACTCCTAGTTGGACTAGGAAAGGGGGAATCCTACTCCCGGTGGGAGTAGGACTCCCCTAGGGCGCGCCATAGAGAGGGCCGGCCCTCCCCTCCTCCACTCCTTTATATACGGGGGCAGGGGGCACCCCATAGACACAGAAGTTGATCTTCGTGATCATTCTCTTAGCCGTGTGTGGTGCCCCCCTCCACCATAATCCTCGATAATATTGTAGCGGTGCTTAGGCGAAGCCCTGCGACGGTAGTACATCAAGATCGTCACCACGCCGTCGTGCTGACAGAACTCTTCCCTGACACTTTGCTGGATCGGAGTCCGGGGATCGTCATCGAGCTGAACGTGTGCTAGAACTCGGAGGTGCCGTAGTTTCGGTGCTTGATCGGTCGGTCCGAGAAGACGTACGACTACATCAACCGTGTTGTCATAACGCTTCCGCTTTTGGTCTACGAGGGTACGTGGACAACACTCTCCCCTCTCGTTGCTATGCATCACCATGATTTTGCGTGTACGTAGGAAAATTTTGAAATTGCTACGTTCCCCAACAGTGGCATCAGAGCCTAGGTTTTATGTGTTGATGTTATTTGCACGAGTAGAACACAAGTGAGTTGTGGGCGATATAAGTCATACTTCTTACCAGCATCTCATACTTTGGTTCGGCGGTATTGTTGGATGAAGCGGCCTGGACCGACATTACGCGTACGCTTACGCGAGACTGGTTCTACCGACGTGCTTTGCACACAGGTGGCTGGCAGGTGTCAGTTTCTCCAACTTTAGTTGAACCGAGTGTGGCTACGCCCTGTCCTTGCGAAGGTTAAAACAGCACCAACTTGACAAACTATCGTTGTGGTTTTTTATGCGTAGGTTAGAACGGTTCTTGCTAAGCCCGTAGCAGCCACGTAAAACTTGCAACAACAAAGTAGAGGACGTCTAACTTGTTTTTGCAGGGCATGTTGTGATGTGATATGGTCAAGACGTGATGAGATATAAGTTGTTATATGAGATGATCATGTTTTGTTGAAGTTATCGGCAACTGGCAAAATCCTTATGGTTGTCTCTCTATTGCATAAGATGCAAGCGCCCAATAATTGCTTTACTTTATCGCTATGCGATAGCAATAGTTGCAAGAGCAATTGTTGGCGAGACGACCACGTGACGACAGATTGATATAGATCAAGATGATGGAGATCATGGTGTCATGCCGGTGACGATAGAGATCATGACAGTACTTTGGAGATGGAAATCAAAGGCGCAAGATGATGATGGCCATATCATGTCACATATTTTGATTGCATATATGATGTTTATCTTTTATACATCTTATTTTGCTTAGTTTGACGGTAGCATTTTAAGATGATCTCTCACTAATTATCAAGAAGTGTTCTCCCTGAGTATGCACCATTTCGAAAGTTCTTCGTGCTGAGACACCACGTGATGATCGGGTGTGATAGGCTCTATGTTCAAATACAACGGGTGGAAAACAGTTGCACACGCGGAATACTCAGGTTAAACTTGACGAGCCTAGCATATACAGATATGGCCTCGGAACACGGAGACCGAAAGGTCGAACGTGAATCATATAGTAGATATGATCAACATAGTGATGTTCACCATTGAAAACTACTCCATCTCACGCGATGATCGGACATGGTTTAGTTGATTTGGATCACGTGATCACTTAGATGACTAGAGAGATGTCTGTCTAAGTGGGAGTTCTTAAGTAATATGATTAATTGAACTTAAATTTATCATGAACTTAGTCCTGGTAGTATTTTTGGAAATCATGTTGTAGATCAATAGCTCACGTTGTTGCTTCCCTGTGTTTATTTTGATATGTTCCTAGAGAAAATTGTGTTGAAAGATGTTAGTAGCAATGATGCGGATTGGATCCGTGGTCTGAGGTTTATCCTCATTGCTGCACAGAAGAATTATGTCCTTGATGCACCGCTAGGTGACAGACCTATTGCAGGAGCAGATGCAGATGTTATGAATGTTTGGCTAGCTAAATATGATGACTACTTGATAGTTTAGTGCACCATGCTTAACGGCTTAGAATCGGGACTTCAAAGATGTTTTGAACATCAGGGACCATATGAGATGTTCCAGGAGTTGAAGTTAATATTTCAAGCAAATACCCGAGTTGAGAGATATGAAGTCTCCAACAAGTTCTATAGCTAAAAGATGGAGGAGAATCGCTCAACTAGTGAGCATGTGCTCAGATTGTCTGGGTACTACAATCGCTTGAATCAAGTGGGAGTTAATCTTCCAGATAAGATAGTGATTGACAGAATTCTCTAGTCACCATCACCAAGTTAGTAGAACTTCGTGATGAACTATAGTATGCAAGGGATGAAGAAAACGACTCCCGAGCTTTTCATGATGATGAAATCGATGAAGGTAGAAATCAAGAAAGAGCATCAAGTGTTGATGGTTGACAAGATCACTAGTTTCAAGAAAAGGGCAAAGGAAAAGGGCGCGCCATAGAGAGGGCCGACCCTCCCCTCCTCCACTCCTTTATATACGGGGGCAGGGGGCACCCCATAGACACAGGAGTTGATCTTCGTGATCGTTCTCTTAGCCGTGTGCGGTGCCCCCCTCCACCATAATCCTCGATGATATTGTAGCGGTGCTTAGGCGAAGCCCTGCGACGGTAGTACATCAAGATCGTCACCACGCCGTCGTGCTGACAGGACTCTTCCCTGACACTTTGCTGGATCAGAGTCCGGGGATCGTCATCGAGCTAAACGTGTGCTAGAACTCGGAGGTGCCGTAGTTTCGGTGCTTGATCGGTCGGGCCGAGAAGACGTACGACTACATCAACCACGTTGTCATAACGCTTCCGCTTTCGGTCTACGAGGGTACGTGGACAACACTCTCCCCTCTCGTTGCTATGCATCACCATGATCTTGCGTGTACGTAGGAAAATTTTGAAATTACTACATTCCCCAACATGCATTAGTGCCGGTTCCAATGGCTAGCCGGTCGCTCTCATTAGTACCGGTTCGTGGCGAACCTTTAGCACCGGTTCGTGCCACGAACCGGTACTAAAGTGAGTGGTGGCAGGATGTTGTCAGTCCGGGGCCCCTCCAGCACCTTTAGTACTGGGTCGTATCATGAACCGGTACTAAAGGTCGTCCTACATATACCCTTCGTCCACCCGAGCTCGCTCTATTCTTCCCCTTTCCCCTCTCCTCTCTGTTCTTTTCCCTCTTCCTCTCAAGCTCATCACACATTTTTCCCAAAATTTGTCAAGATTTGAAGGCCCCCATCCATTCAAATGATCACAAAGGTTAGCAACTTTGTCCTTTCATCTCTTATTGCTAGATTAGCTCGTGCAATGCTTTATATAGTGATTGATTTTTGATTTTAGTAATTTGGGAGGAATTATATATATGTGCTAGTATTTGATTTATATGCAATTTGAGGTCAAAAATAACACTTAGTTTGCATATGTAGGTGTGGTTTACTTAGTACCTTCTAAATCTCCGCTGTAACCACCGTCGATCGCTCGCAACGTCCCATCGCCGGCACCACCTTGTGGTGAGCCTCTTGTTCATGAAGTTTTATATAAAAAATTGATGTTTGTGTGATTTGGATATATAGTTACTCGTATAATTATCTTACCCATACGTTGTTTGTTATACATAGTGCCATGGTTTTGATATCCGTCCCCGTCGGCCCTCGTTCGGGTTATCATTCGGATGTGGTATATTCTCTTTTAAAACTATTCATTGCATTTCGTGTTTATGACAAATTATGCCCATCAAGTTGACATAGATATTTGTATGTAGGAGGTAGTCGAACCGGAAATTCCAACCGACCCTATTGTCGAGAGGTTAAATTTAGTTGAAAGAGAAAACGAGGATTTGAAGGAAAAATTGAAAAGAATTGAGGGGGAGAAGATGGAATTGGAGCTGCATGTTGCCGATGTCATCGATGATCACAAGATTAAGATGGAGAAAATGCGCTTGAAGATTAGAAAGATTAGAAAATATGCCATTCATAGTGAGGCTTGGTATCATTATGTTGTTGGATCAATTGTTACCTTAGTTGCGATCTTGATCGCATTTGTTGTTGCATTTAAATTCTTTAGCTAGAGAGTTATTTGTTTGTTGCATTTAAGTGTTGTATGATGTTTATGTATGAACTTTATGTATTGTATTAATTTGGTGTTTTTGGTGCTGTGTATTGAAGATGAGCCAGCAATGGATGTACGATGACCGATGCTGTCCCGAGTTCATTAATGGCGTGCGTACTTTTCTGCTTGCGACTGAGGCAAACAAGCGGGCGGATGGTTTTATGCCTTGTCCATGTGCTGGCTGTAAGAATTCTCACAATTACTCTACGTCAAGAACCATTCACGTCCACCTGTTTGAGTCCGGTTTCATGCCCCACTATAATGTTTGGACCAAGCATGGAGAAAGAGGGGTTATGATGGAAGACAATGAAGAAGAGGACGACGACAGCTATCCTGGCCATGGATCCCCTGAATACAATGATACAACAATGAGGGACGAAGCTGAGCCGGTAATGCAGGAAGAAGCTGAGCCGGCAATGCGGGAAGAAGCTGAAGAAGAGGCATCGGATGAGCCCGTTGATGATCTAGGCTGGGCCATTGCCGATGCAAAGAGAAACTGCGCAAGTGATTTGGAGAAGAAGTTGCAGCGCATGTTAGAGGATCACAAAAAATTGTTGTACCCAAATTGCGTAGGTGACAAGAAAAAGATGGGCACCACACTGGAATTGCTACAATGGAAGGCAGAGAATGGTGTATCTGACAAGGGATTTGGGAAGTTGCTGGTAATGATAAAGAATATGCTTCCAAAGGACAACGAATTGCCCGAGAGTACGTACGAAGCAAAGAAGGCTGTCTGCCCTCTAGGGTTAGAGGTGCAGAAGATACATGCATGCCCTAATTATTGCATCCTCTACCGCGGTGAGTACGAGGATTTGAATGCTTGCGCAGTATGCGGTGCATTGCGCTATAAGATCAGCCGCGATGACCCTGGTGATGTTGAGGGCGAGCGCCCCAGGAAGAAGATTCCTGCCAAGGTGATGTGGTATGCTCCTATAATAGCACAGTTGAAACTTTTGTTCCAAGACAAAGAGCATGCCAAGGCGATGCGATGGCACAGAGAAGACCGTAAGAAAGACGGAAAGTTGAGAGTACCCGCTGACGGGTCGCAGTGGAGAAAAATCGAAAGAAAGTACGGGAAGGAGTTTGCAGATGACGCAAGGAACGTATGGTTTGGTCTAAGCGCAGATGACATTAATCCTTTTGGGGAGCAGCGCAGCAACCATAGCACCTAGCCTGTGACTCTATGTTTGTATAACCTTCCTCCTTGGTTGTGCATGAAGAGGAAGTTCATTATGATGCCAATGCTCATCCAAGGCCCTAAGCAACCCGGCAACGACATTGATGTGTACCTAAGGCCATTAGTTGAAGGACTCTTACAACTGTGGAATGGAACAGGTGTACGTGCGTGGGATGAGCACATGGGGGAAGAATTTAACCTAAAGGCGTTGCTGTTCGTGACCATCAATGATTGGCCTGCTCTCAGTAACCTTTCAGGACAGACAAACAAGGGATACCGCGCATGCACGCACTGTTTGGACGATACCGACAGTATATATTTGGCTAATTGTAAGAAGAATGTGTACCTGGGACATCGTCAATTTCTTCCGAGCAGGCATCCCGTAAGAAAGAAAGGCAACCATTTCAAAGGTGAGGCGGATCACCGGATGAAGCCTCGCCACCGTACTGGTGCTGATGTACATGATATGGTCAAGGATTTGAAGGTGGTCTTTGGAAAGGGTCCTGGTGGACAACCTGTTCCGAATGACGCTGACGGACGCGCATCCATGTGGAAGAAGAAATCTATATTTTGGGACCTGCCCTATTGGAAAGACCTAGAGGTCCGCTCCGCAATCGACGTGATGCACGTGACGAAGAATCTTTGTGTGACCTTGCTTGGCTTCTTGGGCGTGTATGGGAAGACAAAAGATACACCTGAGGCACGGGAGGACCAGCAACGTATGCACGGAAAAGACGACATACATCAGGGTCATGCAAGCTACGCTCTTACCAAAGAAGAGAAGGAAATCTTCTTTGAATGCCTGCTCAGTATTAAGGTACCGTCTGGCTTCTCGTCGAATATAAAGGGAATAATAAACATGGCAGAGAAAAAGTTCCAGAACCTAAAGTCTCATGACTGCCACGTGATTATGACGCAACTGCTTCCGGTTGCATTGAGGGGGCTTCTACCGGAAAACGTTCGATTAGCCATTATGAAGCTATGTGCATTCCTCAATGCAATCTCTCAGAAGGTAATCGATCCATAAATCATACCAAGGTTAGAGAATGATTTGGTGCAATGTCTTGTCAGTTTCGAGTTGGTGTTCCCACCATCCTTCTTCAACATCATGACGCACGTCCTAGTTCACCTATGTGAAGAGATTAACATTTTGGGTCCTGTATTTCTACACAATATGTTCCCCTTTGAGAGGTTCATGGGAGTATTAAAGAAATATATTCATAACCGTGCTAGGCCAGAAGGAAGCATCTCCAAGGGCCATGAAAATGAGGAGGTCATTGAGTTTTGTATTGACTTTATTCCCGACCTTAAGCCGATTGGTGTTCCTGAATCGCGGCATAAGGGCAGACTGGATGGAAAAGGCACGCTAGGAGGGGAACAAATAATATGTATGGACGGACATTCTCTCACTGAAGCACACTACACAGTTCTACAGATTCTGCCTTGGTGGCTCCGTATATGGATGAAGACAAGAATTTGCTACGCTCCAAACACCCGGAGCGGTCTGATGACTGGATTACATGTGAACAAACCAGGAGTTTCACCAGCTGGTTGCAGACACGTACCATGCATGACGCCTCTATTGAAGATGACCTGTACTTGCTGTCCCAGTTACCATCTTCGAATATAATGACTTTCAAAGGGTACGAGATAAATGGTAATACATTTTACACTATCGCCCAAGATAAGAAGAGCACCAACCAAAACAGTGGTGTCCGCTTTGATGCAGAAACCAAGACGGGAAAGGAAACATATTATGGTTATATACAGGACATATGTGAACTTGACTATTGACGTGGTTTGAAGGTCCCTTTGTTTCGGTGCAAATGGGTCAATATGACACGAGGCGGGGTAACGGAAGACCCGCAGTACGGAATGACAACAGTGGATCTCAACAATCTTGCATATGCAGACGAACCATTCGTCCTAGCCAATGATGTGGCACAGGTTTTCTATGTGAAGGACATGTCTACCAAGATGAGAAAAAGAAAAGATAAGGAAGCGAATGCATCGTACGATGAGCCAAAGCGGCACATAGTTCTTTTTGGGAAGAGAAACATCATGGGAGTGGATGACAAGACAGACATGTCAGGAGATTATGAAAAGTTTGATGAAATTGCTCCATTCACAGCGAATATTGACCCGAGCATCCAGTTAAATGATGAAGATTTTCCATGGCTATGGCGCAAAGGGACACACGCGAAGAAAAAGTTTCACACCCAAAGATCTGGGATGTGATCGGCTACACTATCATGACTTTCTTCTATGTTTCACACCCAGGAGGGAATCTCTGTAATAGTTAGGGTAGCTAGTTATGTGTTTTGGCATTTGAAACGCGAAGAAATTTTATGTGCAAGCAAATTCTTTCATGCATTTACTGATTTTTTCAGCTAAATGACCCTGAAATTGAAAATCATTTCAAATGAACTCAGAAAAGGTTGAAAGTTGGCATGGTATCATAATTTCACCCACATAGCATGTGCAAAAAAGTAGAGAGGGTTACCGCAAAAACTGGATGCACTTCATGTACAAAATGGACAATCTCTTTCGAAGTATCAGGGTTTCGAACGAAAACTCATCCGTTACAAAGGCATTTCATTTTTTAAATAACCTAAGCATTACCAAATTGAATATAATGATAAAACACACTAATATTAAACATAAGAAAAAAGAATCACTGAAAATCTATTTTCAAAGTTAAGTTATTCACAAACTAGTGATTCACACAAATTTCAAGTAATTCAAAATTTAAACTATTCAAATTTGTAAACTGCCGGTACTAACAGAAAGTTTGTAATTTTTTGTACGTAAAGCAAAATATTCACAAACAAACTCTAGATACAGAAAAAAACAACTCTAAAATTAATAAAACAAAAATAAATAAAGCAAAAAAATAAGAAAAAAGCCCACCTACTGGGCCACAACGGCCTGCATACGACTAGAAACCCAAATTCTAGTTGGGCCAGGATGCAGGCCCGCTAGCCCAGTAGGCCCAACAGGGCATCACAGAAGAGGTAGGCCCAGAAGGCCTGCTTAAGAGAGGAGCTCGAGACAGCAGCGACGGCGGGGCTTATAAGCAGGTGCGAGTGCCCCTCGGCTAGCAAGGTGGGACTAAGCTTTTGCGCCCCTCGCCTAGCAGCGCACACCCTTTAGTACCGGGTCGTGTCTCCAACCGGTACTAAAGGGGGGGGGGGGGGTCCTTAGTACCGGTTGGATCCACCACCTGGTAATAAAGGGGTGCCGTTCCCGCCGCTTGGCCTGGCCAAAACAGACCTTTAGTACCGGTTGGTGGCTCCAACCGATACTAAAGGTTGTTCTATATAAGAAAACACTTCAAAAAAAATTGTCAGTTTCTCATCTCTCCCTGCTTCTT
>NC_041388.1:445798290-445846610 GCF_002162155.2 Triticum dicoccoides
CGCACGGCCCGTCCCCGGCCCCGTCGTCGCCGCCCCGTCCCCGTCGTCGCCGCCCCATCTCCGTTTCCGTCCCCGTCCCCGTCGTCGCGCCTTGCCGGTGAGCTGTGCCCCGGCCGCCAACCACACACACACACATTGTTATAGAATTGTTAGCGATCTTTCTGTTTTTTAGTTATAGAATTATTAGAAATGTTAGTTTTAGTTATAGAAATGTTAGTTATATAG
Organism: Triticum dicoccoides; assembly: GCF_002162155.2. Taxonomy (NCBI): domain Eukaryota; kingdom Viridiplantae; phylum Streptophyta; class Magnoliopsida; order Poales; family Poaceae; genus Triticum; species Triticum dicoccoides. The sequence goes on from NC_041388.1 coordinate 445,798,516, forward strand.
AAATGTTAGTTATATAGAAATATTAGAAATGTTAGTTATATAGAAATGTTTTTTAGTTATAGAAATATTAGAAATGTTAGTTTTAGTTATAGAAATATTAGAAATGTTAGTTATAGTTATAAAATTTAGAATTTGCATATATGAAATCACAATCCATCATTTAAAAAAATGTTACTTTACTTTTGCGGCATATAGTATTTGTTTTCGACGATGCCCGGCCCGCATCCTCGCCGTCGACCCGTTCGCGACGACGTCCTGCTTCAGAGGACCCATGTCCGGGACTAGGCTCCGCTGGGCTGGCACTAGGAGGTGCTACCTTCAGGGGCGCGATGCTTGGTGAGGAACCCGGCCCCGGGTCCTGTCGTCGACCCTCATCTCCTTTGGTGGCGTTCGCGTGGGCCACTTTCGGTGCGGAGGGAGCCGGCCCCGCCGGAGGTGGTACATCGTCGTGTCAGGGAGGAGGACGAGCACGTCCATCACTACATGGCTGCTATGGACATCAGGTTCTCCAATACCTGGCAGGTTCTTTTGGGAGATCACCCGAGCTATGATCCAGTGATGGTTTCTTCTCTTTGGGTGTCCACCGCGCGCACCTCAGGAACCGCGAGTGGCCCAGATTACTCTGTAGTATTCGATCTTTATTAGCTTGCTAGCTAGCTAGCTAGTGATGTATTTGATATTATATCTATTATTCGAGACGATGTATTCAAGATTATGTCTATTATTCGAGATGATGTATTCGAGATTATATCTATTATTCGAGACGACGTATTCGAGATTATATTCAATGATGCTTATTATGTACTATGGTTGATTCAGTTTTTCCTTATTAATTGATTGCATCCATGCATTGTAATTTGAATATATTTCTTTTGGATTAGTTAAACAAAACCTATGGCGGACAATACCGATAGAGAGGGAGAAGAGGCCCTGTTCAATATCATACGCAATCCTCGCGGGCCAGATGATGATCAGAATGAAGAATATTATGACGGCTCTGAATATCTAAACAACACCGAGGAGGGTGATATGATATTCGATCGCGACGACTGAATTGATGAAGTCATGAACTATGAACATGACGAAGAAAATGTTGATCTTGAAACAACAAAGACCGGCAAGGTATATATATTTATATAAGCAGGCATCTGGTGATCATCACATGTTTTAAATGACTTAAAGATATATTAACGAATCGATCTTTCTTCTTTCAGCCATCCGGATCGAGTAAATCTTCAGGCAATAGGAAATGTGGCCCGAACAAAAAGTTGAAGGAGGGCGTAAAGTACAATATCAAGGCCATCAGACCTAATGGCGAACCATTAGTGCCTAAGAAGATTGCAGACAAGTTCATTCGTCAGTGTGGAGTTCTTGTGAAGGACCAACTCCCGATCTCCCTTCAAGAATGGAGATAGCCAGCAAAGCCACGTCCAGGAGTTACTTTTGTCGATGATAGACAAAAACTTCTGCTTTGGGAAACGCTCATGGAACATTTCACCCTACCAGATCATTTCACAGATGCAGATGTGGATAAAGTCAAGGACGCTGCTCTTAGGAAGATGGCGGTTGCATTCAAGAACCACAAGATTTGTGAATGGGCCAAGTACGTCAAGGGAGGAAGGAAGACTCCAGTATTCGAGGGAACACTAGAGAAGCAAAGTGCTCATTGGGACAATTTCATGAAATTCAAGGATTCGAAATTATCTAAGGAACGGTCGAGAATAAACAAGGCCAATGCCGCAAAAAAGGATAAGTTCCATAAGCTGGGGCCAGGTGGCTATGCGGTGGGAATGCCTAAGTGGGATAAGTCCGAGAAAGAGATGCTGGATGCAGGTGTCACTCTAGAAACATTGAGCTGGCCCCCCAGGTGCAAGACTTGGTTCTATGCGCATGGGGGGAGTTGGACCCGAAGACAGGCAAAGTTTCGAAGAAGGCATGTTTGGACGGAGCCGAAGATAAGCTACTTGTTGCAATAGAAGAGGCTCGATCGGGGTTGTTTGAGCCCAACAGAGAGAACGATGAGCTTACGCGTGCCCTGGGAAATCCTGAACACCCGGGAAGAACACGAGGCATGGGCGCTATTCCGTGGTATGAGGGGTTTTCGGACTGGAATGCCGACTACAGAACCCGTGCGAGAAAGAAGATTGCGGAGGAGAAGAAGAGGAAGATGGAGGAGGAGCAGAGGAAGCTAGACTATGAATGCCTTCAAGGCCTAGAATCAGCGCACGCGGACTTGGCAGTCAAATTCCAGCGGCAGCAGGAGCAGATCGACTCACTTAGCCAGCAAAGGGGGTCTCAGTAGCTAGCGGATGATCCACCATTGGATAGCACCGTCCCATCCATGCCGAGAAGCAGCGTGGGTTCCGCCCTAGCCGACGCATTGCTGGATAGCTACCTAGTGGATGACATCATGGAGAACACTAACTGCGAGCTACACTTCAAAATGAAGAACATATCCATGAAGGTGGCGGACGCCCTTGCTTTTACATATCCCCCCGAGGCAACCTTCCATTGCAACCCGATTCCAACGGGCTATGCCCGTGTCTTGGTTGATGAGGTGGTGGACCAATATTCGGGGCTAGAGCTTGACATTCCCAGAGGTGATGATGAACACACACTAGGAGATGCCAACCATCGTATCATCCTATGGAGAAAGGATTGCATCATCTTTCGAAGGCCACCGACACCGCGTCATCCGACTCCTCGTCATAGTCCGCCACCGAGTCAGCAGACTCCCGCTCCTCCAATTCCACCAACGCGTTAGGCCACTCCTCCTCCAAGTTCGGCACAGCTTTAGGCCACTCCTCCTCCTCCAAGTCCGGCAAAGCGTAAGGCCACTCCTCCTCCAAGTCCGGCACAGCTTCAGGCCACTCCTCCTCCTCCAACTCAGCCACGTCAGCCGTCTTCGCCGCCTCAGCAATCACAGAAGAGAGCCGCCTCAGCTATGGTGCGTAGCGGTACAAGTCGAGGTAGTACTGGAGGTACAGGCGGAGGCAAGCGATTTCAATATGGTCCAAGCCTCGCGCCTCTTCTGCAGAGGCCTTATGACAAGTTCGAGGAGGAAAACGTTGCCATATCGAAGGCCGAGGTGGAAGCCCATTTTGCACCGAAACCGCCACCGCCGCCAAGGGAGAAAGTGCCTGTGGAAAAAAGATTGACCACTTCATTCGTATGGCTAGAGCACTAGCTCCCAAGCCTGTTGACATACACTATGAGTGCCACATCAAGAAGTTAAATCGAGCACGTCTACAGAAAGAGGCGAGCTCGAGCTCGAGCAAATCAGCTGGCAAAAGGAGCAGTAAAACCATTCCCCAGCTGGGAGAATAGGTGGCGCAATCAATCCCCCCGCTTGTTGTGCCAACAACACATGAGAGTAGGTGCGCCCAATATTGTTGTGGCCAAACCGTTAACGTTCCTGGGGTGGGCGATGTGGTAATAACCGAGGAGCATATTGCGCAGGCTGAATCAATCGGGATCACTGTTGGACAACTCCTCGATATCGATCCGATGTCTCCGACTAGAGAGGAGGAAATAAAACAGAAATATGCCCGGGGCCAACCTTTGGTCGAGCCAGAGGAGGTCCATAAGCTACCAATAAGAATGTATGAATTGCATCAATGGTACATGGACATTACCAAGATTTCCAATCAAGAGTCCCTCATGGTGGATGTCAACAAGGATCATTACTACCATGAGAAAGCTGTGACCGTTGAGTATTCAAAACTATTTCAGCTATACAATCAATACGCACTCGACAAATCTATCGTCAGTTGCTATTGTCTGTAAGTGATTTCTTTCTGTAATTTAAGTCTCAAGCTAGCTGTAGTGATCATTTTGATCAATCATTACCTGTAATTATTCTCACTATATTCTTTTCTATGGTATTATGCAGGATGAAGATTTATGAAATGAAAAAAGGTGGACGCTATGGAATTGGGTTCATTGACCCCAATACCATTAATGAATACACATGGAAAATAGATCCATATCACGAAAGAAGTGTAGAGGAAAGCATGCTACAGTTCTTCAAGGAACTCAAATACAATGAAGATATACTACTTCCTTACAACTTCCAGTGAGTCACACTGTCTTGTACTACAAATTCTGTTTTTCCCTACTAGCTAGCTACATGTTTTTGCTTACATATGCCCGCTTAATTAAGACATGAAAACGTGTGTGCATGCAAATTTCACTGGATCTTGTTAATCATTAAAGTTGATGAAGGAATAGTTGAAGTACTAGACTCACTACTTATTAAAGCAAGTGACTACACCGTCGTGAAGGGGATAGTCAACAGGTAATTTCAATCATTATTAACTATATCTCGGCCTATTTAATTAGTTCATCATTTCCTGATAACAACTATTTAATAACCCATTTATTCATTTTCTTTGTCGACGGGCAGGGCTTGGGCAAAGTTCATCAGGGCCACTCCAGGCTCTGAAATGGTATCGACCCAAGGTAAGTAATTAAGTAGCACTAGCTAGCTGCCATCTCTTTAATTATCATGCTTGACTAATTATTATCTGATCAAATTCCATTCTCGTAAAGGCCCTGAAGCAGGCATCGGGGAATGATCTATGTGCATACTACGTTTGCAAGAACATTCGCATGATGGCGTCTGGAAGGAGCAAATCTAAAAGACAGGAGTGGGTACGATATCGATTGTCAGAACACTATTCACAATTTTTACACCATTATCGATATCTAGTCACACAACTAATACACATGCATATTGATCTCCTTCTTAATAGTTCAAAGAGGCGCGGGACAAGCTCCTAGCACAGGACCGCATAGAAGCAATTCAAGAGGAAATAGCAGGATTTTTGCTCGACCAGGTCATAGATCCCAAAGGAGAATACTATTACCCACTACCGCCCCCATGAACCACTTCCAATGGTTATCGTGCTCCGAAGGCACCAATTAGCTAGGCTAATGCCACTGGCTCCGAAGGCACCAATTAGGAGAAATTGTATATATATATACATGTGTGTATATATGTGTGAATTAATTAATGGTGGTTGTGAGACATTCGATTATATATATATATAGATCGGTTCTACTAGAAATTCTATTTATATATATGCATAACGTGTACAATATGTAGTATTGTAAAATACCAGCAAATGAAAAATAATTAAATGGAAAACACAAAATTAAATGAAAAAGAAATCATAAACCCAAAACCCCCCGACCTTTTAATACCAGTTGGTGACACCGACCGGTACTAAAGGGCTCCCTGCCCCCGAAGCTGGCTCGTGCCACGTGGTTGCCCTTTAGCACCGGTTCGTGCTGAACCGGTACTAAAGGGGGGGCTTTAGTGCCTACACTTTAGCGCCGGTTACGAAACCGACACTAAAGGGCCTTACGAACCGGTGCTATTGCCCGGTTCTGCACTAGTGTCCTAATGATAAAGATGAATTGATTCCACAAAGAATTGTTACAGGTTATAGAATGATAATTGATTTCCGCAAATTAAATAAAGCTACTAAAAAGGATCATTAGCCTTTACCTTTTATTGATCAAATGCTAGAAAGATTATCCAAACATACTCATTTTTGCTTTCTAGATGGTTATTCTGGCTTCTCTCAAATACCTGTGTCAAACGAGGATTAAGAAAAGACCACCCTTACTTGCCCTTTCGATACCTTTGCTTATAGACGTATGCATTTTGGTTTATGCAATGCACCTGCTATCTTTTAAAGATGTATGACTGCTATATTCTTCGACTTTTTTGAAAAGATTGTTGAGGTTTTCATGGATGTTTTCTCCGTATATGGAACTTATTTTGATGATTGCTTAAGCAACCTTGATCGAGTTTTGCAGATATGTGAAGAAACTAGTCTTGTCTTGAATTGGGAGAAGTGCCACTTTATGGTTAATGAAGGTATTGTCTTAGGGCACAAAATGTCTGAAAGAGGTATTGAAGTTGATAAAGCTAAAGTTGATGCTATTGAAAAGATGTCGTGTCCTAAGGACATTAAAGGTATAAGAAGTTTCCTTGATCATGACGGTTTTTATATAAGGTTCATTAAAGACTTCTCAAAAATTTCCAGGCCTCTGACTAATCTCTTACAAAAAGATGTCCCTTTTGTCTTTGGTGATGATTGTGTACAAGCATTTGAAATACTTAAGAAAGCTTTGATTTCTGCACCTATTGTTCAGCCTCCTTATTGGAATTGACCCTTTGAAATTTTGTGTGATGCTAGTGATTATGCTGTAGGGGCTGTTCTAGGACAAATAGTTGATAAGAAATTAAATGTAATCCAATATGCTAGTAATACTCTAGACAGTGCCCAGAGAAATTATGCTACTACTGAAAAAGAATTTTTAGCAGTTGTATTTGCTTGTGATTAGTTCAGACCTTATATTCTTGACTCTAAAGTAACTGTTCACACTGATCAAGCTACTATTAAATATCTTATGGAAAATAAAGATGCTAAACATAGACTTATTAGATGGGTTCTCTTGCTACAAGAATTTGATTTGCATATTATTGATAGAAAGGGAGCGGAGAACCCCGTCGCAGACAACTTTTCTAGGTTAGAGAATGTTCTTGATGACCCACTACCTATTGATGATAGCTTTCCTGATGAACAATTAGCTGTCATAAATGCTTCTCGTACTGCTCCATGGTATGCTGATTATGCTAATTACATAGTTGCGAAATTTATACCACCTAGTTTCATATACCAGCAAAAGAAAAAAAAACTATGATTTAAGACATTACTTCTGGGATGACCCACACCTTTATAAAGAAGGAGTAGATGGTATTATTAGACGTTGTGTACCTAAGCATGAATAGGAATAGATCCTATGCAAGTGTCACTCTGAGGCTTATGGAGGACACCATGCTGGAGATAGAACTACACATAAGGTATTGCAATCCGGTTTTTATTGGCCTACTCTTTTTAAAGATGCCTGTAAGTTTGTCTTGTCTTGTGATAAATGTCAAAGAATTGGTAATATTAGTAGACGTCAAGAAATGCCTATGAATTATTCACTTGTTCTCGAACCATTTAATGTTTGGGGCTTTGATTATATCGGAACATTTCCTTCCTCTAATGGGTATACACATATTTTAGTTACTGTTGATTATGTTACTAAGTGGGTAGAAGCTATTCCAACTAGTAGTGCTAATCATAACACCTCTATTAAGATGCTTAAAGAATTTATTTTTCTAAGGTTTGGAGTCCCTAGATACTTAATGACCGATGGTGGTTCACATTTTATTCATGGTGCTTTTTGTAAAATGCTTTCTAAGTATGATGTGAATCATAGAATTGCATCTCCGTATCACCCGCAGTCTAGTGGTCAAGTAGAACCGAGTAATAGAGAGCTTAAGCTAATTTTGCAAAAGACTATTAATAGATCTAGAAAGAATTGGTCCAAGAAACTTGATGATGCTTTATGGGCTTATAGAACTGCATATAAAAATCCTATGGGTATGTCTCCATATAAAATGGTTTATGGAAAAGCTTGTCACTTACCCCTCGAACTAGAACATAAGGCATATTGGGCCTTTAAAGAGCTCAATTATGATTTCAAACTTGCCGGTGAGAAGAGGATTTTTGACATTACCTCAGTTGATGAATGGAGAACCTAGGCCTATGAGAATGCCAAACTGTTTAAAGAAAAAGTTAAAAGATGGCATGAAAAAAGGATACAAAAACATGAGTTTAATGTAGGTGATTATTTATTGTTATACAACTCTCGTTTAAGATTTTTTGCAGGAAAACTCCTCTCTAAATGGGAAGGTCCTTACGTCATCGAGGAGGTCTATCATTCTGGTGCCATAGAAATCAACAACTTTGAAGGTACAAACCCGAGGGTGGTGAACGGTCAAGGAATCAAACATTATATCTCAGGTAACCCCATAAATGTTGAAACTAAGGTTATTGAAACCGTAACCCCAGAGGAATACATAAGGGACACTTTCTAGAACGTTTCAGACTCCGAAAAGGAAGAGGTATGTGGTACGGTAAGTAAACCGACTGCAAAATAGTTCTAATAGCAATTTTTCTCCGTTTTGGAATATTTAAAGAAATAGGAAAATAAGAAGTAATCCGGGAAGGACACGAGGTGTCCACGAGGGTGGAGGGTGCACCCTACCCCCTGGGCGCGCCCCCTGCCTCGTGGGCACCTCGTGTGCTCTCCGGACTCCGTTTTCTTGTACGATACTTCTCTTGGTCGGTAAAAATTCATTATATAATCTCCCGAAGGTTTTGACCACCGTATCACGAAAATATCCTTTGTCTTTGTTTCGAGCTATTTTGCTGACAGATCTAGATCACCATGACGTCTCCAAGTACCCCCAAGGACAAGTTCTTTGAGAAGGTCATCAACCCCTACCTCGCGGAAGTGCTGCAACATTGTCAAACCATTGAGATGCATGAGGGGTTGCTGCACATCCGCGATGTTGAGGGACCAAGGAGGACCGGAAGCGTGGATACATGACTTGAAGCAGTGGAGCAACAAGTTTTCAAGTGCTAGGAGGCGGTGGAACGTAGACTCGATGCCAACCACATAATGATCACGGAGTTCACCAACAACACCAAGCTAGATGCCAGGAACATCGGGGAGACCATCTTCAAGCTTCACGAGAAAATTGAGCATCTCCAAGCCCAGATCTATGACCTGAAAAACCAAAACTGTGAGTATGAGTATAGATTCAGGAGGATGAGTTTGGCTGTAGATTCGATGATCTCGGACACTCGATCATCCTTCTATGATGGTGAGCCTATGCCTTGGAAGATGGACAACAAGCATACATCATCAACAACTCTATCATCACCACCTCCTAGGAATGAGACATAAACACATGGGTATGGGCACTCCCCTTGGCAACTGCCAAGCTTGGGGGAGTGCCCCGGTATCGTATCACCATCACACTTTTATCTTTACCGTTTCTCTTAGTTCGATCCTTTTGTTTATATCTTGATCTAGTAGAATAAAATTTTAGCATGATCTAGTTTTGAGTTTTGCTTTATGATCCTTCTATGTAATCGAGTCCGTGAGCTATATATAATAAAGATTAGTGTTGAGTCAAGGGCCTGATTATCTTGCCATGATATGGAGGGAATAAAAATAAAAGAGAAGAGAAATAAGAAAAAGAAATAAAGAGATCATATGGATCTTATGGAGAGTAATGAATTCACATATAAAGAGTATGATGTATAAAAGTTGTTGAGAGTTGACAAACATAGTTTTGGTCATCGTTGCAATTAATAGGAAGTAATAAAGAAAGAGAGGTTTTCACATATAAATATACTATCTTGGACATCTTTTATGATTGTGAGTACTCATTAAAATATGACATGCTAAAAAGTTGAGGTTGGACAAGGAAGACAACGTAATGGGTTATGCTTTCTTACATCCGAAATAAATTATATTGTCATGGATCATCCAACATGTTGAGCTTGCCTTTCCCTCTCATGCTAGCCAAATTATTTGCACCAAGTATAGATACTACTTGTGCTTCCAAATATCCTTAAACCCAGTTTTGCCATGTGAGTCCACCATATCTACCTATGGATTGAGTAAGATCCTTCAAGTAATTTGTCATTGTTGCAAGCAATAAAAATTTCTCTCTAAATATGTATGATTTATTAGTGTGGAGAAAATAAGCTCTATACGATCTTGTGATGTGGAAGAAATAAAAGCGACAAACTGCATAATAAAGGTCCATGTCACAAGTGGCAACATAAAGTGACGTTCTTTTGCATTAAGATTTCGTGCATCCAACCATAAAAAAGCACATGACAACCTCTGCTTCCCTCTGCGAAGGGCCTATATTTTATTCTTGTCTTATACTTCATACAAGAGTCATGGTGATCTTCACCTTTCCTTTTTTACATTTTATCCTTTGGCAAGCACTATGTGTTGGAAAGATCCTGATATATATAGCCAATTGGATGTGAGTTTTCATGAAATATTATTGTCGACATTACCCTTGAGGTAAAAGGTTGGGAGGCAAAACTATAAGCCCCTATCTTTCTATGTGTCCGATTAAAACTTCATACCCATAAATATTGCGTGAGTGTTAGCAATTGTGAAACACTTAATGACAGTTGAGTATGTGGACTTGCTGAAAAGCTCTTATGTTGACTCTTTCCGATGTTACGATAAATTGCAATTGCTCCAATAACTGAGATTATAGTTTGTTAGTTTTCAATGAAGTTTTTGGTTCATACTTGAAATTGTGAATGAATTGTTACTTTAGCATAAGAAATCATATGACAATATATATATATGTTGTTGTTATAAGAATGATCATGGTACCCTCATGTTCGTATTTTATTTTATCGACACCTCTGTCTCTAAACATGTGGACATATTTTTCGATATCGGCTTCCGCTTGAGGACAAGCGAGGTCTAAGCTTGGGGGAGTTGATACGTCCATTTTGCATCATGCTTTTATATCGATATTTATTGCATTATGGGTTGTTATTACACATTATGTCACAATACTTATGCATATTCTCTCTTATTTTACAAGGTTTACATGAAGAGGGAGAATGCCGGCAGCTGGAATTCTGGGCTGGAAGAGGAGCAAATATTAGAGACCTATTCTGCACAGCTCCAAAAATCCTGAAACTCCACGGGAGTCATTTTCAGAATATATAAAAAATATTGGGCGAAGGAAGAACCAGAGGGGGGCACCCACCGTGCACGAGGGTGGGGGCGCGCCCTATCCCCTGGGTGCACCCCTTGCCTCGTGGCCCCCCTGGCAGGCCTCCGGTGCCCATCTTCTGCTATATGAGGTCTTTCGTCCGAGAAAAAAGTCATAAGCAAGCTCACGGGACGAAACACTGCCGCCACGAGGCGGGAACTTGACGAAACCAATCTAGGGCTCCAACGGAGCTGTTCTGCTGGGGAAACATCCCTCCGGGAGGGGAAAATCAACACCATTGTCATCCGGTAGGGGGTCAATCTCCATCAACATCTTCGCCAGCACCATGTCCTCTCAAACCTTAGTTAATCTCTTGTATCCAATCTTTGTCTCAAAACCTCAGATTGGTACTTGTGGGTTACTTGTAGTGTTGATTACTCCTTGTAGTTGATGCTAGTTGGTTTATTCTGTGGAAGATCATATGTTAAGATTCTTTATGCATATTAATATCCCTCTGATTATGAACATGAATATGATTTGTGAGTAGTTACGTTTGTTGCTGAGGACATGGGAGAAGTGTTGCTATAAGTAGTCATGTGAATTTGGTATTCTTTCGATATTTTGATGATATGTATGTTGTCTCTCCTCTAGTGGCGCCATGTGAACGTCGACTACATGACAATTCACCATTGTTTGGGCCTAGGGGAAGGCATTGGGAAGTAATAAGTAGATGCTGGGTTGCTAGAGTGACAGAAGCTTAAATCCTAGTTTATGCGTTACTTCCTAAGGGGCTGATTTGGATCCATATGTTTCATGCTATGGTTAGGTTTACCTTAGTACTTATTTTGTAGTTGCGGATGCTTGCAAGAGGGGTTAATCATAGGTGGGATGCTTGTCCAAGGAAGGGCAGTACCAAAGCACCGGTCCACCCACATATCAAATTATCAAAGTACCAAACGCGAATCATATGAACGTGATGAAAACTAGCTTGACGATAATTCCCATGTGTCCTCGGGAGCGTTTTCCTTTATATAAGAATTTGTCCAGGCTTGTCCTTTGCTACAAAAAGGATTGGTCCATCTTGCTGAACCTTGTTTACTTTTATTACTTGTTACCTGTTACATATTACCTTATCACAAAACTATCTGTTACAGATGATTTCAGTGCTTGCAGAGAATACCTTACTGAAAACTGCTTATCATTTCCTTCTGCTCCTTGTTGGGTTCGACACTCTTACTTATCGAAAGGAATACGATTGATACCCTATACTTGTGGGTCATCAGGAGCCACCCAGATGCTGCATCCATGCAACTCATTTGTGCTCGCATTGCCATCGCAATCAGTATTCTGTGGTGCTATGATTACGATGCATGACCCATCACAAACGGTTCATGATTATAGAACGTGTATGATAAGCACATTCACTTTTCCCAAACCGTATGCAATAACTAATTAAGTAGATTAGCTAATCATCATACAAGTGCCGGACATGACTACAAAATGTTGGACCATCGTAAAATTGTCGTACACGACAACTATCGCACACGCTATTCTGTGGTGCAAAATTTACGATGCATACCACATCAGAAATAGTTCATGGTTGCAAATCGTGTATGATAAGGCAACTATCACAAACGTTTAGTTTGCCTGCACCATTTGTGATATTGTTTGACATCGCACACGCTTTGCAAACAGCAACTGTGTGCATGCTTACACATGTTTCCTCTCTATGAACCGTGTCAGATAATGGTGTATATCGCAAATGTTTGTGTTTTACCAACTATGTGTGCCGTAACGACCTGGAGAGCGTAATTTCACTGTAATTTAATTGTTACTATTTCAAATTGTAACAGATTTGAATTTGAATGTATGCTATAGCTTTATTCATATCCATCAGGTTCAAACAACCAATGCATTATTCGATTCATAGGTACATATGCTCAAGAATTACGTAATAACTAAATAAAGAATGATGAACAACAGTTGTAAAGACGGTAAAGAAAGAGGCGAAATACATTCTGGTTGCTGAACAAGGTGAAGCGGAATGCCCATATTGTGCCCTCCTCCACGCAAAGGCACGCACGACTCTAGTCCAACCCCTAGTGATGGCCGACCGACCATCCTTCACGGTTTTCATGAAAACATCTAGACAATCATCGTGTTATGGTAGAAATACTTTAACCTTGCATGCCCACCAATCATGTAGTTTGAGAGGTAATCTTGAGTAAACTGCTTTGGGAACCACTACAAAGAAAAAGATTCAGACATTGTCATCTAACACAACTCATTATGGGCAGTAAAAACAAGGCTGCAGCATTCTTACTTACCATCCTGCAGTTCGCTGTTGTCTTGGATAAAGTGTAAACAAATAGTTTAATTGCCATCTTTTGACCCATTTTACTAACAATATTTATCAGCTTCCTTACTTGATACTGGTTCATCGATATCTCATTGCCCCATACGCAGAAAGGGTCGAAGCGCGGATCTTTACCAATGACATATGTACCTAAAAGCACCAAGTTAATATTAGAAGCTAAACAACAATTGAACAATGATGTAGTACAACACTCTTTTATAATATCTTATAACATCCAATATACTCACATGAATTAACATCTTATATTATGGGCCGGAAGGAGTTTATTGCATTTTTACAAATTATCGATTGATTAACTGCTACTGTATCCGTAGGTTAGAGTTAGTTTGAGCTAGTTCGGGCTCAAATAGCCCTAAAGTATATCCAAACATGAGGGCTAATTTGAGCTAGTTGCATCTAACCGACCCAAAAAAAAACTATCCCACCCAAGAGGTACTAATTGGAGCTAGTTCTCCTAGTGCATTTATTGTCAATCTAACCCTGTCATCCAAACAGATCTTTGGACGGAGTTAGTTCAGGGTTAGTCATGAGCTAGAAACTAACTCTAACAACTAACTCTAACCTCTTTGGATGGAGTTGTTGTTGCTGCTCTTCTACGTATACACTACTAGGAGAAAGCCTACTAATAGCGCTTGAAATACATATAGCAGTAGGGCTGGACCACATATAGCAGTAGCGCTGGGTCTAGTGCTACTGCTAACGCGCTACAGCTAAGTTTTAGCAGTAGCGCTGCCCCGATCAGCGCTACTGGTAAGTATGGTTAGCAGTAGTGCTGCCCTGACCAGCGCTACTGCTAACTATCAGTAGCCCCTGAACAAATGAAGAGCTGCTGCTAATCCAATGCTGCTAGTAGATGCTTTCTGCCGCTACTGCTAGTATTCCCGCTTTCACATATTTATACCCCCTCTACATATTTGTGATGTGTTTGTACAGGCTCTATACAATAGTTTCATCAGATCATACTAAACATACACTATCTCATCATATCATACACATACAGTAGTCTCGTCATACCATCATCATCATCATCATTCAAGACAAATATCATCACATCTCGAAAATAGCGATACACAAGTCATGCCATGTCTCGAATAACTGCAACTACATGGTCATGGCACACACAAGTTTGATCATCTCTATCTAAACCATGATGTAGAAGAGAAGAGCAATCAACATGAGCAATTTGAGGCACCGGTGGTCTCGCCCCCGCTCATGCTGGAGCGTCCACCTCAAGTAACTACTTTCCGCTTCGGCTTTGCTGTCGAACCCTCCGTGGCTAGCACCCGGGTACCTTTCCACCTGGGCCTGAGCGTCTAGCCAGTGGTCGTAGACTCCTGGAACCCTCCCAACGAACACAGCGTAGCAGTCCTTCGCCATCTCTGATCTATGTACCTGCACCATTAGTTGATGAATTCAATGATAATATGCAACATAATGTACTTAAGAAAACAAAGAGGCATCATTAGCAATATATACAAGCAATGAGTAAACATAAATAACGCAGTTCCTCATACCCAAACTAATTAACTAGAGCGATCTACGCTAGTTCAGGAGGACGGTTTAATTACATCACAGAGTTTCGCCGTGCATAAATTTCAAAGTTTTTCCATAGAAAGACAGTAGTGACACATTGTCATCGACAATCATCCCCCCATGTCGGCGGCCCAATCTTCATAGTCAGGGAGGAGGCACCCGAGCTGCTTGAAAGGCTTCAGGTGCAGACGCGGAGCGAGTAGCAGTGCTCGGACATCTTCCCGCGTGATTATCCCATGGTAGAACATCCCTGTTGGATCGATGACCTGCTTCATGATTAGTTGGGCAAGTTCACACTATACGTGATAAAACTCAGCTCGGATTCGATGATCTGGTGTCTTTCCTATGCTTGTGGCCCAGTTGACAATCTCGGCATCGTTGGTAGTATCTGACATGCGAAGGCATTCATTATCCCTTCTATACTCGACCAGGTGATGCATGAGGTAGAATCCATCAGCCTGACTGGTATACTGTTGTTGGATGCAGTAGAAGTCGGTCTTATGGCCGAAACCCATCCCATTCTTCCTGTGCTTTTTCACCTTGATATATCCACTAGACAGGCTGAAGGTTAACAGGGCATTATCAAGAACACTCTTGATGTGCGTGTAATTGTTTTTCTTGAGGTTCTTAGATGAGTCCAAGTACATAGCATGGGAGTACTATTCCGGGTACAGAACGATGAGGACGCCCCCCGCTGCGCAAAATAAGTACACCTCAAATTAGCCTCCATGCTTGCAAAGGAATGATTAGAACTTACGAAATGATATCTGCGGATGACTTACATGGGATGATAAGGCAGGATAATCGCTTCCTTGTCCTTATTAGCGTACATGAAGTCAGCGGTGTACTTGCTCGCATAGTCACGGTGCTCTTTGCAAACTGCCAAGAAGCTCTCGTGTATATAGTACAGGTCCACGACGCAGATATATTATATGTTCTCGCGCCTGATGCAGAATTTGAGATACAACACATACATGTGGGTGAACTACAAATCCAGCTTGGTCATGAGGAACATGTTGTAGACATAGTCCAATCACATGATGAACTAATCCGCGGGCCATCTCTCGACATACAACTTCCCACCTGGCACCTGAGCCACGTAAAGCGGGTATCCTATTTTTTTCGAGATGAGAAGACTTTTCTCTCTGGCTAGCACATCTGCATGGAGTCTCCTTATATCATTGTTCAGTATGTGCTCTAGCGCTTTCGCAGGTAGGATCGGGTCGCCGACGACATGGAAATGCTTCTCACCTTCGACAGGTATTTTGTCTACCACCCGGGGCTTCAGAGGCGGCTGGCTGCTTGAAGCAGCTCTGGCTGCTTGAAGCAGTTCCTGTCCGGTCTCCTCCTTTGCTTCTTGGCAGGTGGTGGTAGTAAGGCCACCATACCTTCCCTAACCACCACCCCCAGTGTCGTCGGGATATTAGTGGACGACCCTCGGGTTGTTGTTGGGTAGAGGTGGCATCTTGAGGCGTCTCCTACGAGGATTGCTTGAAGAGAGACTTTTTGCATCCTTCCATAGGACATACCGGCTCCGGCAAATCAGGCAGCATCAAGTCATCATCTCGACGCTCATAGCCTAAGTCTTTGTCATCCTGAGCCATGATAACCCACAAGTATAGGGGATTGCAACAGTTTTCGAGGGTAGAGTATTCAACCCAAATTTATAGATTCGATACAAGGGGAGCCAAAGAATATTTGAAGGTATTAGCAGCTGAGTTATCAATTCAACCACACCTAGAGATTAATTATCTACAACAAGTAATCAATAGCATAGTAATATGATAGTTTTGATAGTAGTGACAACAGCAATGGTAACAGTAACAATGATAGTAGTAATTTTGTAGCAAGTGTAACAGTGATGATAGTAGTAGTAACTTAGCAGAAACAATATAAGGTAAATTCATAAGCATTGGATCGGTGACTTGTTGGATGATATTCATCATGTGACAGTTATAACCTAGGGCGATACCGCACTTGCTCCAGTTCATCGATATAATGTAGGCATGTATTCCTTAAATAGCCATACGTGCTTTATTAAAAGAACTTGCATGCCATCTTTTGTCCTACCCTCCTGTGGCAGCGGGGCCCATACTGGAAACTAAGTGATATTAAGGCCTCCTTTTAATAGAGAACCAGAACAAAGCATTAACACATAGTGAATACAGGAACTCCTCAAACTACGGTCATCACTGAGAGTGGGCCCAGTTTTTGTCACTCCGGGGTTGTCGGATCATAACCGTAGTATGTGACTATAACTTGCAAGATCGGCTCTAGAACATGAATATAATGATGATAACATAAACAGTTCAGATCAGAAATCATGGCACCTCGGCCCAAAGTGACAAGCATTAAGTATAGCAAAGTCATAAGAACATCAATCTAAGAACATAGAGGATACTTGGGACCATGCCCTAACAAAACTAACTCGATTACATGATGAATCTCATCCAACTCCTCACCGACCGGCGAGCCTACGAAGGAATTACTCACTTCCTGTGGGGAGCATCATGGAATTGGCAATGGAGAAGGGTTGGTGATGACAAAGAACGAAGATCCCCCTCTCTAGAGCCCCAAACGGACTCCAGATCTGCCCTCCCGAGGAAGAACAGGGCTTGGCGGCGGCTTCGTCTCGTGGATCACGATAATTCTTTCTCCCTGAATTTTTTTCTGGAAATATGTGATTTTATAGTATCAGGGGGTCGCCAGTGGGGCCACCAGGTGGGTACAACCCACTTGGGCGCGCCAGGAGAGGGGGGGGGGCGCCCTGGTGGGTTGTGCCCAATGAGGGCCCCCTCTCCGGTGGGACTTGGCTCCAGAAATTCTTATTATTGATGTAATAAATCCTCACAAAGTTTTGTTCCATTCCGAGAACTTTTATTTCTGCACAAAAACAATACCATGGTAGTTCTGCTGAAAACAGCGTCACTCTATGGTTAGTTTCATTCAAATCATGCAAATTAGAGTCCAAAACAAGAGGATAAGCGTGAGAAAAAGTAGATACGTTGGAGACATATCAACTCCCCTAAGCTTAAACCTTTGCTTGTCCTCAAGCAATTCAGTTGATAAACTGAAAGTGAGAAAGAAAAACTTTTACGAACTCTTTTGCTCTTGTTTGCATAAATAAGCTTAAACAACACCCAGGTTTTTAGGCATCATTATAACTAACCATGTTGACAATAACTCTTAAAGATTATAGTGACTCATATCAATGCCATAATCAGCTAGCGAGCAATAATAAGATATCTCAAACAGCAACACTTGTCAAAACAACCATGATAATATGACAATAGTGGTATCTCGCTAGCCCTTTCTAAGACCGAAAAACATAAATGCAGAGCACCTCCAAAGTTCAAGCATCGACTGAACATTGTAATTCATGGTAGAAAAGATCCTGTCATGATGCACCTAACATTGGCTACACACAATGCGTCAATCATGACAGTTGTGCTCTACTTAGTTTTTGGTGCTTGTTTTTAGAAGGTGGTGACACAACATAAAAGTAAATAGAAAGTCCATTCGCAGAGGGAAGCAAAGATTTGCAGAGGTGACAGAGCTCAGTTTTTAAAACAGAGATAAATGATTATTTTGAGACATGCACCCTTCTTATTCACTCCACGATCATCAGTTATCAACATCTTCCATGCTAAGCACACTAGTGGCGGTTCCCAAGCGATAAAAGTAAAGGTTTTGACTCCATTGGGAGTTTTTGTTTGATTGTTTGAGAGATTAAATCTTTTTGTATTTTGCAGTTTGGGACTGGGAATCCCTATTACCGCCCATTTTCTTGTGCGATGGCGAGTGAATAAACACTCGACCTGAGAATAACCCGCTTAGCACAGAAGATATCGACCACCTCCTATCGTTCCATCAACGATCCAGGCACACAAAAGGACAATTTTTAGAAGTTTTTAGAGGTTGCACATGCAAATTTAATTAGGACGGCAGAGTAATACCGTATATAGGTAGGTATGGTGGATTCATCTGGAATAACTTTGGGTTCAAGGTTTTTGATGTACAAGCAGAATTCCCACTTAGCACAGGCGAAGGCTAGCAATTAAGATTGAGAAGCGGCCAGCTAGAGAGCAACAATGATCATAACCATGCATTATGCATAAGTAACATTGGACACTAGCATGAGTAGGATATGAACACCATGAACATAAATATTATAGAGGCTATGTTGGTTTTGATTCAACTACATGCATGAACATGTACCAAGTCAAGCCACTCGAACATTCAGAGGAGGATACCATATCATCATACTACATCACAATCATTTTAACGCTATGTTGATATCCAAGATAAATCATTGTCCACTCCCAGCTACTTATGCATGGCATGAGAAACTATAATCTCTAATTGTCATTGCAAACATGTTTGATCACAATGGGCTGAATTATGGGCACTAGGTTAAACATATTTACACAAAAAGAACAAGTCGAGTTCATACCTGTTTCTCTCTGCCACGGCCAGTTCATCGAATATCGTCATTATTGCCTCTCACTTGCATGACCGAATGATATGAAAATAATAATAGTGCAAGAGTGCCATGGACTAAGCTGTAATCTGCAAAACATTTTATTCAACAAGGGAAGACAAGGTAAAAAGGGCTCTTTATTAGTTCAATAGTTATTCATATGAGAGCCACTCAACATTTTCATCGTGGCCTTCTCCTCGGTAAGACTCGAATAAAAAGAAAAGAAATTTAGAGAAACACACTGAAATATTTTTGGAGTTTTTGATTTTCTTCAACACGCAAACAAAAACAAGAAAAACTATTTGCGAGGGAAAGCTCCCAACAAGAAAAAGGAGAAAAAGGAAATCTTTTTTGATTTTCTTTTTAGTACTACTACTAAGCATGGAAAGTAAATTACTGCAACTATTTTTTTGGTTTTCTAAAGTTTTTCAAACACACAAGAAGAAAGCAAGAAAATAAATCTAAGCATGGATGATACAATGAAAAAGTGTGAACACCGACAAATAGGATGGTATGTGAACATGAATATAATGTTGGTGAGAAACACGTACTCGCCCAATCTTAGGCTTTTGGCCTAACTTGGCAGTCGATCATTAGCCTGGAGGGTAGTAGTCGGCGTGGTAGCTCGCAGAGGCTCTCGGTGCGGATGCCTCAGCACGTCGTGCCGCCACCACTGCTACGTTATGAGCTCGGGCCTCGCTCTCAAGAACAAAATATCTTCCCTTGCTGTTATAATCAAAGAGAGCAGGCGCAGGCACATATGTGTCCACAACATGTGATTGGTTAAACATCAGATTATAAGTGAAGTCATGAATCCTTCCTTTAAGGATTTTATGCTCTTTTAAAGCATCAAAATCTAAATACCGAGTGGGTAGGATAGGATCAAAGGGCAAAGGTGAGACACCCAGCCCTCGTGCTAGACGTGTGGCACAAATTCCACCATAGAACCAGCCACTTTTGGCGTTATGCTGAAGTCTATGTGCAATAATCTCTCCAAGGATATAATTCCTTTCACTAGTGACAGCAGTGTGAATGAGGCTCAAGTTTGGCGCACAAGGTATGCTACAGTCTTGCTTGCCTACTATGCATTTCCCGTTGAGCAAAGCAAAATACTGAATTGCGGGAAAGTGAATGCTCTTTATTCTTCCTTGTCTCACTCCCCTATTTTCACTGTAACAAAGGCTAGTCAGGAAAGATTCTTACTCAGCCGTTGGTGGCTCATCAAGCGAACCCCAAAATGGAAGTTTGCAATGATAAGCAAAATTCTCTAATGGAATAGTATATGGATTATCATAAAGCATAAACGACACCCTAGACTCACGTGGAAAATATTTAAATCCTTTGACAAATGATTTAGTGATAAGTTGGTGTTGTTCACACTTATCTGAAAGGTAGGGACCGAGACCGGCATTGTTAACATATTGCTCAAATTCCTCCTTAATGCCCACACACATCATATATTCATCGCAAGGCCATAAGCATGTTTTGGTGGCGGTATCTGTTGGGGAACGCAGTAATTTCAAAATTTTCCTACGCACACGCAAGATCATTGTGATGCATAGCAACAAGAGGGAAGAGTGTTGTCCACGTACCCTCGTAGACCATAAGCGGAAGAGTTATGACAACGCGGTTGATGTAGTCATACGTCTTCATGGTCGACTGATCCTAGCACCAAAAGTACGGCACCTCCGCGATCTACACATGTTCGGCTCGGTGACGTCCCACGAACTCATGATCCAGCAGAGTGTTGAGGGAGAGCTTCATCACCATGACGGCGTGATGACGGTGATGATGAAGCTACCGGTGCAGGGCTTCTCCTAAGCACTACGACGATATGACTGAGGGGGATTATGGTGGAGGGGGGCACCACACACTGCTAAGGGAACAATGATCAACTTGTGTGTCTATGGGGTGCCCGCTGGCCACGTATATAAATGATGGAGGGAGGAGGAAGACGGCCCTCATAGGGCGCGCCCAAAGTGTGGAGTCCTACTAGGACTCCCTAGTCCTAGTAGGATTCCACCTCCCACATGGAATCGGAAAAAGGGAAGGGAGAAGGAGAAGGAAGGAAGGGGCGCTGTGACAGCCTGGTTTTTGCCCTCTTCTCTTTGCCTGATTTCAGTTGGTTTGGATTTGAATTTGAAATTTTTGAATCACTTCATATGGACTTAAACACTTGGGTACCCCCTTGACTTTCACCCAAGTGACTTATTTCTCTCCCTAAGCCATCATTCCTTCTCTGATCCATTTCAAAATAATATTATGAATATTTTTCTAATGAAAAATATTCATTTTTTCTCTAAAACCCTAACTAGCCCCTTGTGTTCCAAAGCAACCCCAATTTTTCTTGCCAACAAAAATCTGAGAAAATTCCCAAATATTCTTTGAACCCTAGGGCACCTTCCTGAGCAAAAATATTTCATCACTTTTTGGAATATTTTTGCTATATTTTCTATTCTGGACAGAAATGGGGCTGGAGCTGCGTCGCCTCCCCCCTCGCTCACTGACGCCGTTTGTCGCCGGACACCGTGTCCAGGTGTCCTCCGGCGGATCCCAAGCCCCTCTCATCGCTCGGCTATAAATAGAGCTCTCCCTAGCCTCCTCGAGCATTATCCACTCCTCACACACACTGCACCAACTCGTAGAAAGCCGTAGCCCGGCCGGGCAGGCCGCGGGCCGCCGTCCCCGAGCTCGAGCTCGCCGGTGATCCCCTCGGGTCATCTCAGCAGCTCCAGTCCCTCCCAGGCTCGGGCCACCCTTCCAGGGCCTCCGCCGTGCCTCAGTGGTGCCATTCCGCCCGGTTGGAGCCCCTGGTGCTTCCTCTAGTCGCCATCGTCTCCAACTTAGGCGACCTCTGCTTTCTGTCGCCACTGGAGAGGCCGTTTCCGACGCCGTTCGACCACCTGATGTCTACTACACAACCTTCTTCTTGTAGACGTTGTTGGTCCTCCAAGTGCAGAGGTTTGTAGGATAGTAGAAAATTTCCCTCAAGTGGATGACCTAAGGTTTATCAATCCATAGGAGGCGTAGGATGAAGATGGTCTCTCTCAAGCAACCCTGCAACCAAATAACAAAGAGTCTCTTGTGTCCCCAACACACCCAATACAATGGTAAATTGTATAGGTGCACTAGTTCGGCCAAGAGATGGTGATACAAGTGGTATATGGATGGTAGATAAAGGTATTTGTAATCTGAAATTATAAAAACAGCAAGGTAACTAATGATAAAAGTGAGCGTAAACGGTATTGCAATGTGTGGAAATAAGGCCTAGGGTTCATACTTTCACTAGTGTAAGTTCCCTCAACAATGATAACATAATTGGATCACATAACTATCGCTCAACATGCAACAAAGAGTCACTCCAAAGTCACTAATAGCGGAGAACGAATGAAGAGGTTATGGTAGGGTACGAAACCACCTCAAAGTTATTCTTTCCAATCAATCCATTGGGCTATTCCTATAAGTGTCACAAACAGCCCTAGAGTTCATACTAGAATAACACCTTAAGACACAAATCAACCAAAACCCTAATGTCACCTAGATACTCCAATGTCACCTCAAGTATCCGTGGGCATGATTATAAGATATGCATCACACAATCTTAGATTCATCTATTCAACCAACACAAAGGACCTCAAAGAGTGCCCCAAAGTTTCTACCGGAGAATCACGACGAAAACATGTGCCAACCCCTATGCATAGGTTCCCAAGGTCACGGAACCCGCAAGTTGATCACCAAAACATACATCAAGTGGATCATAGAATACCCCATTGTCACCACAGGTATCCCACGCAAGACATACATCAAGTGTTCTCAAATCTTTAAAGACTCAATCTGATAAGATTACTTCAAAGGGGAAACTCAATTCATTACAAGAGAGAAGAGGGGGAGGAGAAACATATGATCCAACTATAATAGCAAAGCTCGTGATACATCAAGATCGTATCACCTCAAGAACACGGGAGAGAGAGAGAGAGATCAAACACATAGCTACTGGTACATACCCTCAGCCCCGAGGATAAACTACTCTCTCCTCGTCATGGAGAGCACTGGGATGATGAAGATGGCCACCGGTGAGGGATCCCCCCTCCGGCAGGGTGCCAGAACAGGGCCCCGACTGGTTTTTGGTGGCTACAGAGGCTTGCGGCGGCGGAACTCCCGATCTAATCTTTGTTCTGGAAGTTTTAGGTTACGTAGGTATATATGGGTGTAGGAGGTACGTCGGTGGACCGAAGGGGGGGGCACGAGGCAGGGGGGCATGCCCCTTACCCTCGCGAGCTCCTCATTCATCTTCTGACGTAGGGTCCAAGTCTATCCGGTAGGTTTCCTTCCAAAAATAACTTCTCCAGTTGATTTTGTTCCATTTCGACTCCGTTTGATATTCCTTTTCTTCGAAACACTGAAATAGGCAAAAAATAGCAAATCTGGGCTGGGCCTCCGGTTAATAGGTTAGTCCCGAAAGTAATATAAAAGTGGATAATAAAGCCCAATATTGCCCAAAATAGTAGATAATATAGCTTGGAGCAATCAAAAATTATAGATACGTTGGAGACGTATCAAGCATCCCCAACCTTAATTCCTGCTCGTCCTCGAGTAGGTAAATGATAAAAAAGATAATTTTTGATGTGGAATGCTAGTTGGCATAATTTCAATGTAATTCTTCTTAATTGTGATATGAATATTCAGATCCGAAAGATTCAAGACAAAAGTTCATATTGACATAAAAATAATAATACTTCAAGCATACTAACTAAGCAATTATGTCTTCTCAAAATAACATGGCCAAAGAAAGTTCATCCCTATAAAATCATATAGTTTAGTCATGCTCCATTTTTGTCACACAAGAATGCTCTCATCATGCACAACCCCGATGAAAATCCAAGTAATTGTTTCATACTTTAGTAATCTCAAACTCATAAACTTTCATGCAATACATGAGCGCGAGCCATGGATATAGCACTATGGGTGGAATAGAATATAATGAGGGGGTTATGTGGAGAAGACAAAAAGGAGAAAGTCTCACATCAAGGAGGCTAATCAATGGGCTATGGAGATGCCCATCGACTGATGTTAATGCGAGGAGTAGGGATTACCATGCAACGGATGCACTAGAGCTATAAATGTATGAAAGCTCAACAAAAGAAACTAGTGGGCGTGCATCCAACTTGCTTGCTCACGAAGACCTAGGGCACTTGAGGAGGCCCATTGTTGGAATATACAAGCCAAGTTCTATAATGAAATATTCCCACTAGTATATGAAAGTGACAGAACAAGAGACTCTCTATCATAAAGATCATGGTGCTACTTTTAAGCACAAGTGTGGAAAAAGGATAATAGCATTGTCCCTTTTTTATTTGGCCTTTATTTTTTATTTGGCCTTTTTTATGGCCTTTCTCTTTTTTTGGGAACAATGCTCTATTGAATGATGATCATCACACTTCTATTTATTTACAACTCAATGATTACAACTCGATACTAGAACAAAGTATGAATCTATATGGATGCCTCCGATGGTGTACCGGGATATGCAATGAATCAAGAGTGACAAGTATGAAAAAAATTATGAACGGTGGATTTGCCCCAAATACTATGTCAACTACATGATCATGCTAAGCAATATGACAATGATGAATGTGTCATGATAAACTGGATGGTGGAAAGTTGCATGGTAATATATCTCGGAATGGCTATGGAAATGCCATAATAGGTAGGTATGGTGGCTGTTTTGAGGAAGATATAAGGAGGTTTATGTGTGAAAGAGCGTATCATATCACGGGGTTTGGATGCACCGGCGAAGTTTGCACCAACTCTTGATGTGAGAAAGGGCAATGCACGGTACCGTAGAGGCTAGCAATGATGGAAGGGTGAGAGTGCATATAATCCATGGACTCAACATTAGTCATAAAGAACTCACATACTTATTGCAAAAATCTACAAGTCATCAAAAACCTTGGCACTACACGCATGCTCCTAGGGGGATAGATTGGTAGGAAAAGACCATCGCTCGTCTCCGACCGCCACTCATAAGGAAGACAATCAAATAACACCTCATGTTTCAAATTTTTTACACAACGTTTACCATACATGCATGCTACGGGATTTGCAAACTTCAACACAGGCATTTATTAATTTCACAACTACTCAACTAGCACGACTTTGATATTATTACCTCCATATCTCAAAACAATCATCAAATATCAAACATCTCTTAGTATTCATTACAACCATAAGAAAGTTTTATTATTAATCTTGTATACCTAGCATATTAGGATTTTAAGAAAATTACCATGCTACTTAAGACTCTCAAAATAATATAAGTGAAGCATGGGAGTTCATCTATTTCTTCAAAATAAAACTACCACCATGCTCTAAAAGGTATAAGTGAAGCACTAGAGCAAATGACAAACTACTACGAAAGATATAAGTGAAGATCAATGAGTAGTCGAATAATTATGCAACTATGTGAAGACTCTCTAACATTTAATAATTTAAGATCTTGGTATTCAATTCAAATAGCAAGCAAAGAAAAATAAAATGACATCTAAGAATATTAAACATCATGTGAAGAAGCAAAAACTTAGGATCAACCGATACTAACCGATAGTTGTTGAAGAAGAAAGGTGGGATGCCAACCGGGGCATCCCCAAGCTTAGATGCTTGAGACTTCTTGAAATATTATCTTGGGGTGCCTTTGGCATCCCTAAGCTCGAGCTTTTGTGTCTCGTTAATTCCTCTCATATCACGGTCTCCCTAAATCTCAAAAGCTTCATCCACACAAAACTCAACAAGGACTTGTGAGATAAGTTAGTATAAACCATTGCAAAAACCTTATCATACTCTACTGTAGAAAATCACTAAAATTATTACTCAACATTGCATACTAAATGCCTCTGCATATTTAATAGTCCTATCCTCAAATAGAATCATTAAAGAAGCAAACATATGCAAACAATGCAAACATAACAGCAATCTGCCTAAACAGGATAGTCTGTAAAGAATGCTACAACATCCATACTTCCCTAGCTCCAAAAATTATGAAAGAAAATTCCCACTGTAGTAAATTTATCAGAGCTTAATATTCAAAAGGTTTCAACATTTTATCACATTCTTACTTTTCTAGGGAATTATTGCAACAGCGGTAAACTTTCTGTTTTCAAACAGCAACATGTATACTTGTAACATAGGCATTGTAAAGACTATTAATGCCACTTTTATTGAGATAAAAGATGCAAAACATTGTTCTAAATAACAGCAAGAAAATCCTAACAAAATAAATTGACGCTCCAAGCAAAACACATATCATGTGGCGAATAAAAATATAGCTCCAAGTAAAGTTACCGATGAACGAAGACGAAAGAGGGGATGCCTTCCGGGGCACCCCCAAGCTTAGGCTCTTAGTTGTACTTGAATATTACCTTGGGGTGCCTTGGGCATCCCCAAGCTTAGTCTCTTGCCACTCCATATTCCATAGTCCATCGAATCTTTACCCAAAACTTGAAAACTTCACAACACAAAACTTAAAGTAGAAAACTCGTAAGCTCCGTTAGTATAAGAAGATAAATCACCACTTAGGTACTGTAATGAAATCATTATTTATTTATATTGGTGTTAAAACTTCTGTATTCCAACTTCTCTATGGTTTATAAACTATTTTACTAGCCATAGATTCATCAAAATAAGCAAACAACACACGAAAAACAGAATCTGACAAAAACAAAACAGTCTATAGTAATCTGGATCAAACGCATACTTCTGGAACTCATAAAATTCTCAAATAAATTTCTGGTCCTGAGGAATTTATATATTAATCATATGCAAAAATAATTAACTAAATATCACTCTCCAAATAAAAATGGCAGCAATTCTCGTGAGCGCTAAAGTTTCTGTTTTTTACAGCATGATCATAAAGACTTCACCCAACTCTTCCCAAAGGTTGTTCTTGGCACAAACACTAATTAAAGAACTAAAACCACATCTAAACAGAGGCTAGATGAATTATTTATTACTAAACAGGAACAAAAATCAAGGAACAAAAATAAAGTTGGGTTGCCTCCCAACAAGCGCTATCGTTTAACGCCCATAGCTAGGCATGATGATTTCAATGATGCTCATATAGAAGATAATAATTGTAACATAAAGAGAGCATCATGAAGAATATGACTAGCACATTTAAGTCTAACCCACTTCCTATGCATAGGGATTTTGTGAGCAAACAACTTATGGGAACAAGAATCAACTTGCATAGGAAGGTAAAACAAGCATAACTTCAAAACTTTAAGCACATAGAGAGGAAACTTGATATTATTGAAACTACTACAAGCATATATTCCTCTCTCATAATAATTTTCAGTAGCATCATGAATGAATTCAACAATATAACCAGCACCTAAAGCATTCTTTTCATGATCTACAAGCATAGAAATTTTATTACTCTCCACATAAGAAAATTTCTTCTCATGAATAGTAGTGGGAGCAAACTCAACAAAGTAACTATCATGGGATTGAAAATTGAAATCAAGATGACAAATTTCATTGTTATTATTATTCTTTAAAGCATATGTGGCATCACAATAATCATCATAGATAGGAGGCATGCTTTCATCATAATAAATTTGCTCATCAAAACTTGGGGGACAAAAAAAATCTTCATAAAACATAGCTTCCCCAAGCTTGTGGCTTTGCATATCATTAGCATCATGGATATTCAAGGAATTCAGACTAACAACATTGCAATCATGCTCATCATTCAAATATTTAGTGCCAAACATTTTATAGATTTATTCTTCTAGCACTTGAACACAATTATCCTTTCCATCATACTCACGAAAGATATTAAAAAGGTGAAGCGTATGAGACAAACTCAATTCCATTTTTTATAGTTTTATTTTATAAACTAAACTAGTGATAAAACAAGAAACTAGAAGACTCGATTGCAAGATCTAAAGATATACCTTCAAGCACTCACCTCCCCGGCAACGGCGCCAGAAAAGAGCTTGATGTCTACTACACAACCTTCTTCTTGTAGACGTTGTTCGGCCTCCAAGTGCAGAGGTTTGTAGGACAGTAGAAAATTTCCCTCAAGTGGATGACCTAAGGTTTATCAATCCGTAGGAGGCGTAGGATGAAGATGGTCTCGCTCAAGCAACCCTGCAACCAAATAACAAAGAGTCTCTTGTGTCCCCAACACACCCAATACAATGGTAAATTGTATAGGTGCACTAGTTCGGCTAAGAGATGGTGATACAAGTGGTATATGGATGGTAGATAAAGGTATTTGTAATCTGAAATTATAAAAACAGCAAGGTAACTAATGATAAAAGTGAGCGTAAACGGTATTGCAATGTGTGGAAATAAGGCCTAGGGCTCATACTTTCACTAGTGTAAGTTCCCTCAACAATGATAACATAATTGGATCACATAACTATCCCTCAACATGCAACAAAGAGTCACTCCAAAGTCACTAATAGCGGAGAACGAATGAAGAGGTTATGGTAGGGTACGAAACCACCTCAAAGTTATTCTTTCCAATCAATCCATTGGGCTATTACTATAAGTGTCACAAACAGCCCTAGAGTTCATACTAGAATAACACCTTAAGACACAAATCAACCAAAACCCTAATGTCACCTAGATACTCCAATGTCACCTCAAGTATCCGTGAACATGATTATAAGATATGCATCACACAATCTCAGATTCATCTATTCAACCAACACAAAGGACCTCAAAGAGTGCCCCAAAGTTTCTACTGGAGAATCACGACGAAAACGTGTGCCAACCCCTATGCATAGGTTCCCAAGGTCACGGAACCCGCAAGTTGATCACCAAAACATACATCAAGTGGATCATAGAATACCCCATTGTCACCACAGGTATCCCACGCAAGACATACATCAAGTGTTCTCAAATCTTTAAAGACTCAATCCGATAAGATTACTTCAAAGAGGAAACTCAATTCATTACAAGAGAGAAGAGGGGGAGGAGAAACATATGATCCAACTATAATAGCAAAGCTCGCGATACATCAAGATCGGATCACCACAAGAATACGAGAGAGAGAGAGATCAAACACATAGCTACTGGTACATACCCTCAGCCCCGAGGGAGAATGTCAGGACCCCGATTCCAAGTCACATAGATCTAGCCGGTAACACCTCATATCACATTGCGGCCTCACGCACGGTATCCCCACGGGTGTCGCCTTACCATGGCCAGGGATCGTTTGCGCCTTTTGGCTCACGCATATGATAGTGTCACTAGCATCCATGTGACAGAGAACCCGGACCGACATGGCTAGTCGTGAACCCAAAGCGGCACAGACCTACGGAGACAGGCATACATGAATCACATCGAGCATGTCGGTCATCAGCGAGTGAATCTGGGCTGTAGCACTGGGCTAACAGGACTCCGGGGAACCCGGGCTGTAGCAGGCTAGGCAGGACTCTAGAAGTCACCGCGTGACATTTCCCCGAAGGGACAAACATAGGAACGAAGTGAAACACATGCCGGCCAGTCAAGTGCCCTGAGCAGTAGTGCTGGGCTAGCAGGACTCCGGTGAACCGGGCTATAGCGGACTACTATGGCTCGAGGAGAACTAGACTACATTTCCCCATAAGAAAGGCTGCCAAGGATAAACAACTAGATTGTCGGATCCCACACATACCAAGCATTTGAATCATACACACAATATGCTCGATATGTGCAAATACAACATGGCATCACAACAAAACTCTACAACTCAAGTACTTTATTTAAAGGCTCCAGAGAGCCATACATAACATATTCATACAGGTAGGGGTCACATGACCCGACACTCAAGTCATACAAGCATACAAGCACATGCGGAAGCAAATAGTCTGAGTACAGACACTAGAAAGAAAGAAGGCTTCTCGAAGCCTGTCTATCTACATAGGGCCCTCCATGGCCAGGATCACCACCTGGGTGTCAAGTCACTCATCGACGTCGAGATCTACATAAAACACATCGGAGGGGGCGGTGTTGTCATCTGAAAACAGTAATTAAGCAAACATGAGTACAAAGGTACTCAACAAGTCTTACATCAGAACCTACTATACATGCTCATTCTCAAGAAGGTGGTGGAGTTATTGCAGCAAGCCAGCTTTGACTCTTGGCTAAGCTATCCTACGGAACACCACTAGTAAAATAGTTTTCGCACACGAGCCCACTAATCACCAACACAATACTCCACCGGGGATCCTCCCTCGTCATCCTACGAGAGAGCCTTCCTCGGTACTCACACTTATCTTGAGTCTTTTAGTAGTATCCATTAACTTGTCTATGAACTGTATAGTCAACCAAGTAGTCCTTTACCGCGGACGCGGCTATTCGAATAGATGATGTTAACCCTGCAGGGGTGTACTTCTTCATACACACTTTCACCACTTACCGCCGTTTACACGACATGTACTCGGCAACCTTCAAGCGGAAGCCCACCGAGGGTGTCGGCCACGGCCTACCTAAACACTCAATTCTCTAGTCTAGGTTTATCGCCTATCCAGGTTCCATCCGCAGGGAGTCCGGCCGAGGTTTCCACATACGGCCCCGAACGATGTGAACAGGGTCCCGAGAAGCCAAACGGGCGCCCGGCATACCCGGCCACGGTGTATCTACCGCAACATAGCCCACCCCTAGGGTCAGTGCTACGCACGGCCGCCAACACATAACCTACAAACACCAGAAACTATTTGCAACTCCTGGACAGAGTACTAGGGTGATCAAGAAGCCGAGAGGGTCCATTGGTTTCGGGCCCAACGTATGGTAGTAACTGAATCTTAAATCACACATACAGATCTCAGTTCTTATGGGCGGCTTCAATGAAACAACCCACCATGTACTCCTACATGGCCTCTCATCATTACCTTTACCAAATCATGTTCAACACATTCCTCACATTACCGACATAATCATTTCACTCTAGCCCATCACCCAGATGATCCAGACCTGACACAACTCTAAGCATAGCAGGCATAGTAAGGTAGGAAACACAAACATGGCTCAATCAACTCCTACACATGCTAGTGTGTTTCATCTAGTTACCGTGGCAATGACAGGTCATGCAGAGGATAAGGGTTCAACTACCATAGCACACAGCAGTTTGAAACGATGTTGTATTAATGCAGTAAATGAGAGCAGAGGCGAGAACATGGGATTGTATCGATATGATCAATGGGGATGCTTGCCTGATGGAGTGGTAGTAGGGTACTGCCCTTCAGTTGGATATTCGGAGATATCCTCGGAGGCAGAACCTACCACGAAGGACACACAGAACATAATCAACACATGACAATATGCAACAATATGATCTATGCTATGACATGGCAAAATGATGTGTCCTGCCTAATGCAATGTGAAACAAGTTCAAATGGGTCCATTTGAACCAAAGATTCAAATGAAGGTTAAAGTTCTTATGCATGATAGGTGTATTAGCTTGTTTCACCTAAACAGTAAGGTTAAAGTGGTTGCATGAAACCATTACAGATGGATAGATTGAATTTTTCTGATCATTTTTCATATATAATTTGTTTGATTTGGAGCTATGGTTGATTTTCTATGATTTTTAGAAGTTTTGGCTATTTTCTGGAATTTCCTATATACAAATAAATCCAAAAAATGAATAATTGCATCAGCACTGCGTCACTGTGATGTCAGCGAGTCAAAGGCGCTAGGGCCAGTCAAACCTTACTGGTGGGCCCTGTCTGTCAGTGTCTCGGCTAACTAATAGGATTAAGTTAATACTAACTAACTGTTAGTGGGGCCTGGGCCCACATGTCAGTGACCTAATCTAACTAAAATTAGTTAGCACTAATCCTAAACTAATTAACAAATCAGCCCCACCTGTCATAGGCTCAGGGGGGAGTCAACCTGGGCCCATACGGGTCAGGTGTGGTCAACTCGCCGGTGAGCGGGTTAAAGCCTGCTGGCGTTTAGCCGCCGGTGAGGCCAAACACAGCGGCGCGCTGCGGGATTTGCCCACAGGGCATCATTTGCTGCCCAGAGAGCAGCTACAGGCAGCTGGTGCTCGCCCGCATCCAGCCGTGGTGATGGCTTGGCCGGGGAGTGGCCGGAGCATCGCCGACGACGAGCTTGGCGGAGGCCGAAGCTCGGGTCAGCTCGTGCGCGTGGCTGCAGTGGCCTAGGCGGTGTGGCGCTAGCACCTACATCACCTACGTGATGCGGTGAGCATGTTGGACGTGCCAGTGGGACCGCTAAGCGGCCGGAGCTACATCGGCGATGAGCTCAGGCGGCGGTGCGTTCGGACGGAAAAGGCACGGCGGCTACAGAGCTCTAGCGACGAAGCGGACAGAAGTGGGAGGAGCAGTAGCTCACTGGTAAGCCACAGAGAAGGTCAGCGTGCTCGGGGAAGGCTCGGTGTGGTCGGAACGGCGACGGGGATCTCGGCGGCCCGAGGTTGAAGACGACGGCGGCGGGGACGATGCAGGGGCTCCAGCGTCGTGCGGCTTGGCTAGTCGACGTAGTCGACAACGGCGAACTGTCCGGATAAGGTGAGAGGGTGCGGGGACGACGTTGGACATGGCTGCGGCGAGCGGCGGCGACGGTGACGTCTCGGGCGACGTCGGGGAGGGCGAGAGAGAGGAACCAGAGGGAAGAGCGAATGTCTACGAGGTCGGGAGAGAGAGGGGGGTCATCCCACGTCGACAGCTCGACGAGGGGAGCGGTGAGGCGGCGGGCAGCTGCATGGCGCGCATGCTGTGATCGCCGTCGAGCAGCTGCTTGCCTGCCTGGCCAAGCCAAGCAGCTCGCTGGAGCGTTGGCTGGGCCGGGCCGGCAGGTGGGCCTGCTGGGTGGGCACCAGGTAAGCTTTCTCTTTCTCTCTTTCCTGTTTGTTTTATTTTTCTATTTTTCTGTAACTTTAGGGCTTTATTAAAAATACTTAGGCACTTGCTAAAATCCTGAAAATAATTGTGGGCTCTGTTGGGATTATTCCTAACAGCCCTCACTTAACTCCAGAATTATTTGCGCATTTAAAATATTTTATAGCATTTAAATGCCCAAATTCAAATACTTATGATTTAATTCAAAGAATCCAGAATGTCCTAGAAAAGAGCGCACCATTTTTTCCAGGGGTTTTAACCCAATCCAAAAAAGATTAACATTTTGTGAAGGGCATTTTGGGTTCATTGAAAATAATTTTAGTAAACCCTAGTTCTTTCCAGGGGGGTTGCTGGGGGTTTTGTCATCCCCATTTCAAGTTTCTGTGGAAGTAGACATGATGCAACACTCAAATGCATGAACCAGCTAGGGTGTGACAACTCATCCCCACTCAAAAGAATCTCGTCCCAAGATTTAGGATCCTCCGGGAAGAAGGTGGGGTACTCGAGTCGAAGACGATCCTCCCTTTCCCAAGTGGCTTGTTTCTCGGAATGGTGTGACCATTGAACCTTGAGAAACTTGATATTATGGCGTCGAGTGGTACTCTCGGCTTGATCAAGGATACGAACGGGATATTCCCGATATGAGAGGTTATCTTGTAGATCAAGCGTTTCGTGGTCCACTCCACGGATAGGATCGCGAAGCAACGCCTGAGTTGAGAAACGTGGAAGACATCGTGAACTCTGGAAAGACGTGAATGTAGTTCCAACTGGTAGGCAACTTCTCCTCGTTTCGCAAGAATGCGAAAGGGTCCAATGTAACGAGGAGCCAATTTGCCTTTGATACCGAAGCGATGTGTTCCCTTTAACGGAGTAACCCGAAGGTAAGCCTTCTCGCCGACTTCATAAGTCATGAGCTTATGTTTACGATCATATTGGCTCTTTTGACGAGATTGGGCTGTTTTCAATTTCTCACGAATAACGCGAACCTGCTCTTCTGCTTCCTGAATCATATCCGGGCCAAAGAGTTGTCTTTCCCCAGTTTCTGACCAGTTAAGAGGCGTTCGACATTTTCGTCCATAGAGAACTTCGAATGGAGCTTTGCCCAAGCTAGTTTGATAACTATTGTTATAAGCAAACTCCGCGAATGGAAGGCATTTCTCCCAACCCATTCCAAATGAGATGACAGAAGCTCGGAGCATATCTTTCAGAATTTGATTGACTCGCTCTACTTGACCACTCGATTGAGGATGGAAGGCGGTGCTAAAAGAGAGACGAGTTCCCATAGAATTTTGGGAACTTTCCCAAAATCGAGAGGTGAAGAGACTCCCACAGTCTGAGTTAATTTCCAATGGGACACCATGAAGAGACACTATTTGGGAGATGTATAAATCAGCTAGCTGGCTAGCGGTGATACTCTCACGAACAGGTAGGAAATGGGCTACTTTGGAAAGACGGTCGATCAGGACGAAGATAGCATTATTCCCTCTCTTGGTCTTGGGAAACCCAGTAAGGAAATCCGTACTAATTTTATCCCATTTCCACTCAGGAATAGCCAAAGGTTGAAGGGTGCCAGCAGGCTGTTGGTGCTCTGCTTTAACACGACGACAGACGTCGCAACTAGCAATGTATTGAACAATTTCTCTCTTCATCCTAGTCCACCAAAACCTCTGGCGTAGGTCTTGATACATCCTAGTACTACCGGGATGAATGGTGAGAGGGGATTCATGAGCTTCCTTAAGGATCAGTCGCCTCAGGTTTCGTGCCTTGGGAACCACTAAGCGGTTTCCAAAGTATACGACACCTTGATCATCAATGGAGAAACAATTCACAACTCCTTTCTTAATGTTTCTCTTAATACGGGAGATTCCTGGATCTACCTTCTGTGCCTTGATGATCTGATCCGTAAGGGTAGATTTTGCCACCAGGGTGGATAGGAATCCTCGAGGAACAATGTGAAGATTAAGCTTACGAAATTCCTCATGGAGAAGTGGTTGACTTTGTTGTAACATCAGGTTTTTACAATAAGATTTACAACTTAGCGCATCAGCCATGACATTGGCTTTGCCCGGGGTGTAAGTTATTCCTAAGTCGTAATCCGAGATCAACTCGACCCAACGTCGTTGTCTGAGATTCAAATCCGGTTGGGTGAAGATATATTTCAAACTTTGGTGATCGGTGAAGATCTCGCAACGATTACCGAGAAGGTAATGTCGCCAAGTTTTGAGTGCATGGACTATAGCTGCAAGCTCTAGATCATGTGTGGGATAGTTTTCCTCATGTGGGTGTAATTGCCGTGAGGCATAGGTAATTACCTGACGATCTTGCATGAGTATGCAACCTAGTCCTTGTCGCGAGGCGTCGCAATAGATAATAAAGTCCTTGGAGAAATCTGGTGGTACCAGTACGGGGGCAGATGTCATGCGTCTTTTCAGTTCCTGAAAGCTGAACTCGCACTGTGGGTCCACTCGAACTTTTTATTTTTCTTGAGGAGTTCAGTTAGAGGTTTAGCAACCTTGGAGAAATTCTCGACGAAGCGGCGGCAGTAGCTCGCTAAGCCAAGGAAGCTCCGAACTTGCTTGACCGTCTCAGGTGGAGTCCAATCAAGGATGGCTTGAACTCGCTCGGGATTGATAGCAATACCCTTACCAGAGATTACATGGCCTAGATAGGTCACTTCTGGTAACCAAAATTCACACTTGGAGAATTTGGCATAAAGACGATGCTCTCGAAGTTTCGTCAATACCAGCCTTAGATGTTCGGCATGTTCATCTTCATTCTTGGAGTAGATGAGTATGTCATCGAGGTATACTACGACGAATTTATCCAAATACTCCATGAAGACCGAGTTCATTAACCGAGAGAAGGTGGCTGGGGAATTGGTTAAACCGAAGGACATAACGGTGTACTCGTATTGGCCATAACGAGTAACAAAGGCCGTTTTGGGAATGTCCCCATTTCTGATTTTGATTTGATGGCAGCCCAACCTCAAATCCATCTTGGAAAGGACTAACGATCCAGCGAGCTAGTCATACAGATCGTCGATCATGGGAAGCGGATACTTGTTTTTGATAGTGACCAAGTTGACAGGTCGGTAATCTACAACCATCCAATCCGTTCCATGCTTCTTCTTGACGAAGAGGACGGGGCAAGCCCAAGGAGAGGAACTAGGACGGATGAAACCCTTTTTCAAGGACTCATCGAGTTGGTTCTTAAGCTCGGCTAGTTCTAAGGGTGCCATCTTATAGGGTCTTCTAGAAATTGGAACGGTTCCTGGAACAAGGTCTATCACAAACTCGACATCCCTGTCAGGTGGAACACCTAGCAGTTCTTCTAGAAAGACATCCGGAAAGTCCTGGACTACCGGAATATCTTCAAGGTCTGGAAGGAGGTTGGCATTTAGGGAGTAAAGCTGGCGCTTGGCCACTCGAGTTAAGACATTGACTGTCTTGCCCGATGGGTGAGTAAGTTGAATGGTTCTAGTGGCACAATCAATCTTAGCATAATGTGCTGACATCCAGTCCATACCATAGATGATGTTTATGTCCGAGGACTTGAGAGCTATTAAGGATGCAAGGAAGACAAGTCTATCGACAAGAATTTCGTTCCCATGGCTTACTCTAGAGGTTTGCCATCTAGAGCCAAGGGTTTGAATTTCCATGGTAGTGGGCATGTCACAGAATGTTGTGTTATGCAATCGAGCATAGCTCTTAGATATGAATGAATGAGATGCTCCAGTATCGAAAAGAACAGATGCCGGATGGCAATTAACAAGGAGCGTACCAAGGATGACGTTAGGATCCTCATGAGCCTCCTCGGCTGAGACATAGTTGACATGGCCACGTGCAGTGGTGACCGGCTTGGCGTAGAATGTCTTTCCCGCTGGCTTACCACAACCAACGGACTTTCTAGACTGATTGGGGTTGTTGTTCTGGGGACACTCTCGACTATAGTGTCCCGGCTCTCCACACTTGAAACATGTCACAACATTGGGGCATGGAGCAGCATTAGCAGCGGGGCCACCATAGGGCTTGGACGGTGCAAACTGCTGGTTGGGACGAGGCGCCTCAATGGATGGCCTCGGAATGAACCTGGGTGGCAGTTCCGTGCTTGGAATCCACACCCTGCGCTTCTGAGATCCAGAGCCGGATGAAGAGCCAAAATCATGAGAGTGCTTGCGTGAAGCGTCATAGTCAGACTGGCCTGTCTCAGCACTGATGGCTTTATTGACCAGCTTCTGAAAGGAGGTGCACTCGTGCAGACGAAGATCGCGGCGAAGCTCAGGGCTATGTCCCTTGTGGAAACTTGCCTGCTTCTTAGCGTCGGTGGATACCTCTTCAGGAGCATATCGTGCCAGATTCCCAAATTCACGACTACATGCATCCACAGTCAGTCTTCCTTGGGTGAAATTGTAGAACTCTTCCCTCTTGCGATCTATGAGACCTTCCGGGATGTGATGCTCACGGAAAGCCTCACTGAATTCAGCCCAAGTAGTGATTTGGCCGACCGGGCGCATAGCCTCAATGTTTTCCCACCAAAGGCTAGCAGGGCCTTCGAGGTGATAGGCAGCATAAGTAACCTTATCATCTTCGGCTATGTTGGCAGAACGTAGCTTGTGTGTGATGCTGCAGAGCCAGTCATCCGCGTCGAGGGGCTCGACAGAATGATTGAACTTTGGTGGGTACAACTTGATGAAATCATTGATTGACACCAAGTCATTTCGCTGATGGCGTGCAGTGTTCTGCTCAATCCGCTCCAGCAAGCGGTTAGTCTCACGCTTGTTTCTTTGCGCCTCTAGCATCACTTTGGCCAGAGAAGGCGGGTGAGGCATATTTTCACCCCTAACTGCACTGGCTTCCCCCTGCTCCAGGGCAGCAGGGTTGCTGCGGGTGTTGACCATCCTAGGAGAAAACAAGACAACGGTTTAGATAAGGATGGCACAAACTTAGCAAGGAAGTGCAGAATGTAATGGATAACATGGAATGCTAAGATGTGCATTGCATGACATGGTAATATAGAAACTGCCATATATATACCATTGGTAATACACACCGTACATAGTTTAGTACAAGCCCAGGCTAGAGTACAACTACGGTGAAAGACACTACTCATCGAAGGCATTCCAAGCTCCTATACATTATTTTTCTACACCTTCGGAGTGTGATACACACCAAGTTGTATCCCACGGTCACACAGGACTGTGGAGAATACAACTACTACAATACTAGTGAAACTACTACTAGCTCAGATGGCTCCGTAGTAATCCTCATAGAAGTCGCCACCAAGGCCTGGAAGTGGAACATGATCATCTGGGAATAGACGGTCCTGCGGAGCCTGCGGACCATAGGGACTCGGATGTGGCCTTGGTCCCACAGGTGGTGGCAGACGGGGACCACGAGGAGGGGTGATGCCTCCTACATCACGCCACTCCATACAATCTGGCAATCCAGACCGTACAGGGTACAGATCCCTCATGTCCATGTATCTTGCCTACACCGCAGGTGCAAACCGAGTCAAAGTGGCCCAATGATCAGAACGAGTGTGGAAAAGCTCCATACGCAAGGCCCGATTTTCGCGGTCCTTATCCTCGAGCATCTCGGCAGTGGTGCGGATTAGTGACTCCTCATGTGTAGAGTCATAGTACAAGGCCTGATAGTACCCCTGTGCTCCGGGAAGTGAGGCTGGCATGTATCGGAAATTGGTGTTCTGTAGCAAGGTAGTCCTGGCTCGAATGATAGTCATCATTGAATAGGCTGCATCCTGCACCGACATCTCAATAGTGACCCCAAGTCCATAGGAACAGTGAAGGGGCTCAGTGGCTCCAGGATAAGAGGGATATATCCTGACAGTATAGAGGTACTGGCTCTGGTTGAAGTCTCTGAACTGCTCCTCAACGGTATATTCTGGATACCACCGATAGCCTGACTCAACCATCACTCGAACCAACATGGCCGTGTGGCCGGGCACATCAAGGCACCGGGTCAAACGAACCACTTGGTTCTGCGAACAGGTGGCCATCTGAAATCACAGAATAATGCAAAGGCATTAGAATTTTCTAGGGGAAATCGGACAGCATAATGGCTGTAAATGCTCAGAAAAAGATTTGAGACATCCACAACAGTTTGCAATACCACTCAACAACATCATACCAAGGTTCTGATTCAACTGGAAACATACTAAAAGTAGTAGAAACTATACTGAGGCTTGTAACAACAATCCTATAAGCTACTGCGGATTAGTAACACGTGAACCTGATAGAAGAAGAGAGCCTAGTCCTTAACCCACGTTGAATGAGAAGAGAATGACTCAGATCAGAGGGCATAAGGTAAAGGAGTAAAAGAGCCTTACGTTCCCTCCCACAATCAATTCCCCTACATATAACTAAAGCATTTCTAGACTCGACATCGACCAGTTTGGCTCAACGAACCTACAGGCATTCCGACTCTGATGCCAACGCTGTCAGGACCTCATATCACATTGCGGCCAGTAACATAGATCTAGCCAGTAACACCTCATATCACATTGCGGCCTCACGCACGGTATCCCCACGGGTGTCGCCTTACCATGGCCCGGGACCGTTTGTGCCTTTTGGCTCACGTATATGATAGTGTCGCTAGCATCCATATGACAGAGAACCCGGGCCGACATGGCTAGTCATGAACCCAAAGCGGCACAGACCTATGGAGACATGCATACATGAATCACATCGAGCATGTCGGTCATCGGTGAGTGAATCCGGGCTGTAGCACTTGGCTAACAGGACTCCGGGGAACCCGGGCTGTAGCAGGCTAGGTAGGACTCCGGAAGTCACCGTGTGACATTTCCCCGAAGGGACAGACATAGGAACAAAGTGAAACACATGCCGGCCAGTCAAGTGCCCTGAGCAGTAGTGTTGGATTAGCAGAACTCCGGTGAACCGGGCTGTAGCGGACTACTATGGCTCGAGGAGCACTAGACTACATTTCCCTATAAGAAAGGCTGCCAAGGATAAACAACTAGATTGTCGGATCCCACACATACCAAGCATTTCAATCATACACACAATATGCTCGATATGTGCAAATACAACATGGCATCACAACAAAACTCTACAACTCAAGTACTTTATTTAAAGGCTCCAGAGAGCCATACAAAACATGTTCATACAGGTAGGGGTCACATGACCCGACACTCAAGTCATACAAGCATACAAGCACATGCGTAAGCAAATAGTCTGAGTACAAACACTAGAAAGAAAGAAGGCTTCTCGAAGCCTGTCTATCTACATAGGGCCCTCCATGGCCAGGATCACCACCTGGGTGGCAAGTCACTCATCGACTCGATATCTACATAAAACCCATCGGAGGGGGCGGTGTTGTTGTCTGAAAACAGTAATTAAGCAAACATGAGTACAAAGGTACTCAACAAGTCTTACATCAGAACCTACTATACATGCTCATTCTCAAGAAGGTGGTGGAGTTATTGCAGCAAGCCAGCTTTGACTCTTGGCTAAGCTATCCTACGGAACACCACTAGTAAAATAGTTTTCGCACACGAGTCCACTAATCACCAACACAATACTCCACCGGGGATCCTCCCTCGTCATCCTACGAGAGAGCCATCCTCGGTACTCACACTTATCTTGAGTATTTTAGTAGTATCCATTAACTTGTCTATGAACTGTATAGGCAACCAAGTAATCCTTTACCGCGGACGCGGCTATTCGAATAGATGATGTTAACCCTGCAGGGGTGTACTTCTTCATACACGCTTTCACCACTTATTGTCGTTTACACGACATGTACTCAGCAACCTTCAAGCGGAAGCCCAACGAGGGTGTCGGCCACGGCCTACCTAAACACTCAAGTCTCTATTCCAGGTTTATCACCTATCCAGGTTCCATCCGCAGGGAGTCCGGCCAAGGTTTCCACATACGGCCCCGAACAATGTGAACAAGGTCCCGAGACGCAAAATGGGCACCCGGCATACCCGACCACGGTGTATCTACCGCAACATAGCCCACCCCTAGGGTCAGCGCTACGCACAGCCGCCAACACATAACCTACAAACACCAGAAACTATTTGCAACTCCTGGACAGAGTACTAGGGTGATCAAGAAGCCGAGAGGGTCCATTGGTTTCGGGCCCAACGTATGGTAGTAACTGAATCTTAAATCACACATACAGATCTCAGTTCTTATGGACGGCCTCAATGAAACAACCCATCATGTACTCCTACATGGCCTCTCATCGATACCTTTACCAACTCATGTTCAACACATTCCTCACATTACCGACATAATCATTTCACTCTAGCCCATCACCCAGATGAACCAGACCTGACACAACTCTAAGCATAGCAGGCATAGCAAGGTAGGAAACACAAACATGGCTCAATCAACTCCTACACATGCTAGTGGGTGTCATCTAGTTACTGTGGCAATGACAGGTCAT
This sequence comes from Triticum dicoccoides, assembly GCF_002162155.2. NCBI lineage: Eukaryota > Viridiplantae > Streptophyta > Magnoliopsida > Poales > Poaceae > Triticum > Triticum dicoccoides. Next base: position 445,839,800 of record NC_041388.1, read on the forward strand.
GCAGAGGATAAGGGTTCAACTACCGTAGCACACAGCTGTTTGAAACGATGTTGTCTTAATGCAGTAAATGAGAGCAGAGGCGAGAACATGGGATTGTATCGATATGATCAATGGGGAGGCTTGCCTGATGGAGTGGTAGTAGGGTACTGCCCTTCAGTTGGATATTCGGAGATATCCTCGGAGGCAGAACCTACCACGAAGGACACACAGAACATAATCAACACATGACAATATGCAACAATATGATGCATGCTATAACATGGCAAAATGATGTGTCCTGCCTAATGCAATGTGAAACAAGTTGAAATGGGTCCATTTGAATCAAAGATTCAAATGAAGGTGAAAGTTCTTATGCATGATAGGTGTATTAGCTTGTTTCACCTAAACAGTAAGGTTAAAGTGGTTGCATGAAACCATTACAGATGGATAGATTGAATTTTTCTGATCATTTTTCATATATAATTTTTTTGATTTCGAGCTATGGTTGATTTTCTATGATTTTTAGAAGTTTTGGCTATTTTCTAGAATTTCCTATATAAAAATAAATCCAGAAAATGAATAATTGTGTCAGCACTGCGTCACTGTGACGTCAGCGAGTCAAAGGCGCCAGGGCCAGTCAAACCTGACTGGTGGGCCCTGTCTGTCAGTGTCTCAGCTAACAACCAGGATTAAGTTAATACTAACTAACTGTCAGTGGGGCCTGGGCCCACATGTCAGTGACCTAATCTAACTAAAATTAGTTAGCACTAATCCAAACCTAATTAACAGGTCGGCCCCACCTGTCATAGGCTCAGGGGGGAGTCAACCTGGGCCCACACAGGTCAGGCGTGGTCAACTCGCCGGTCAGCGGGTCAAAGCCTGCCGGCGTTTAGCCGCCGGCGAGGCCAGACGCGGCGGCGCGCTGCGGGATTTGCCCATAGGACATCATTTGCTGCACGGAGAGCAGCTACGGGGAGCTGGTGCTCGCCCGGATCCAGCCGTGGTGATGGCTTGGCCGGGGAGTGGCCGGAGCATCGCCGGCGACGAGCATGGCGGAGGCCGAAGCTCGGTTTAGCTTGTGCGTGTGGCTGCGGTGGCCTAGGCAGCGTGGCGCTAGCACCTACAACACCTACGCGATGTGGTGAGCATGCTGGACGTGCCAGCGGGACCGTTAAGCGGCCGGAGCTACATCGGCGACAACAACATTTTCATGGTGCCATTGCAATATTTGTGATTTTTCAACTTGAATTAATGGTTTAATCCATGCATTTAAATCACTACAATAATATTTATATTCTGTTGGTTGCTTGTTTGAGTTGATATGCTTAGTTTACAGAAGTTTGAAGCTAATTTGGTTGGTTAAGTAACTAGAGGTAATATTTGTTAGGAAGAAGTAATATGGTTATGGATATAAGTAAATATTTTTGGGTTATTTTCTTAAATGAGATAAATGATAAATTTGCTAAGTAAAGATTTTGTCTAAAGTGATGATAAATCATAAACAGAGGGGTGTTATGAGCTGTTGATGTCTATGCTTAGTGTGGATATGGTTGACCCAGTTATTTCCGTTGATATATGATGCATATTTTTGTGATGCATTTTCATGGCATATCATGACACCGGTTATTTTCACCTTAAGTTGAACCTGATAATAACTCAACTTGAACATATTGTTGATCGGGTCATGGTGCCACTGAATCGAGTTTTCACAGTGCAACCACATTTGCCTTTATGGGAAGGCCTTTATTCGATCCATTGTCATGCCTATGGTCGGTGCCTCCAACGAGGGAAGGTTATGGGCATGCGGTACCCTGGCCCGGTAAGCAGACATAACCTTGTGTGCCCGTTGTTGTTGTTATGGTACCTTGTCCCCATTTGGGACCATTTATTTTTTTCCACGATGGTGGCCATTGGTGTCTTTGGTAGACACGGGGCCACCCAGGACTAGCCCAGTGGGGAGTGAGTCGGAGTGGTCGGGAGAGTGTCATGGCAATGGAGGGGTTTCGTCGGAACGCCGTTGGTCCACCCGAATGGGAGTGCGAGGCCATGGGTTCTGTGGTGTCGGTACAGTGCGCTACCTCTGTAGAGTCTATTAAATCTATCGATAGCCGAGTCCATGGTTACGGACACACTCGAAAGTAGGTCACACCGTGGGTCAACGTTTAAATTAATTTTGCACACTAAGATATGAACTTTGCACCGTTGAGAAGATGATGTTTGGGAAAACATTGTGTTGATGGAGACCAAGTGGTTGGTCCGTTTGTGATCTCGGTAAGATCACCATTTGGTTACGAGGTAACCCGATTAAAGACCATGAGGTTGGTCCATTTGTGATCCGAGAGCAATCACCGTTTGGTAATCAAGTCTGAGGGACTTATATCACAAGATCATGATCACTGCATGTATGATATGATGTTGCATTAGTAAAGCAATTGGTTAAATATCATGATATTGCTTGTCATTATGTTTATGTTTGTTGTGAGGTTTCAAGTACATTTAATGTACTGACCTGGCGTGTCATGCCAGCTTTCAAGAAAGTCTCATTGGAAAGGAGTGCTGTCCGAGTCTAGATCGTGTCCACATCGGTGTCCCTATGCTATGGAGCTCCGCTACGACGTCGTTCCGCTGCCACGTAGTTGTTATGATCGAGGCCCCATATATGTTCACTAAATAATGTACATGTTGTTCAGCCGCACCGTCTGTGTCGCTTGGCCTCGCCACCTGTTGTAATATGAACTATGACCCGCTAGCATCAATAAAGCAGTTGTTTTCTGTACCAAGATGTTGTGTGTTGCCAGAAGACATGGTCTCTGGGCTGGCAATGCATGGTAAACCGGTTGCTCTGAGCCGGAGTGCCACAACGCTTGGTATCCGTGTCACGCTGACTGTAGGCCACGCTAGACTACGACGTGTTAACTGGACGTTAGTTACGAGTTTAAGTTGAGTGTCGGTAGCATTTGTAGCTGGTTGTTGCATTGTATGCACTCGTTTTATTTTTATGCTGACCTACTAATGGTTGTGAGTGTAGATGGCTCCGGTGCTGTATCCGTGCCAGTTGCAGCTGATGCCGTCACTACAAAAAAATACACTTCCGTGATGATACGTGTTTGTCATAGTAGGTCGCGTTTTTTGTCATGCATGTACATCCATGATGATTTTATGACAGAATCAAGATAGTCATACATGTGCTGTCGTAGAAGTGTTCCATGACATTACCAAAATTATCATCACGGAAGTGTGCACTTCCATGACGATAAATCGCACGTCACAAAAGTGCTTTCGTCAAGGGTGACCGACACGTGGCATCCACCATAACAGAACGTTGTTAAGCTGTCGGGTCGGGTTTTGGATCCGATAACCCGTTAACAGCCCCGACCAATGGGGATTTTCCACGTGTAAAATCATCATTGGCTAGAGGAAACACGTGTCGGCTCATCGTTGGGACATATGTCATCCACTCATTGGACAGAAGGCGCCTATGATACGTCGACACGTGGCACGGTCCAACAGAGGCCCATTCCTGTGAAAAGGCCGGGCCGTTTGACTTGGTCAAAAGGTGGCAGGCCGGCCCATGGAAAGCCTGTTAACGACATGTTCACATATAGCCCATTTACAACCCGCTAACCCAAGGCCCGTTATGCCCTATCCGAATTAGGCCCAGTAGCGTCATCTGGGCCATCCAATATGATTCCAGCATGTTTTCACTTCTGGCCCATGTATGGCCCATGACGTCTTTCGGCCCATATGAGGCCCTATGTAACTCTTGGCCTATTAACGGCCCGTGGTGAAACTGACCTGTAATGAACAGTGTATCACTTTACACCCATTAACGGCCCGTGGTGAAACTGGCCCGTAATGAACAGTGTATCACTTTATACCCATTAACGACCCGTTATTCCGTTGGGCCGTTTCCAGCCCATGTTATCTTGCGGACTTCTCAGAACCCATTTATTCTTGGGCTCATTTCCAACATTCGTTTACTTACGGCCCGTTACTGTCATTTTCTGCTTGTGGGCCAAATTCAGCCCGTGGTTTCAGTCGGCCCGTTTGTGGTCCGTTAATACGTTGGGACGCTTTCATAGCGTCATCAAATACGGCCTATTAATGATGGCCCGTTATGGTCGGCCCATGAACGGACGATTCCAACCCTAGCCCGTTTACGGCCATAATGCGGCCTGTTATTGGCCCATGTTTGGCCAATCGATCATACAGCCCGTATAAGGCCCATTGATGATACGGCCCGTAGAAGGCCCATTGTTTCTACGGCCCGTAGAAGGCCCATTGTTTCTACGACCCGTAGAAGGCCTACTATTTCTACGGCCCGTAGAAGGCCCACTGTTTCTACGGCCCATAGGAGGCCCAGTGTCACTACAGTAAATATTAGCCCATGGTTATTGTGGCCTAGTTTTAAAAAATAGGTTATTGCAGCCACTAGCAAACCGCGGAAAAAGAACTACACTGACTACAAGCAAACAAATAAACAAGACAACAAGGAAATAAATAAGCAAGCAACTTATGCTAGGCTATCATGACTATTACACATATTACATCCACTGGGCATCAAAGTTCGCCACTAGTGCAAATATAGGGAACAAAGCAGCATATAAACGCCGCAGCAAAACAAGTCCATAACTGAAACCACTTCAGAAGAGTTCAAGAAACAATATCCTGGGTACCCATAATGCTGGCAAGATCCTTAGCAAGCTTATTAACTTTCTCTTGTTTGGCACTTAAATCCTCCAGCGCTTGCTGTTGCACAATAAAGTACGCATCTGAATTCTGCAGGGACTTCCTCAGTCCTTCGGCTTCTTGCCGCAACACAGCTGACTGATGCCTTTCGGCTTGTAGCTGAGACTGAAGAAGCCGAAGTGATTCAGGCAGCAAGTTCGAAGAGCTTGTGTCAGCGGTACTGGCCAGTAACTCGAACACTACATCAACGCAGGACTGTGAGGTTTTCTCACTGTCTACAAGATCGTTTTTATCACCTTTCTTGGAGACCAACAGGATTGTCTCACTATCTTGAACCTTATCTGCATTACTTTCTCTACCATTGCATAGTGGGGTGCTCTTCTCCAATATTCTGTGTGCATACTACAAGAGAAACAAGCAGACACATCACAGGTTTAACTCATTTTGGTAAACCGGTTCAGTAGTAAGGTGGACAGGATAACAACATGAAACAAACATATATCTATGTACTATGGTCACTGTATTGTCCATATCATTCTAGTTTATGTTCCCTAATCAAGATAGAGACATAGTTCAACTCATATATTTTTAAGACACAGCAGCATAGACATAATATAAGTGTGAGAAACTACACAGCATTGGCAGCACTTGTAATGTGCATCACATGATAACATAACTGTTTATACAACTTAAACTGAAATCAACATAGAGCAAGAAGTTAGAACAACAATCTAGTTAAAGAAATAGGTTTAAAACATACCTATTGCGCCATTGGAGTTTCAATTGGATCCTTCAAATTCGAAAGTACTTGGTATGAGTAAATAAAGTGATGCAACAGCAAAGGAGTATGGACCATAGCTACGGAATCTGACCTGAGAACAGTTGCTCTTCTGCTTTAAACGTGGAGTTTGGGTTAGTTCTGGTGGTCTTCGTGCTTTGGGCACTGCAGTAGCTTTATAAACTACTTGTGTGGGGGTACTCTGTGGTGGAAATGGTGCTTTGTCAACTATAAGTGGGTTACTATCCGCTGGGGTTGCGGTTAGATGGGTTGTAGCTGGTTCTCTGCCCAATGGTGTAAGTGTGCAATCTGGAAGAGTCTCGATTATGTGTGGTGGGGCTAGTTTGTGGGCCAGTACAACCATGGTTCTATCTGCATCGATGGGCAGCACTGTATTTTGTGAAGAACGGGTTTTTGCTCCCTTAGATGCTGCCATCACCCCCTCCAATTCAAATGGTTGATAAACAAGAAAAGAAATTGAACGTACAGACATTGTATGATAGACAGATGTGGTAATTCACATATATGTTGTCTAACCAAACAGTACATCATGACACAATTTCACATATATGATGCCTAACTAAACAGGATAGCATGACACAGTTTCAGATATATGATGGATAACTTAACGGGATATAATGGCATAATTCAACATATGATGAGTACCTAAACAGGATCACATGACAAAACTATATGATGTCTTTCTAAAATAGGTTGGGATGAAATAATTCACATACATGTTTTCTAAGTATACATGATGGCATGATATAATTGACATAATAGATTCATATACCAAGCAGCTGGCACTCACATGTATGATCTCTAAACTAAGCAGATAGAATTCAATATTGTGCATATGATGTCTAAACTAAGCAATGCAAGACACCATATGCATCATATGAGAAATATAAACATTGCAACTTAGTGCATACACCTCAGGTGGGATATAGGACTGGTCATCTGTCTCTGAATCCTCCTCTGAGGAGCTACCTGTAACCATCGAGATATATGCTTCAACAGGTACCATTGCCTGCTCTGAAGACCTTGTTTTCACTCCAGATTTTTCCATAACCGGCTCAAATAGCTGATACACATGAAGAGTAGTTCAATATACACAGATTGTCGACAAATGGAATACGTAATGAAAAAAAAGATGGCATGAGATAATTCACATATATGATGCCTGGCTCCATGGCGGTGCATAATTCACATATATGATAACTGGCTGAAAATCATGGCATTGCATAATTCACATATCTGATATAGAAAGCAAACATGAGGCATTCACACAAAGCATGTCTAATCTAAGCAGATGGCATGGCAATGCAAGACACCATATGCATGATATGAGCAATATAACCCAGC